>NC_135236.1:132772194-133077085 GCF_051348905.1 Ranitomeya variabilis | reverse complement strand
GAACACCGCAAAAGAAAAAAAACAAAAAAACAAGGCAAAAAACAACGCTTTATTATCATACAGGCGAACAAAAAGTGGAATAACACGCGATCAAAAAAACGGATATAAATAACCATGGTACCACTGAAAACGTCATCTTGTCCCGCAAAAAAAAAAGCCGCCACACAGCATCATCAGCAGAAAAATAAAAAAGTTATAGCTCTCAAAATAAAGCGATGCCAAAATAATTATTTATTCTATAAAATAGTTTTTATTGTGTAAAAGCGCCAAAACATAAAAAAATTATATAAATGAGGTATCGCTGTAATCGTACTGACCTGAAGAATAAAGCTGCTTTATCAATTTTACCACACGTGGAACGCTATAAACGCCCCCCCTAAAAGAATTTCAGGAATTGCTGGTTTTTGTTCATTCCGCCTCCCAAAAATCGGAATAAAAAGCGATCAAAAAATGTCATGAGCCCGAAAATGGTACCAATAAAAACGTCAACTCGTCCCACAAAAAACAAGATCTCACATGACTCTGTGGGCAAAAATATGGATAAATTATAGCTCTCAAAATGTGGTGATGCAAAAACTATTTTTTCCAATAAAAAGCATCTTTTAGTGTGTGACGGCTGCCAATCATAAAAATCCGCCAAAAAAACACTATAAAAGTAAATCAAACCCCCCTTCATCACCCCCTTAGTTAGTGAAAAATAATAAAATTTTAAAAAATGTATTTATTTCCATTTACCCATTAGGGTTAGGGTTAGGGTTAGGGCTAGGGTTAGGGCTAGGGTTAGGGTTGGGGTTAGGGCTAGGGTTGGTTAGGGCTGGGGTTAGGGTTGGGGTTAGGGTTTCAGTTAGAATTGGGGGGTTTCCACTGTTTAGGCACATCAGCGGCTCTCCAAACGCGACATGGCGTCTGATCTCAATTCCAGCCAATTCTGCTTTGAACAAGTAAAACAGTGCTCCTTCCCTTCCGAGCTCTGCCGTGTGCCCAAACAGTGGTTCCCCCCCATATACGGGGTATCAGCGTACTCAGCACAAATTGGACAACAACTTTTGTGGTCCAATTTCTCCTGTTACCCTTGGGAAAATAAAAATGTGGGGGCTAAAATATCATTTTCGTGGAAATTTTTTTTTTTTTATTTTCACGGCTCTGCGTTATAAACTGTAGTGAAACACTTGTTGGTTCAAAGTTCTCACAACACATCTAGATAAGTTCCTTGGGGGGTCTAGTTTCCAATATGGGGTCACTTGTGGGGGGTTTCTACTGTTTAGGTACATCAGGGACTCTGCAAATGCAACATGACACCTGCAGACCAATCCACCTAAGTCTGCATTTCAAACGGCGCTCCTTCCCTTCCGAGCTCTGCCGTGCGCCCAAACAGTGGTTCCCCCCCCATATATGGGGTATCTGCGTACTCAGCACAAATTGGACAACAACTTTTGTGGTCCAATTTCTCCTGTTACCCTTGGGAGAAAAAATGTGGGGGCTAAAATATAATTTTTGTGGAAAAAAAAATATTTTTTCTTTTCACCGCTCTGCGTTATAAACTGTAGTGAAACACTTGTTGGTTCAAAGTTCTCACAACACATCTAGATAAGTTCCTTGGAAATCTAGGTTCCAATATAGGGTCACTTGTGGGGGGTTTCTACTGTTTAGGTACATCAGGGACTCTGCAAATGCAACATGACGCCTGCAGACCAATCCATCTAAGTCTGCATTTCAAACGGCGCTCCTTCCCTTCCGAGCTCTGCCGTGCGCCCAAACAGTGGTTTCCCCCAGGTATGGGGTATCAGCGTACTCAGGACAAATTGGACAATAACTTTTGTAATCCAATTTCTCTTGTTACCCTTGGGAAAAAAAAATTGCGGGCTAAAACATCATTTTTTGGAAAGAAAAAATGATTTTTTCATTTTCACGGCGCTACATTCTAAACTTTAGTGAAACAATTGGGGGTTAAAAGTGCTCACCACACATCTAGATAAGTTCCTTAGGGGGTCTTCTTTCCAAAATGGGGTCACTTGTGGGGGGTTTCTACTGTTTAGGCACGTCAGGGGCTCTCCAAACGCTACATGGGTTCCGATCTCAATTCCAGCCAATTTTGCATTGAAAAGTCAAACGGCGCTCCTTCCCTTCCGAGCTCTGCTATGCGCTCAAACAGTGGTTTATCCCCATATATGAAGTATCAGCGTACTCAGGACAAATTGCACAACAACTTTTGAGGTCCAATTTATCCTGTTACCCTTGGGAAAATAAAAAATTTGGGGCGAAAAGATCATTTTTTGTGAAAATTAATATGAATTTTTTTTACGGCTCTACATTATAAACTTCTGTGAAGCACTTGGAGGTTCAAAGTGCTCACCACACATCTAGATAAGTTCCTTAGGGGGTCTACTTTCCAAAATGGTGTCACTTGTGGGGGTTTCCACTGTTTAGGCACGTCAGGGGCTCTCCAATCGCGACATGGGTTCCGATCTCAATTCCAGCAAATCTTGCATTGAAAAGTCAAATGGCGCTCATACCCTTCCGAGCTCTGCCATGTGCCCAAACATTGGTTTACCCCAACATGTGGGGTATCGGCGTACTCAGGACAAATTGTACAACGACTTTTGTGGTCCAAGTTCTCCTGTTACCCTTGGTAAGATAAAACAAATTGGATCTGAAGTAAAAATTTAGTGAAAAAAAAGTTAAATGTTCAATTTTTTTTAAACATTCCAAAAATTCCTGTGAAGCACCTGAAGGGTTAATAAATTTTTTGAATGTGGTTTTGAGTACCTTGAGGGGTGCAGTTTTTAGAATGGTGTCACTTTTTGGTATTTTCTGTCATATAGACCCCTCAAAGTCACTTTAAGTGTGAGGTGGTCCGTAAAAAAAATGGTTTTGCAAATTTTGTTGCAAAAATGAGAAATCGCTGGTAAACTTTTAACCCTTATAACTCCCTAACAAAAAAAAATTATGTTTCCAAAATTGTGCTGATGTAAAGCAGACATGTGGGAAATGTTGTTTATTAACTATATTATGTGATATAACTCTCTAATTTAAGGGCATAAAAATTGCTAAATTTTTTCATAATTTTTGACAAATTTCTGTTTTTTTCACAAATAAATGCAAGTCATATCGAAGAAGTTTTACCACTATCATAAAGTACAATATGTCACGAGAAAACAATGTCAGAATCACCAGGATCCGTTGAAGCGTTTCAGAGTTATGACCTCATAAAGTGACAGTGGTCAGAATTGTAAAAATTGGCCCTGTCACTTAGGTGAAAACAGGCTTCGGGGTGAAGGGGTTAAGTCCTCAATGATGCTCCTTCCTATCTAAGCCCTACCATGCACCCAATAGTAGTTATCCATCTCAGATAGGGTATCAATATACTCGGGAAATTCCACAACGAATTGTATTGTCCATTTTCTCCTGTTACCCCTCTGAAAATAAACAATTTGGGACTAAAGCAACATTTTTGTGGAACAAATGTGATGTTTTATTTTCATGTCTCAACTTAATAAAATTCTATGAAGCAACTGTGGGTTCAAGGTGCTCACCAGACATCTAGATAAATTCCTTGAGGTGAGTAGTTTCTGAAATAATGTCCCTTGTGAAGGATTTCCACTGTTTAGACACATCAGGGGCTCTACAAACGTGACATGGTGTTCGATATCTATTGCAGATAATTTTGCGCTCCAAAAGTCAAATTATGCTACTTCTCTTACGAACCCTGCTGTGCTCTCAGAGTAGTTTATGTGGTATATGGGGTATTGGTGTACTCAAGAGAACAACAAATTGTATGGTCCATTTTCCACTTTTACAGTTTTTAAAAATGCTAAATTTGGGGCCAAAGTAACATTTTTGTGGGAAAAAAAATAAAATCTTAATCTTTATAGAAGTTGGAGACCAACTTTTCTGAATTGGAACAGTACATTCACTGTATATAATGTACATAAACTAAAAACATATAACTCTGGTTGGCTCAAGCTGCCACTGGGGTGAATTTAGGACCTTATTACATACCGTGCTATTATATTAAGTGGAAAACAGTATATAATAAGCTCCTAATCTCTCTAGTGAGAAGTGCAGGAGTCCAGAATTTTACGTTCTAATATTCCGGCCTCCTGCATGGTGTAATCTGAAGCTTGTGGGCCCCAAAGCAAAATCTCCAACTTGGACCCAACTATCACAGATCTTTAATAGTGTTAGATTTTCTGAGGATAGCAAAATTTGCCATAGTCACTGTGTATCTAACGCAGGCAACCCTGTGGTCTGGTCTGTCAAAAGAAGTTATTCTTCACTATTCACCTATCACAGGACCTCTGCAGAATATGATTGGCTTCAGCAGTCAAGTAACTTGAACAGTGCATCATTGGATGTTTCTCTGAAGGTGCACTTATTAAGTCATCTGACCACTGCAGCCAATCATAGGCTCATAACATCACATCCCATGCTGACATAGACCACAGATCAGCAGGCGCTGGATACACAAGGGTGACAGCAGATGAGTATAGATGATTTTGTTATTTTCAGTAAATCCAAGAACCTTCCCATTAACATTGCACTTAGCTTGGAAAACCTCAATAATGCAGGAGCTGCAAGGCAAATCAGAGCAGTCTAATAACTGTGGAAAGTGGCACTTTTCTTTAACCCCTTAAGCCCAAAGGGTGGTTTGCACGTTAATGACCAGGCCAATTTTTACAATTCTGACCACTGTCACTTTATGAGGTTATAACTCTGGAACGCTTCAACGGATCCTGATGATTCTGACATTGCTTTCTCGTGACATATTGTACTTCATGATAGTGATAAAATTTCTTTGATATTACCTGCATTTATTTGTGAAAAAAAATTGAAATTTGGCGAAAATTTTGAAAATTTTGCAATTTCCCAACTTTTTTTTTATTTTATGCCCTTAAATCACAGAGATATGTAACACAAAATACTTAATAAGTAACATTTCCCACTTGTCTACTTTACATCAGCACAATTTTGGAACCAAAATTTTTTTTTGTTAGGGAGTTAGAAGGGTTAAAAGTTGACCAGCAATTTCTCATTTTTACAACACCATTTTTTTTTAGAGACCACATCTCATTTGAAGTTATTTTGAGGGGTCTATATGATAAAGTAGCCAAGTGTGACACCATTCTAAAAACTGCACCCCTCAAGGTGCTCAAAACCACATTCAAGAAGTTTATTAACCCTTCAGCTGTTTCACAGGAATTTTTGGAATGTTTAAATAAAACATTTAACTTTTTTTCACACAAAATTTAATTCAGATCCAATTTGTTTTATTTTATTAAGGGTAACAGGAGAAAATGGACCCCAAAAGTTGTTTTCCAATTTGTCCTGAGTACGCTGATACCCCATATGTGGGGGTAAACCACTGTTTGGGCGCAGGGCAGAGCTTGGAAGGGAAGGAGCGTTATTTGACTTTTCAATGCAAAATTGACAGGAATTGAGATGGGAAGCCATGTTGCGTTTGGAGAGCCACTGATGTGCCTAAACATTGAAACCCCCCACAAGTAAAACCATTTTGGAAAGTAGACCCCTAAGCAACTTATCTAGATGTGTGGTGAGCACTTTAACCCACCAAGTGCTTCACTGAAGTTTATAATACAGAGCCGTAAAAATAAAAAATCATATTTTTTCACAAAAATGATTTTTCGCCCCACATTTTTTATTTTCCCAAGGGTAAGAGAAGAAATTGGACCCCAAAAGTTGTTGCGCAATTTATCCTGAGTACGCTGATACCCCATATGTGGGGGTAAACCACTGTTTGGGCGCATGGCAGCTCAGAAGGGAAGGAGCGCCGTTTGACTTTTCAATGCAAAATTGACTGGAATTGAGATGGGACGCCATGTTGCGTTTGCAGAGCCCCTAATGTGCCTAAACATTGAAACCCCCCAAAAGTGACACAATTTTGGAAAGTATACCCCCTAAGGAACTTATCTAGATGCGTTGTGAGAGCATTGAACCCCCAAGTGTTTCACTACAGTATATAACGCAGAGCCGTGAAAATAAAAAATCTTTTTTTGTCGCGTTTGGAGAGCCCCTGATGTGCCTAAACAGTGGAAACCCCCAATTCTAACTGAAACCCTAACCCTAGCCCCAACCCTAACCCTAGCCCCAACCCTAGCCTTAATCCTAGCCTTAACCCTAACCCTAGCCCTAACCCTAATCCTAACCCTAGTCCTAACCCTAGTCCTAACCCTAGCCCTAACCCTAACCCTAATGGGTAAAATGGAGATAAATACATTTTTATATTTTTATTATTTTTCCCTAACTAAGGGGGTGATAAAGGGGGGTTTGATTTACTATTTATAGTGCTTTTTTTTAGCGGATTTTTATGATTGACAGCCGTCACAGACTAAAAGACACTTTTTATTGCAAAAAATAGTTTTTGCGTCTCCACATTTTGAGAGCTATAATTTTTTCATATTTTGGTCCACAGAGTCATGTGAGGTCTTGTTTTTTGCGGGACGAGTTGATGTTTTTATTGTAACATTTTCGGGCACGTGACATTTTTTGATCGCTTTTTATTCTGATTTTTGTGAGGCAGAATGACCAAAAACCAGCTATTCATGAATTTCTTTTTTGGGGGGCGTATTGTTGTGAATTCTGCTTTTGGGTTCCCTCCAGTGGTAGTAGGTGGTAATGCAGTGGTCCCTGGATTGCAGTTCTGACTGGGGTATTTAGGTGTGCAGGATTCATTAGTCCTTGCCAGTTGTCAATTGTTGTTGGGAGGTGTTGGACCTCTGCTTGGTTCCTCCTGCCTTTCTGCCTAATCAGCAAAGATAAATGTCTGGGTTTGTTTCTGTGGCACACATGCTGTGTGCTTCATAATTCAGTGCTATTCTTTTGTGTTTTTTTGTCCAGCTTAGATTGTTTCAGTATTTTCTCAGTCTTGTTGGATTCTCTGGGGTTGCAGATATTCTTTCCACGTCTTTAGTTAGATTGTGGAATTTTTGTATTATCTGCGGTGGATATTTTTGGAAGGGTTTTTTACTGACCGCCTAGTATTCTGTCCTATCCTTTCCTATTTAGCTAGAGTGGCCTCTTTTGCTAAATCCTGTTTCCTACCTGCGTGTGTCTATTCTTCTCCTACTCACAGTCATTATTTATGTGGGGCTGCCTATCCTTTGGGGTTCTGCTCTGAGGCAAGGTAGTATTCCTATTTCCATCTATAGGGGTATTTAGTCCTTCGGCTGTGTCGAGGTGTCAAGGTTTTTTTAGGCACACCCCACGGCTACTTCTAGTTGCGGTGTTAGTTCAGGATTTGCGGTCAGTACAGTTTCCACCTACTCCAGAGAAAGTTTCATGTGGCTCCAAGGTCACCAGATCACAACAGCGTATATAACATTCCACGTTTGGTAAAATTGATAAAGCAGTTTTATTCTTCGGGTTAGTATGTTTACAGCAATACCTCATTTATTTTTTTTATGTTTTGGCGCTTTTATACGATAAAAACTTTTATAGAAAAAATAATTATTTTTGCATCGCTTTATTCTGAGGACTATAACTTTTTTATTTTTTCGCTGATGATGCTGTATGGCGGTTCTTTATTTGCGGGACAAGATGACGTTTTAAGCGATACCATGGTTATTTATATCCATCTTTTTGGTCGCGTGTTATTCCACTTTTTGTTCGGCGGTATGATAAAGCGTTGATTTTTGCCTCGTTTTTTTTTTACCGCGTTCACTGAAAGGGTTAAGTAGCGGGACAGTTTTATAGGTGGGGTCGTTACGGACGCGGCGATACTAAATATGTGTACTTTTATTTTTTATTATTTAGATAAAGAAATGTATTTATGGGAACAATAGGGGGCATCCTGTTATAGGGTCAGATCACTGATCTGACACTTTGCAGAGCACTGTGTCAGATCAGCGATTTGACATGCAGGGCTGCAGGCTTACCAGCACTTGCTCTGAGCAGGCGCTGGTAAGCCACCTCCCTGCAGGACCCAGATGTAGCCCCGTGGCCATTTTGGATCCGGGGCCTGCAGGGAGGAGACACTTGGTACAAGGTGAGCACATCGCCTTGTACTGAGGGTTTCAGGGAAGCACACAGGGAGCCCCCTCCCTGCGCGATGCTTCCCTGTACCGCCGGAACGCTGCGATCATGTTTGATCGTAGTGTTCCGGGGGTTAATGTGCACATAGTGCCAGATGTCAGCTGACACCCGGCTGCGATCGGCCGCGCTCCCCCCGAGAGCGGCCGATCGCATATGACGTACTACCCCATCACTGGGAATTAAGTCCCGGGTCACCTCGACGGGATAGTACGTCATATGGGATTAAGGGGTTAATCAGATATATCACAAAGTTTGTTATGAACGCTTGCAATATAGAGAGAGGGCTCCGACGACATTTTGTGAAAGCCCGGAGTCCCCGCACTTTCCAAGCTTTTCAATGTGGTGGACTCCGGAAAAATGGCTGCCGGGGGCGGCGCATGCACAATTGAGATCTCAGGAGACGATATCTCAGGAGACAAGTCCACTGCACTGAAAAGCATGGAAAGTGAGGGGGCTCTAGTATTTCACAAAATGTCGGCAGAGCTCTCGCACCGCCGAACACCCTCTCCTACCAGCCTGTAACCCGCAGTATCGCCCCACTTCGTCTGCCGCCGCCAAAAGCTTCCTGCAGCAGCGACCTTGAGACCCCGCTCCACTGCAGCTGGTAAGCTACATTCAGATTATAAGACTCAACCCCATTTTCCCAAAAACATTTTGGTGAAAAAAGAGTATCTTTATAATCTGAAAAATATGGCATTTTTGCCTACGTATTGAGGTAGTAAAGCACCCCACTACCAAATGGTTTCCACAATTCAAGCTACATTTCCACTTGGCTCAGCTGGAGTCGGCTATCTGATTAACTGCAATCCTACAAACAGCTTCTGCTACCAAACTCAGTCCTGCTAATAGTGGTGTTTTCACTCCTACAACTCTACTGCAAGAAAGTACCCGATAACAAACTCATCCCAGGTGCTACAGAATCTGACTTATTTAATAACAAACTCCTATCAGCTATCCTGATACTGCCAGTGCCGCATCTGCAACTCACGTGCGTCAAGTTTCTAGTAACTAACTCATCACCGCCATTCTAGTGCTGTTGCAACTTCTATTCTGCTCTCTCAGTGCAGTCCGCGCACTTGGCGCTGCTGTACCAGTGCCTCCTGCTTTGCTTAGCCATCTTCCATCTTGCAATTCCAGATGTATTGGTCCTCACTGATCCACATGCCATCCAGCAAACCCAGCCCCACTGCATCAGCTCCTCTAATCCACGCTGCTCACCATGACCTACAGCTTAGAGCATCCACCTCACGACATGAGCTCATAACACAGCCTTTATATTATTAGAACTGCATTTAAATAATTTCCTGATGAGGATTTACACTTTATATGACTATAATGAGGATAATGTTTCCACCTAGATTACCGACCCCTGTGGTGAGTGTCACAGATAAACAGTATGAAATAAGATCAAACTAAGAAACTTCTTGAGTAAACACAGCTGCTCTTATAACCAGCGAAGGGGAAATCTGTAGAAGTTGGATGTTTTTGTTTAATGCAATGAAGTTTTAGGCATGCAGATTCTCCCCTTTATATGTGCCCATATTAGCATTTAAATGAAAATGTGTCAGTAGAAAGCAAAAGTAATGCAGCCAAAAATGTAACACAAACACATTACAAATAGCTGGGAAGTATTGTTATTCTACCAGGGAGACGTTTCCCTTTTTTGTTTGTCCTGAACAACACTAACGGGGTGTGACAGCTGGAACAGCCTTTCTCCCATGGAAATGGCAGCTACATTAGGTGAACATTGTTATTGATGAGAGTTTATAACTCGGATGAACCAAGCTTGGAAATATGTCTAGGAAATTCCTAGAATGGCTGAAAGGTTATTAACTTCAATACTTTGCATTTTTCCGGAGACGAGCCAGCAATGCTGATTGCCGAGTAAAATAAGGTCACTGCCGCACGGGAGACAAAGACGGAGCCTGTGGGCCGGTTACTCGTACTGGAACTACACCAATGATGGAGGAAATCAACTTTTATGTCACGTCCATTCAGAATGGTAACATAAACACCCGAAATATTTATATTAATTTAGTTTTATGTTTTTGGTAGGGGGAACTCCTCCAAATATGTTTTTGCCTTGCTTACAACTCAATCACTACATCTCCCATTGGCATCGCCTTCAAATGATAAAGCTTTTTAAGCCGTGCCAAAGCAATGATGAATGCAGACATTGAAGCATTGGACTGAGAACTGAAAAACATATTTACTAGTGTTATTTCTGTTTTAGCATACACAGGCATCTTGTGAAATAACGGCATCTCTGATGAAAGGACCTATGTAGTCCTAAATCTTCCGATCTAAATCTGCCTATTTAGTGAATAAAACATAAATGTGTTGGGTGGAAAATGTTAAGAAAACTTGTATAGTATTCCACAGACTACCAATGTAAAACATAACTATTAATGCACTGCCGCATTGGGTTGTTACATATTTATGGAAATGTGAAGGAAAAATTATTTTATATTTGTACTGTATCTGTGTACATTGTAAAGTTGCTTCATATTGCTTCTTATTTGTATACTAGATGGTGGCCCAATTCTAACGCATCGGGTATTCTAGAATATGTATGTATGTATATAGCAGCCACATAGTATATAGCACAGGCCACGTAGTATATAGGAGCCATGTAGTATATAGCAGACAAATACTATGTGGCCTGTGCTATATACTATGTGGCTGCTATATACATACATACATACATATTTTAGAATACGCGATGCGTTAGTACAGGCCACGCAGAATATAACACAGCCCAAACAGTATATAACACAGCCCACGTACTATATAACACAGCCCACGCAGTATATAGCAGCCACGCAGTATATAACACAGGCCACGCAGTATATAACACAGGGCACGTAGTATATAGCACAGCCCACGCAGTATATAACACTGCCCACACAGTATATAACAGTGCCCATGTAGTATATAGCAGCCACGCAGTATATAACACAGCTCACGCAGTATATAACACAGCCCACGCAGTATATAACACAGCCCACGCAGTATATAACACAGCCCACGCAGTATATAACAGTGCCCATGTAGTATATAGCAGCCACACAGTATATAACACAGCCCACGCAGTATATAACAGTGCCCATGTAGTATATAGCAGCCACGCAGTATATCACACAGCCCACGCAGTATTTAGCAGTGTGGGCACATCCCTTTAAAAAAAATAAAATAAAATAAAAAATAGTTATATACTCACCCGCCGGGATCCAGCGAAGCTCTGGCGATACGCGCGCAGCTGCCGCCATCTTCCGTTCCTAGGATGCATTGCGCAATGACCCAGAAGGCTTAGCGGTCTTGCGAGACCGCTAAGTCTTCTGGGTAATTTCGCAATGCATCTCTGGGAACGGAAGATGGCGGCAGGCGCGAGCGCATCGTCGTACGACGGAAGGCGAGAATAGCAGGTTTATTTGTTTTTTTTATTAATTTTAGCATTAGATCTTTTTACTATTGATGCTGCTGCATAGGCAGCATCAATAGTAAAAAGTTGGGGACACACAGGGTTAATAGCAGCGGTAATGGAGTGCGTTACCGCTGGCATTAACCCTGTGTGAGCGGTGACTGCGGGGAGTATGGAGCGGGCGCCGGGCACTGACTTCAGGGGAGTAGGGAGGGACTAATCGGACTGTGCCCGTCGCTGATTGGTCGCGGCAGCCATGACAGGCAGCTGGTGAGACCAATCAGCGATGCGGGATTTCCGTGACGGAAGTTGCAGACAGAAAGACAGACAGACAGACGGAAGTACCCCTTAGACAATTATATATATATATAGATGGCTTTTTAAATTTTTAAGACCTACTTCTTTAACGTGTCTGCTTTAAGAGCTGCATGTTCTGAGCTCAGTTGGTGTTCCCCGTGAATCATGCTCTTCCTTTCTCACCTGTTCTGCCAATACTGTATCTAGCCTGTATCCCTCCATATTAGACATGGCTATATAAACTGATTTAGTCAGTAATGGCCTCTTTACTATCTCCTGGAGCCGTGTGTGGATGGATCTGCAATGACTGTAGATGTCTTTATACAGTAATCACAAGTATATGGAGTAAACAATGGAGTAAGGCCCCATTCACACATCAGTTTTTTGCCGTCAGTCACAATCTGGCGAATTTTGGAAAAAAACGATCCTGCAAAAGTTGCCACCGGATCCGTTTTTTTCTCATAGACTTGCGATGGATGGCCTCACGTTTCATCTGTTTTTCGCTGGATCTGTCGAAAATTGGTTTTCCGGGGGCCTGAGAGAACGGACATAGTAACGTTTTTTGTGTCCGTCGAAAAAATGTACAGCGATGGATCCGTTGTCGTCTGTCATTCACTAAAATGGAACCCTATGGCGCCGGATCCGTCAAATGTCAGAATCCGGCAACGGATTCCGTTTTTTTTTTTACTGAGCATGCTCTGATTTTTTTAGGATATGTGCAGTAGCGTTTTCCATTCTGGCATCTCTCTCCGGATCAGCTAGTCGGATCTGTCGAAAAAACGGATCCGTCACATCAGTTTTCCACAATTTGCGATGGATCCATTTTTTTCAAAATTCATCGAATTGAGCCTGACGGCAAAAAAACTGATGTGTGAAAGTAGCCTAATATATTGTATGATGTCAGGATCTGTATACTCATGGAGTCCTATTCATTGTTGCTTTTGCACCTTTTTCGTTGTCTATTTTTATGCTTTTAACCTGTTTTTAATTTGCACATTATTCTTTTAATTTGTGAATTTTATACACCTGTGGCAATGGGACTGAATGAAAAACATTAAAGGGAATCTGTCATTAGGTTTAACCCTCCTTAGTTGCTTATATGGGCATGTAGGTCATAGGAAGGTGAATAAAATTATATATTTATATCTGTGATCATATGCCTTATTCCAGAGAAATCTGTGTTTTTTATATTCTTATATGTAAATGAGTTGTTAATATCTATGCGCACAGATCTCCCAGAGAATCTGCCTCCAAAGCTTATTTTAAATGAAAGGGCAGTTACCAGTGTGAGACAGGTAACTAACACAGAACAATAGAACTGAACTTTGTCTCCTTACACACACATTTGCTGCAGCTCTACAGCTCTGCTGTAACCCTATCTGCCTGTGAGATGGAAGCTGAAGGTGAGACTAATCTGCAGATGTGTGGGGTATAATCACACACAGCTCTGAAGTGAGATCAGGAGAGCAGAATGTCAGTCATTACATGTCACACTGGTAATTCCCCCTTTTATTAAAAACAAGCACTGGAGGCAGAGTGTCGTGCAGATCAGTGTCCCGCGCATAGATCTTAACAGCTCATTTACTTAAGAAAAAGTGGATTTCTCTGCAATAAGACATCGGATCGCAGATATAAAGATTTTATTTTATTTTTCATTTTATTCTGCTTCCTATGATCCAAATATCCATGAAGATGGCGTGGAGGAGTGATCCTTCTGACAGATTCTCTTTAACCCCTTCACGACATGTGCCGTACTATTACTGCGCATGTCGTGTCTCCCCCTTTGATGTGGGCTCCGGCGCTGAGCCCACATCAAAGTCGCGACATGTCAGCTGTTTTGTGCAGCTGACATGTGCGCGCAATAGCGGCGGGTGAAATCGCTATTCACCCGCCGCTATTAACCTGTTAAATGCCGCTGTCAAACGCTGACAGCGGCATTTAACTACCGCTTCCGGCCGTGCGTCCGGAAATGGCCTCATCGCCGACCCCTGTCACATGATCAGGGGTCGGCGATGTGTCAGGACAGTAACCATAGAGGTCCTTGAGACCTCTATGATTACTGATGCCGACCTGCTGTGAGCGACCCCTGTGGTCGGCGCTCACAGCACACCTGCAATTCAGCTACATAGCAGCAATCTGATGATCGCTGCTATGTAGCTGAGCCAATCGAGTTGTGCCAGCTTCTAGCCTTCCATGGAGGCTATTGAAGCATGGCACAAGTAAAAAAAAATGTTTTTAAAAATATGAAAAAAATTAAAAAAATATAAAAGTTTAAAACACCCCCCTTTCGCCCCATCCTAAATAAAACAATAAAAAAATCAAACCTACACGTATTTGGTATCGCCGCGTTCAGAATCGCCCGATCTATCAATAAAAAAAAAGCATTAACCTGATCGCTAAACAGCGTAGCGAAAAAAAAAATTTAAACACCAGAATTACGTTTTTTTCGTCGCCACGACATTGCATTAAAATGCAATAACGGGCGATCAAAAGAACATATCTGTACAAAAGTGATATTATTAAAAACGTCAGCTCGGTATGCAAAAAATAAGCCCTCACCCGACCCCAGATCATGAAAAATGGAGACGCTTCGGGTATCGTAAAATTGCACTTTTTTTTTTTTAAAGCAAAGTTTTGAATTTCTCTTCATCACTTGGATAAAAAATAACCTAGTCATGTTAGGTGTCTATGAACTCGTAATGACCTAGAGAATCATAATGGCAGGTCAGTTTTAGCATTTAGTGAACTTAGCAAAAAAGCCAAACAAAAAACAAGTGTGTGATTGCACTTTTTTTGCAATTTCACGGCACTTGGAATTTTTTTCCCGTTTTCTAGTAAAAGACAAGGTAAAACCAATTGCTACTTTGTAAAAGTTGCTAACTTTGTCACAAATTGTACTCCAAGTCCCCCCAGACTGATTTTTTTTTTGGAAACCAGAGACTTTTTGTACAATTTTTTTTTGCAGTACATGCAACTTCATGTACTAAAGAGTCGGCAAAAAGAATTAAAGACCGTTATTAGCTTTGTTCAAAATTCATGAGCTTCTTGCATATGTTAAAGAGTTTGGGAAAAAAAGGCAACAAATACCGCAATATAAAAAAGTGTCCCCACAAATGATGAGTCAGAGATCATAGGGTTTATTTCTAGGCAATAACCATTATGCAGACGTTGCATCAATCTGGAACACATAGGTCTAGATTAAAAGTGAATACACAAAATGGTTAATTTCATTCAAAACTATTTTCAAATTTGCTTAAATTTTTAGTTACAATGGGCCAAAATTGGTAGCCAATACGTACAGTAAATAGCCACACATGTCTTAGTCTCTGTTTTCATCAGAGATTCCAGAAACGAAGAAGTTAATTATTGCACATAATTTCCATCTCCTGATAAAAAAATATTTAGAATTGAGAGTCCTCAGTAGTTAGCCATTAAAAGGTATCACTATCAACTACTGAGGACTCTCAATTCTAAATATTTTTCTATCCACTGGCTAACACCATACCAAGATACATATCTTTCCTGCATCTCCTGATAAACAGCTGTCTCTGGCTCCCTCTAGTGATAAATTGGAGCCTAACAGAAGTCCTAATTTCACAGTTTCAATACACTATGGTCCGATTTATCAAGATTGATGTTGTTAACATCAGTCTTCATAAGGGGATGTGCTGATTTCAGAGGTGCCTGATTTATTGTGAGCTGCATGTCTCTTAATAAATTAGGCAAACCTCAAATGTCAAACTGAAGAAAGACTTGTACTGTAAGGGTATGTGCACACGTTGCGGATTTTGCTGCGGATCCGCAGCGTTTCTGCAGCTGCGGGTCCGCAGCAGTTTCCCATGAGTTTACAGTTCAATGTAAACCTATGGGAAACCGAAAACGCTGTGCACATGCTGCGGAAAAAAACCCGCGGGAACGCAGCGGTTTACAATCCGCAGCATGTCACTTCATTGTGCGGAATCGCGGCGATTCTGCACACATAGGAATGCATTGATCCGCTTACTTCCCGCATGGGGCTATGCCCACCATGCAGGAAGTAAGCAGATCATGTATGGATGTTACCCGATGTGGAGGAGAGGAGACTCTCCTCACCTACTGTATTCTCACCCATCCCTTGTAGATTATGAGCCTTTGCGGGCAGGGTCCTCACTCCTCCTGTACCAGTTATGACTTGTATTGTTTAAGATTATTGTACTTGTTTTTATTATGTATACCACTCCTCACATGTAAAGCGCCATGGAATAAATGGCGCTATAACAATAAATAATAATAATAATAATAATAATAATAATAATAACCATATTTGTGTAAAAAAAAGAATTAAAATAAAAAATAATGATATACTCACCTCTCAGAGCTGCACGCGGTCGTCCGGTCACAGGGTTGCTATGCGAGCAGGACCTGTGATGACGTCGCGGTCACATGACCGTGACGTCACGAAGGTCCTTCTCGCATAGCATCTTTGGAACCGGACTGCCGCGTGCAGCGCCGAGGAGATCGGGACGTCGGAGGGTGAGTATAACCATTTTTTTAATTACTTTTTAACATTACTATTGATGCTGCATATGCAGCATCAATAGTAAAACAAGTGCAGGAGTAAAGCCGCAGCGGAAACCGCAAGACAAACAGCGATAAATCTGCAGGGATAACCGCAGCGGTTTTGCCCTGCAGATTTATCAAATCCGCTGTGGGAGAACCCGCAGAGGACCCTTCCTACGTGTGCACATAGCCTAAGGCTATGTTCACATGTAGCATTTTTGAGCTTTCTATCAGTGACTGTTATTGATGTCTTTTCCGGGATCCAGCGCCGCTTCACTCTTCTTCATGTGACATCAATTTATACTGAGCTCTGTGTAACCCAGAAGTCACTTTTAGGGTATGTGCACACGTTCAGGATTTTTCGCATTTTTTTTTGCATTTTTTCGCTATAAAAACGCATACATATGCAGCCTATCATTTAGAATGCATTCCGCAATTTTTGTGCACATGGTGTGTTTTTTTCCGCAAAAAAAATGCATCGTGGTAAAAAAAGCAGCAAGTTCATTAATTTTGCGGATTTTTCACATTTACCCCGCTATTTAATGCATTGGGAAAAAACGCGAAAAAAATGCGTAAAAAAAGCGCAAAAAACGCATCAAAAACGTGAAAAAAATGCATGCGGATTTCTGGCAGAAATGTCCGGTTTTTGTCAGGAAATTTCTGCAAGAAATTCTGAACATGTGCACATAGCCTTAAGCTAACGTTCACATGAGCGTATTTTCGACCCAAGTGCTGTTTGTTAAAAAAAAACAGTGCAAGGACCAATGTTATTCCATGGTAACACGCAGTGACAGTTCAGTGCTGACAAGAGGCACAGGAAGAGATGCAGTAACCAATGCCGTCGGTCCCTGCACCCAGATCGCTGTGATCAGGCAGTCAATGTGACTGACCGATCACAGCATGATCGTGCAAAAGATGCTGAAATATCAACCCCCTAAATGCTGCGATCGAGCACGATTGCAACATTCAGGAGGCAGGCGCGCTTTTCCGAGTGCTTACATCGGGATTTCCGTGTAAATCTCTGAAATGCGTGATTCGAAACCCCTATTGGAAGATTCCCTATAATGAGACAGATGGAGGCACTGTGGATGCCATTTGACTCGTGATGTGTAACATGACTGTTGTGTATCCGCTTTTTGGGCTCCCCTGGTGGTTGCTGGTGGTACTGGTGACTTGTTTGCACTTTGCTGCTTCTGTTCACCTGCTTCCATCAGCGTTTGGGAGTTTCCTATTTAGCCTTGCTCTCCAGTCATTTCCTTGCCGGTCATCATTGTAACCAGAGCCTTCGGTTGCATGTTCCTGCTACTAGTCTGCTGATCAGCTAAGTGGACTTTGTCCTTTTGTTTTGTATCTTTAGTCCAGTTTGCAGTTTTTGTAATTCTCTGTAGCTGGAAGCTCTTGCGGGCTGAAATTGCCACTCCTGTGTCATGAGTTGACACAGGAGTCTTAAAGTAATTTCAGGATGGTTTTTTGAAAGGGTTTTCAGTTGACCGTGAAGTCCTCTTTTGTATCCTTCTGCTATCTAGTAAGTGGACCTCTCTTTGCTAAATCTACTTTCATACTGTGTATGTCTTTTCCTCTTATTTCACCGTTATTACATGTGGGGGGCTGCTATCATCTTTTGGGGTATTTCCCTAGAGGTAAGCCAGGTCTGTTTCTTCCTCTACCAGGCTTAGTTAGTCCTCCGGCTGGCGCGTGGCATTTAGGAAGCCGTAGGTATGCTCCCTGGCTACTATTAGTTGTGTGGTAGATTTAGCTCACGGTCAACTCGAGTTTCCATCACCCGAGAGCTCGTTCGTTATTTATATGTTTCTTACGTTCCCTTGCCATTGGGAACCATGACAGTATGACCGGCCATGTGTTAAACTTATTGGCAGAAGAAAGGAGAGAAAAAGGAAGTCTGTAAATTTTTTTTTTTTCTTTTTCCCTATGCTTGCTCCATAGTTGGATCAGTTGTATTTCAGCTCTAATTACGGCCTTTGCCTTTCTCTCCTTATAATCCTTGAATGGCTCTGAGCTCACCTGTTTAAAGATGGATCCTCAGAGTTTGGCTGCAGGTTTAAATAATCTTGCTACGAAGGTTCAAAATTTACAAGATTTTGTTATGCATACTCCTATTTCTGAACCTAAAATCCCTACACCAGAGGTGTTTTCCGGAGATAGATCTCGGTTTCTGAATTTCAAATATAATTGTAAATTATTCCTTTCTCTCAGACCTCACTCCTCAGGAGATCCTGTCCAGCAGGTTAAGATTGTAATTTCTTTGCTGCGAGGTGACCCTCAAAATTGGGCATTTTCATTGGCACCAGGGGATCCTGCGTTGCTCAATGTGGATGTGTTTTTCCTGGCTTTAGGGTTGCTTTATGAGGAACCTAATTTGGAGATTCAAGCTGAAAAAGCTTTGATAGCCCTATCTCAAGGGCAAGATGAAGCTGAGATATACTGCCAAAAATTTCGTAAATGGTCTGTGCTTACTCAGTGGAATGAGTGCGCCTTAGCGGCAAATTTCAGAGAGGGCCTTTCTGATGCCGTTAAAGATGTTATGGTCGGGTTCCCTGCGCCTACAGGTCTGAATGAGTCCATGACAATGGCAATTCAGATTGATCGGCGTTTGCGGGAGCGCAAACCCGTGCACCATTTGGCGGTATCTTCTGAAGAGACGCCAGAGAAAATGCAATGTGACAGAATTATGTCCAGAAGCGAGCGGCAGAATTATAGGCATAAAAATGGGTTATGCTTCTATTGTGGTGATTCTGCTCATGTTATATCGGCATGCTCTAAACGTACTAGGAAGGTTGACAAGTCTATTTCAATTGGCACTTTACAGTCCAAATTTATTTTGTCTGTAACCTTGATTTGTTCATTATCAGTTATTACCGTGGATGCCTATGTGGACTCTGGCGCCGCTCTGAGTCTTATGGACTGCTCC
Organism: Ranitomeya variabilis; assembly: GCF_051348905.1. Lineage (NCBI taxonomy): Eukaryota > Metazoa > Chordata > Amphibia > Anura > Dendrobatidae > Ranitomeya > Ranitomeya variabilis. Next base: position 133,057,850 of record NC_135236.1, on the reverse strand, counting down.
TTTGCCAGGCGCTGTGGGTTTGATTTAGAGCCTCTGGAAGTCCCTATACCTCTGAAGGGTATTGATTCTACACCTTTGGCTTGTAATAAACCACAGTTCTGGACGCAAGTGACTATGCGTATGACTCCAGACCATCAGGAGGTGATTCGCTTCCTTGTGTTGTACAATTTACATGATGTTTTGGTGCTTGGATTACCATGGTTACAGTCTCATAACCCAGTCCTTGACTGGAAAGCTATGTCTGTGTTAAGCTGGGGATGTCGGGGGGCTCATGGGGACACTCCTATGGTGCCCATTTCGTCATCTATTCCATCTGAGATTCCGGCATTTTTGTCTGATTATCGTGATATTTTTGAAGAGCCTAAGATTGGTTCACTCCCTCCTCACAGGGATTGTGATTGCGCCATAGATCTGATTCCTGGCAGTAAATTTCCAAAGGGTCGTTTGTTTAACCTATCTGTACCTGAACATGCTGCTATGCGCGAGTATATTAAGGAGTCCCTGGAAAAGGGACATATTCGTCCTTCTTCATCACCTTTAGGAGCGGGTTTTTTCTTTGTCTCTAAAAAGGATGGCTCTCTGAGGCCTTGTATTGATTATCGACTCCTGAATAAAATTACAGTCAAATATCAGTATCCGTTGCCTTTGCTGACTGATTTGTTTGCTCGCATAAGGGGGGCTAAGTGGTTCTCTAAGATTGATCTTCGTGGGGCGTATAATTTGGTGCGAATTAAGCAGGGGGATGAGTGGAAAACCGCATTTAATACGCCTGAGGGCCATTTTGAGTATTTGGTAATGCCTTTCGGCCTTTCTAATGCACCTTCTGTCTTTCAGTCCTTAATGCATGATATTTTCCGTGAATATTTGGATAAATTTATGATAGTGTACTTGGATGATATTTTGATTTTTTCTGATGACTGGGAGTCTCATGTTCAGCAGGTCAGGAGGGTTTTTCAGGTTTTGCGGGAGAATTCTTTGTGTGTAAAGGGTTCAAAGTGTGTTTTTGGGGTTCAAAAAATTTCCTTTTTGGGGTACATTTTTTCCCCTTCTTCTATTGAGATGGACCCTGTCAAGGTTCGGGCTATTTACGACTGGACGCAGCCTACTTCTCTGAAGAGTCTCCAGAAATTCTTGGGCTTTGCTAATTTTTATCGTCGATTTATAGCTGGTTTTTCTGGCGTTGCTAAACCTCTGACGGATTTGACTAAAAAGGGTGCTGATGTTGCCAATTGGTCCCCTGCTGCCGTGGAGGCCTTTCGGGAGCTTAAGCACCGCTTTTTGTCTGCCCCTGTGTTGCGCCAGCCTGATGTTTCCCTTCCCTTTCAGGTTGAGGTCGATGCTTCCGAGATTGGAGCGGGGGCGGTTTTGTCGCAGAAAAGACCCGACTGCTCAGTGATGAGACCTTGTGCGTTCTTTTCGTGAAAATTTTCGGCCGCCGAGCGAAACTATGATGTTGGTAATCGGGAGCTTTTGGCCATGAAGTGGGCATTTGAGGAGTGGCGTCATTGGCTTGAGGGTGCCAAACATCAGGTGGTAGTTTTGACTGATCACAAGAATTTAATTTATTTGGAGTCTGCCAGGCGCCTGAATCCTAGACAGGCACGTTGGTCGTTGTTCTTTTCCCGGTTTAATTTTCTGGTCTCGTACTTACCGGGTTCTAGGAATGTGAAGGCAGATGCTCTTTCTAGGAGTTTTGAGCCTGACTCTCCTGGGAATTCTGAACCTGCTGGTGTCCTTAAGGATGGAGTGGTTTTGTCTGCTGTCTCTCCTGATTTGCGACGTGCTTTGCAAGAATTTCAGGCGGATAGACCTGATCGTTGTCCGTCTGGTAGACTGTTTGTTCCTGACGAGTGGACCACTAGAGTCATCTCGGAGGTTCATTCTTCTACTCTGGCAGGTCATCCGGGAATTTTTGGCACCAGAGATTTGGTGGCTAGATCCTTCTGGTGGCCTTCCCTGTCTCGAGATGTGCGTGTTTTTGTGCAGTCTTGCGATGTGTGTGCTCGGGCCAAGCCTTGTTGTTCTAGGGCTAGTGGGTTGTTGTTGCCCTTGCCTATTCCAAAGAGGCCTTGGACGCACATCTCTATGGACTTTATCTCGGACCTCCCTGTTTCTCAGAAGATGTCTGTCATCTGGGTGGTGTGTGACTGTTTTTCTAAAATGGTTCATTTGGTGCCATTGCCTAAGTTGCCTTCCTCATCTGAGTTGGTCCCTCTGTTTTTTCAAAATGTGGTTCGCCTGCATGGTATTCCGGAAAACATCGTTTCTGACAGGGGTACCCAGTTCGTGTCTAGATTTTGGCGGGCAGTCTGTGCCAGGTTGGGCATTGATTTGTCTTTTTCGTCTGCATTCCATCCTCAGACCAATGGCCAGACGGAACGAACTAATCAAACTTTGGAGACTTATTTGAGGTGTTTTGTGTCTGCGGATCAGGATGATTGGGTTGCCTTTCTGCCGTTGGCGGAGTTTGCTCTTAATAATCGGGCTAGTTCTGCCACTTTGGTTTCTCCTTTCTTTTGCAATTCAGGGTTTCATCCGCGTTTTTCATCTGGTCAGGTTGAATCTTCGGATTGTCCTGGAGTGGATGCGGTAGTGGATCGGTTGCATCAGATTTGGGGACAAGTGGTGGATAATTTGGAATTGTCCCAGGAGAGGACTCAGCAGTTTGCTAACCGCCGTCGTCGTGTTGGCCCCCACCTTCGTGTTGGGGACTTGGTGTGGTTGTCTTCCCGTTTTGTCCCTATGAGGGTTTCTTCTCCTAAATTTAAGCCTCGGTTCATCGGTCCTTATAGGATTTTGGAGATTCTTAACCCTGTCTCCTTTCGTTTGGACCTCCCGGCATCTTTCGCTATCCATAATGTGTTCCATCGGTCGCTGTTGCGGAGATATGAGGTACCGGTGGTTTCTTCTACTGAACCTCCTGCTCCTGTGCTGGTGGAGGGTGAATTGGAGTACGTGGTAGAAAAGATCTTGGACTCCCGTATTTCCAGACGGAGACTTCAATATCTGGTTAAATGGAAGGGCTATGGTCAGGAAGATAATTCTTGGGTAACTGCCTCTGATGTTCATGCCTCGGATTTGGTTCGTGCCTTTCATAGGGCTCATCCAGATCGCCCTGGCGGTTCTTGTGAGGGTTCGGTGCCCCCTCCTTAAGGGGAGGGTACTGTTGTGTATCCGCTTTTTGGGCTCCCCTGGTGGTTGCTGGTGGTACTGGTGACTTGTTTGCACTTTGCTGCTTCTGTTCACCTGCTTCCATCAGCGTTTGGGAGTTTCCTATTTAGCCTTGCTCTCCAGTCATTTCCTTGCCGGTCATCATTGTAACCAGAGCCTTCGGTTGCATGTTCCTGCTACTAGTCTGCTGATCAGCTAAGTGGACTTTGTCCTTTTGTTTTGTATCTTTAGTCCAGTTTGCAGTTTTTGTAATTCTCTGTAGCTGGAAGCTCTTGCGGGCTGAAATTGCCACTCCTGTGTCATGAGTTGACACAGGAGTCTTAAAGTAATTTCAGGATGGTTTTTTGAAAGGGTTTTCAGTTGACCGTGAAGTCCTCTTTTGTATCCTTCTGCTATCTAGTAAGTGGACCTCTCTTTGCTAAATCTACTTTCATACTGTGTATGTCTTTTCCTCTTATTTCACCGTTATTACATGTGGGGGGCTGCTATCATCTTTTGGGGTATTTCCCTAGAGGTAAGCCAGGTCTGTTTCTTCCTCTACCAGGCTTAGTTAGTCCTCCGGCTGGCGCGTGGCATTTAGGAAGCCGTAGGTATGCTCCCTGGCTACTATTAGTTGTGTGGTAGATTTAGCTCACGGTCAACTCGAGTTTCCATCACCCGAGAGCTCGTTCGTTATTTATATGTTTCTTACGTTCCCTTGCCATTGGGAACCATGACACATGACCATTTTTTTAGGTGTCCATAAAAACGCAGTCTGACACAGTGTTGTGCACTTTTGAAAAGAAGGACTCCACTGAATAAAGGTCAGATGGAGTCCAGAGTAACTCTGCTGCCTCATTATAGTGATTGGATCCTTTGGGGGTTTCATTTGAATCACATCACTCAGAAATATAGATGGAAACCCCAAAGTAAGTGCTCAGCATAGAGCACAGGATAAATGTGATACCATACATTATGTAAAATGTTCTCAATAAAAGCTTCAACTCAATTCACAAAAAAAGCAAGTCCCCACTCAGGTCCATCATGTGTTGACGGACATATAGGGGGCTTCCATGTTATTGGTAGTACAAAGGCTCTGAAAAAAGTGAAATGGCTCCTCGACACAGGGCCGTAATCAGGGTATTACTGCCCTTACTGCTATATGGAGCCCGGTGAGCAGCAGTACAGATGGGGGCCCGCAGGTCCAGGGCCCCGCTCTTGTGCTTCTGCTCATTGGGCCCCATCATGCAATAAAATGCTGTGCACTGTGTTGCACACATTGGTGCTGGGCCTGGGAGCTTTCTCAGAGCTATGCACGGCCGTCTAACCTTGACTAGAGATGGGCGAACCCAAACAGTAAATTTCGGCGTCTGTGCCAAACACCTACTGTTTGGGCATGGACACCGAACATGGATTTCACCAGGAAGTCCGTGTTACTGTTTGGGTTTGGCTGCCCGAACACCAGATGTTTGTCAAACACTGCTTCTGTTCAGCGGTGAAATCATCCCCGCCGGTCAGAGAGCTGCGGTTCCCACGCTGTCAAAAGACAGCAGAAGCGCTCAGCTGTCAACGGAGGTATAAAGTTTACGTCTGGTCACTGGTGTCAGCTGATGTGACAACTGCTCCCATCATCCGACACTTGCTGCCGCTAATAACAGCGAGAGCAATAAACCAAAAGTAATAAAACAACAATATACCATATCTGTCCGTCTTTCTGCTATTTTTAGGCTGGGGTCAATATCCATGGCCCCTTACCAGCTTGAGAATTGCAGCCCCCAGCTGTCTGCTTTAGCAAGGTTGGTTGTCAAAAATGGGGGGACCACAAGCCGTTTTTTAAAATTATTTAATTAAAAAATATTGTGCGAGGACCCCTCTATTCTTGATAACTAGCCTTGATGAAGCTGACAACTGAGGGTTGCAGCTCCTAGCTGTGAGTTTTGCCTGGCTGGTTAACAAAAATTCAGGGGAACCCACACCGTTTTTTTATTTTCATTTACAGCGCGGGAGCGGCTGATGAATATTCCCATCCGCTGCTCCTGCTCTCGCTGTTATTAGGGGCAGCAAGTGACGGATGATGGGACCAGTTGTCCCATCAGCTGACACCAGTGACCAGAGGTAAAATTTACACCTCTGATCACAGCTGAACGCTCCCGCTGTCTTTTGACAGCTTGGGAACCGCAGCTCTCTGACCGGCGGGGATGATTTAATCGCTGATCAGAAGCTGTGTTTGCCACGCTGTCTTGCACATTACAGGGCAGCAAACAATGGATGTTCGGGCCACCCATTCAAGTGAATAGGGTGCAGGTTCGGATTCGGGTCCGGGTACTGTTCTGGTACCTGAACCCAAACTTTTTGTAACTGTTCGGCCGAACCCGCCAGAACCGAACATCTAGGTGTCCGCCCATCTCTAACCTTGACGGCTGTGCAGCTCCTGCTCCCTCCATCTTCTTTGTTCTTCTGGTCAGGTTACGGCGCGTACACGATGACATCATCTCGTTCAACGCCGACATGTACCGGATGCTGGAAGTAGAGCTGCACCAGCTGGGGAACGACTGTGAAGTAAGTATAAAAAACGTTTTTGTTTTCTTAAATGGGTGAGGTGGGGGGAGTGAGACTGCACATGATGAAGTGGGGTGGTAAGGGGGACTGCACATGATGAAGTGGGGGTAAGGGGGTCTGCACATGATGAAATGGGGATAAGGGGGACTGCACATGATGAAGGGGGTAAAGGAGGCTGCACATGATGAAGTGGGGGTATGGAGAACTTCACATTAAGTGGGGGGTAAGGGGGATTGCACATGATGAAGAGGGGGTAAAGGAGGCTGCACATGATGAAGTGGGGGGGTCAGGGGGACTGCATATGAATGGGGGGTAAGGAAGACTGCACATGATGAAGAGGGGTAAAGGAGGCTGCACATGATGAAGTGGAGGGTAAGGGGAACTGCACACTGCACATGAAGTGAGAGGTAAAGGGAACTGCACATGATGAAGTGGGGGAGTGAGACTGCACATGATGAAGTGAGGGAAGTGAGACTGCACATGATGAAGTGGGGGTAAAGGGCACTGCACATGATGAAGTGGGGGTAAAGGGGACTGTACATGATGAAGTGGGGGTAAGGGGGACTACACATGATGAAGTGGGGGAAGTGAGACTGCACATGATGAAGTGGGGGTAAAGGGCACTGCACATGATGAAGTGGGGGGAGGTGGCTGCACATGATGAAGTAGGGGGTGGGGACTGCACATGATGAAGTGTGTTTGAGGGGGGACTGCACATGAAATGATAGGTGGATAGGGGGCTGCATATTATGAAGTAAGGAGGACTGCAGATGAAATGAGGGGAATAGGGGACTGCAAATGATGAAGAAAGGTGGACTGCAAATGAAGAAGTGGGGAAAGGGACGGGGGACTGCAAATGATGAAGTGGGGGTGATGGGGACTGCAAATTATGAATTGAGTGTGAGGGACAGGGACAGCAAATGAATTGAAGGTGGGGTGGGGAGAGCAAATGATGATCTAGGGGGAGAGCAAATAATGCTGAATTTTGAAGGTGGGGGAGTAAATGAAGTATTGAATGTGGGGTAGAGTAGTTGATAATGAATAGAGGGTGGGAGAGAAAGACATGACAATGAACTGAAGTGGAAGGGGCATTTAAATATAATGAATCAGGGTTAGGATTAGAGCAAGAGGTACATAGTGGGGCGCTGAGGATGAAGTGACTGGTAATGTATTTAGGAAAGAGTACAGGTGCTAATTAATTTATATATTAAATGGAGAAAGTGGCTATAATCTGCCACTGTGCCCCCACTATCTGTACATAATGTATATTTGGAATGGTGGGTTGCATAATAACCAATTATATATTGATTGTGGGTGCACATCTGTATTCAGATGTGTAGTGTAGAAGAAAGGGAAAAAGTGGGGAATGTGCTCTGGAAGCAGTGTTCTAGGTAACTGTGTCATTTTATGCAGAGATGAGTCCTGGCTGAAAGAAGTGATGGCGGTCTGCGATGGATTAAAAAGAAAAGCCAAGATGAAGGACTTCAGCTAGAGACATCACTGGTGAGTCAGTGTGTTACCTGTACACTGACATTATATACAGATGTCCTGTGTATAATGTCACCAGTGATGTCATGAATCCCAATGGCTAAGGATAGCAAGGGACAAGCAAAGTAATACAAAATATCGGACGAGCTCTAGGGTGATGGAACCTGGGCTGACCGCTGCCCTACGCCTGACAAACGCAACTAGAGATAGCCAGGGAGCGTGCCTACGTTGGTTCTAGACGCCACGCACCAGCCAGCCTAAGAGCTAACTAGTACTGCAGAGAAAATAAAGACCTCACTTGCCTCCAGAGGAATGAACCCCAAAAGGTATAGTTGCCCCCCACATGTATTGACGGTGAAATGAGAGGAAGGCACACACATAGAGATGATATATATAGGTTCAGCAAATTGAAGCCCGCTGTAAACTAGAAAGCAGAACGATACAAAAGGGGTCTGAGCGGTCAGCAAAAAACCCTAATCAAAAAAACCATCCTGAGATTACAAGAACCCATGTGCCAACTCATGGCACATGGGGAGAACCTCAGTCCACTAGAGCTACCAGCTAGCATAGAGACATAATAAGCAAGCTGGACAAAAAAAACCAAACAACTGAAAATCAGCACTTAGCTTATCCTGAAAGATCTGGGAGCAGGTAGGCAGGAACCAAACAGAGCACATCTGAATACATTGATAGCCGGCAAGGGAATGACAGAAAGGCCAGGTAAAATAGGAACCACCCAGCCTCTGATGGACAGGTGGAAACCAAAGGCCGCAACCCACCAAAGTCACCCAGTACCAGCAGTAACCACCAGAGGGAGCCCACAAACAGAATCCCCAGCTTAACACAGACATTGTTTTCCAGTCCAGGACAGGATTATGAGTTTGTAACCATGGCAGACCAAGCACTAGTACATCATATAAATTATACAGTACAAGGAAGCGAATCACCTCCTGATGAACGGGAGTCATGCGCATGGTCACTTGTGTCCAATACTGCGGCTTATTCATAGCCAATGGTGTAGAGTCAATTCCCTTCAGAGGGATAGGAACTTCCAGAGGCTCCAGACTAAAACCGCAGCGTTTAGCAAATGACCAATCCATAAGACTCAGGGCAGCGCCTGAATCCACATAGGCATCGACGGAAATGGAAGACAGTGAAAAAATCAGAGTCACAGACAAAATGAACTTAGGCTGCAGAGTACCAATGGCAAAAGATTTATCAACCCTTTTTGTGCGTTTAGAGCATGCTGATATAACATGAGCTGAATCACCACAATAAAAACACAATCCATTTTTCCACCTATAATTTTGCCGTTCACTTCTGGACTGAATTCTATCACATTGCATAGTCTCAGGTGCCTGTTCAGAAGACACCGCCAAGTGGTGCACGGGTTTGCGCTCCCGTAAACGCCGATCAATCTGAATGGCCATAGCCATCGACTCATTCAGACCTGTAGGCATAGGGAACCCCACCATAATATCCTTAATGGCCTCGGAAAGACCATTTCTGAAGTTTGCAGCCAGGGCGCACTCATTCCACTGAGTAAGCACCGACCATTTCCGAAATTTTTGACAATATATTTCCGCTTCATCATGCCCCTGAGAGAGGGCTAATAAAGCCTTTTCAGCCTGAATCTCCAGGTTGGGTTCCTCATAGAGCAATCCCAATGCCAGAAAAAACGCATCCACATTGAGCAATGCAGGATCCCCTGGTGCCAATGCAAATGCCCAATTCTGAGGGTCGCCCCGCAGGAAAGATATTAAAATCTTGACCTGTTGAGCAGGGTCTCCAGAGGAGCGAGATTTTAAAGAAAGAAACAATTTACAATTGTTCCTGAAATTCAGGAAGGTAGATCTATCTCCAGAAAAGAACTCTGGAATAGGAATTCTAGGTTCAGACATGGGAGTGTGAACAACAAAATCCTGTATGTTTTGAACTTTTGCCGCGAGATTACTCAGGCTGGAAGCCAAACTCTGGACATCCATGTTAAACAGCTAATATCAGAGCCATTCAAGGGTTAAGAGGAGGTAAGAAGCAGCTAGACAGCAATTAAGGGCTAGGCAGCAAAACTCTGAAGGAAAAAAAAAAAAATTTCCCTTAAACACTTCTTTTTCTCCTGCTTCAGCCCAAACAATTAACACTTTGTGGGCCGGCTATACTGTCATGAATCCCAATGGCTAGGGATAGCAAGGGACAAGCAAAGTAATACAAAATATCGGACGAGCTCTAGGGTGATGGAACCTGGGCTGACCGCTGCCCTACGCCTGACAAACGCAACTAGAGATAGCCAGGGAGCGTGCCTACGTTGGTTCTAGACGCCACGCACCAGCCTAAGAGCTAACTAGTACTGCAGAGAAAATAAAGACCTCACTTGCCTCCAGAGGAATGAACCCCAAAAGGTATAGTTGCCCCCCACATGTATTGACGGTGAAATGAGAGGAAGGCACACACATAGAGATGATATATATAGGTTCAGCAAATTGAGGCCCGCTGTAAACTAGAAAGCAGAACGATACAAAAGGGGTCTGAGCGGTCAGCAAAAAACCCTAATCAAAAAAACCATCCTGAGATTACAAGAACCCATGTGCCAACTCATGGCACATGGGGAGAACCTCAGTCCACTAGAGCTACCAGCTAGCATAGAGACATAATAAGCAAGCTGGACAAAAAAAACCAAACAACTGAAAATCAGCACTTAGCTTATCCTGAAAGATCTGGGAGCAGGTAGGCAGGAACCAAACAGAGCACATCTGAATACATTGATAGCCGGCAAGGGAATGACAGAAAGGCCAGGTAAAATAGGAACCACCCAGCCTCTGATGGACAGGTGGAAACCAAAGGCCGCAACCCACCAAAGTCACCCAGTACCAGCAGTAACCACCAGAGGGAGCCCACAAACAGAATCCACAACACAGTGATCACTGTATTATCTGTACACTGACACTGTATACAGAGCTCCTGTGTATAATTGCCCTTAGTATTGTGCTTTTTTTAATTAATGAACAGTATTGCAGAGTTCAGTCACTATTTGGTGTTAATATGTGGTCTGGTCATGGTGTGGCGGTATTTGTCCCTTGTATGTGGTATTAATGGTCATTTAAAAAAAATGTATGTGACTCATTCCTTCAAATAAAAATACATAAAAATATATTTATATTTAAAAGGTTAGAGTACGGTCCGGCCAAAAGAGTCTACCTTGTCATGGTGGTGGTTTAAAAATTATTTTGGCCAGCACAAAAGCTGATGGTAGTGATGAGCGAGTATACTCGTTGCTCGGGTTTTCCCAAGCATGCTCGGGTGGTCTCCGAGCATTTGTGAGTGCTCGGAGATTTAGTTTTTGTTGACGCAGCTCCATGATTTGCGGATGTTAGACAGCTTGAATATGTATGGAGTTTCCCTAGCAACCAGGCAACCCCCACATGTGCTCAGGCTGGCTATCAGCTGTGTATCATGCAGCTGCATCAACAAAAACTACATCTCCGAGCACTGACAAATACTCGGAGACCACCCGAGCGTGCTCGGGAAAACACGAGCAACGAGTATACTCTCATCACTAGCTGCTGGTTATGAATGTGATCTGGTGTTTGATGGGAACTGTTAGGCTGTGTGCACACGTAGCATATTTTTCGCGTTTTTTTCGCGTTTTTTCGCTATAAAAACGCTATAAAACCGCGAAAAAAACGCTTACATTAAGCATCCTATGTAATGCATTCCGCATTTTTTGTGCACATGCTGCATTTTTTTCCTGAGCAGAATCGCATTCCAGAAAAAAACGCAGCATGTTCATTAAAATTGCGGAATCGCGGCGATTCTGCACCCATAGGAGTGCATTGATCTGCTTACTTCCCGCACGGGGCTGTGCACACCATGCGGGAAGCAAGCAGATCATGTGCGGTTGGTACCCAGGGTGGAGGAGAGGAGACTCTCCTCCACGGACTGGGCACCATATAATTGGTAAAAAATAAAGAATTAAAATAAAAAATAGTCCTATACTCACCGTCTGATGGCCCCCGAAGTGTTCCCGCCTCTCCGGTGCATGATCTTCTCTCTTCCGTTCCTATAGATGATGTGGTTCAGGACCTGTGATGACGTCACTGTCTTGTGATTGGTCGCGTGACTGCTCATGTGACTCACGCGACCAATCACAAGACAGTGACGTCATCGCAGGCCCTTCACTGCACTCCAGCTATAGGAACGGACGCCGCTGAGGTCTGCAGGTGAGTATAACCATGTTTTTTATTTTTTTTTATTATTTTTAAACATTCGATCTTTTACTATAGATGCTGCATAGGCTGCATCTATAGTAAAAAGTTGGTCACACTTGTCAAACACTATGTTTGACAAGTGTGACCAACCTGTCAGTCAGTTTTCCAAGCAATGCTACAGATCGCTTGGAAAACTCTAGCATTCTCCAAGCTAATTATGCTTGCAAAACGCTAGTTTTCTGCGGGTATATGCATGCTAATTCTGCATGCGATATACCCGCGGCAGGAGGCGCAGAATTGCCGCGGAAATTTCCGCGGCAATTCTACAACGTGTGAACTTAGCCTTAATATCTGATTGGTGAGGATGTGGTGAAGTTGAGTTTTTCCAAGAGTGAGCGGTGGGACTGTGGAAGGTACGAAGGGTGGAGGCAGAGCTGGGGTTGAGCCTGGGCGGTGTCTCAAAGTGGCCTGAAAATGTTGCCAGTATGGGGCCCCGATATTCCTAGTGGCAACCCTGCCTCGACATCCAAACGAAATTCAGCGAATTCTGCGCTCCCAAGTCCACATGCCCTCCTCCCTTCTGAGCCCTAGTGTGCATAAATCACCTTTCACATCCACATTTGGCAAGGGTTTAATTTCCAAAATGGGATCACTTGAGGAGGGATTCTGCTCTTTCAGCACCAAGGTGCTCTGTATATGGAGTTTGCAAACTATTCTAGGAAAATCTGTGCTCCAGGAGCCAAATACCACTCCGTCTCTCCGAGTCTTCCCATGTGGCTAATCAGTACTGTTTAGCCACTAATGGGGTATTTCTACATTCAACAGAAATTGTTGGACAAATATTGGTGCTATTTTTACCCATTTTCCCATGTGAAAATGTAAAATCTGGGGCTAAAACAGTTTTTTTATGTGTGATAAAAATGTAATCATTTTTTTCACTGCCTAATGGTATAACATTCTGTGACATACCTGTGGTATCAATATGATCACTGCACCCCTAGATGAATTCATTGAGCGGTGTAGGTTGTAAAATGGGGTCAGTTATGGGGGATTCTGCTGTTCTGGCACCTCAGGGGCTCTCCTAGTGGGTCATGGCAACCTGAAACCATAAACAGTAAAATCTGCACAATAATGTGGTGCTCCTTCGCTTTTGACCTTTGCACTGTACCTCAAAAGTAGTTTCCGATTACATGTAGAGTATTGGTGCACTCAGGTGAAATTACACAACAAGCTGAGAGGTCAATTTTTTTCAATTAGCCCTTATAAAAATAAAAAAATTAGGGCTAAAACATCATTTTAATGGAAGAAATGTTTATTCTTTCTTCACCGTCTAATGGTATAAATTTCCATGAGGCACATATTATTATTATTATTATTATTATTATTTATTTATATAGCACCATTAATTCCATGGTGCTGTACATGAGAAAGGGGTTACATACAGGGTTATAGATATCATTTACAGTAAACACGTTTACAGTGACACACTGGTACAGAGGGGAGAGGACCCTGTCCTTGCGGACATACATTCTATGGGATAGTGGGGAAGAGACAGAAGGTAGGGGTGAGGCGGCGGCGGCTCTGGCGGTGGTGAGGCGGCGGCTCGATTATTGTAGGCTGTAGGCTTTCCTGAAGAGATGGGGTTTCAGGTTCCGTCTGAAGGATCCGAGGTTGGTGGATAATTGGACGTGTTGAGGCATGGAATTCCAGAGGATGGGGGATATTCGGGAGAAATCTTGGAGGCGATTGTGTGAGGAACGAATAAGTGTGGAGGAGAGTAGGAGGTCTTGGGATGAACGAAGATTACGTGAGGGAAGATAGTGGGAGATTAGTTCAGAGATATAGGGAGGGGACAGGTTGTGGATGGCTTTGTAGATCAGTGTTAGTAGTTTGAACTGGATTCGTTGGGGGATTGGGAGCCAGTGGAGGGATTTGCAGAGGGGAGAAGCAGGGGAGTAGTGAGGAGAGAGGTGGATTAGGCGGGCAGCAGAGTTGAGGACAGACTGGAGAGGTGCAAGAGAGTTAGCGGGGAGGCCACAGAGGAGGGTGTTGCAGTAATCGAGGCAGGAGATGATGAGAGCATGCACAAGAGTTTTGGTAGATTGTGGGCTGAGGAAGGAACGGATTCTGGCAATATTTTTGAGTTGGAGGCGACAGGAGGTGGCAAGAGCTTGGACGTGAGGTTTGAAGGACAGGGCAGAGTCAAGAGTTACCCCGAGGCAGCGGATTTCAGGAGCGGGAGAGAGCGTGATGCCGTTTACCATAATATGGTGTCAATATGATCACTGCACCCCTAGATCAATTCATTGGAGATGTTTAGTTTGTAAAATGACATCACTTATGGGGGGGTTTCTGCTGTTCTAGCCTCTCAGGGGCTCTTCTAATGTGACATGTCACTTTCAAACGATTCCAGCTAAATCTGAACTTCAATATGGCGCTTCTTCTCTTCTGAGCTTTGCACTTTGCGTCAAAAGTAGTTTTCCCGCACACATGGGTATTGGCACAATGAGGAGAAATTGCAACATCAATTTTGGAGTCCATTTTATCCTGTTACCCTTGATGAAATGTAAAATTTGGGGATTAAAGAACATTTTTGAGGGAAATGGGAAATTTTTATTTTTTTTCATATTTCTTAACTTTACGTTATATGCTTCTGTGATGTACATGGGTGTCATGATCTCCATGGCTAGAGAACATAGCATAAGCCTATATAGGAACAAGCTCTTGGAAGATGGGAACTGTACTGACCATGAACTAAACCTACCGCACAACTAGAAGTAGCCAGGTAGCATGTCCTACTTTTTATCCCTATATGCCCAGCGCCGGCCGGAGAACTAAATAATGCTAGCAGAGGGAAATATAAGACCTGGCTCACCTCTAGAGAAATGCCCAAAAAGGAGACAGAGGCCCCCCACATATATTGGCGGTGATTTTAGATGAAATAACAAACACAGCAGGAAAATAGTTTTAGCAAATTTGAGGTCCGCTTTCTAGATAGCAGAAGACAGAAAGAACACTTTCATGGTCAGCAGAAAACCCTAACAAAACACCATCCAGAAATTACTTTAGGACTCTGGCATTAACTCATAATACCAGAGTGGCAATTCCTGATCAACAAGAGCTTTCCAGACACAGTAACGAAACTGCAGCTGTGAACTGGAACCAAAAAGCAAAAACAAACATGGACGAAAGTCCAACTTATCTAGTAGATGTCTGGGAGCAGGAACAAGCACAGAGAGGCTTCTGATAACATTGTTGACCGGCAAGCAACTAACAGAGAAGCCAGATTATATAGCGACACCCAGATCTGATGAGAACAGGTGAACAGGAAAGATGATGACACAAGTTCAATTCCACCAGTGGCCACCGGGGGAGCCCAAAATCCAAATTCACAACAGTACCCCCCCCTCAAGGAGGGGGCACCGAACCCTCACCAGAACCACCAGGGCGATCAGGATGGGCCCTATGAAAGGCACGAACCAGATCGGAGGCATGAACATCAGATGCAGTGACCCAAGAATTATCCTCCTGGCCGTATCCCTTCCACTTGACCAGATACTGGAGTCTCCGTCTGGAAACACGGGAGTCTAGGATTTTCTCCACAACGTACTCCAACTCACCCTCAACCAACACCGGAGCAGGAGGCTCAACGGAAGGCACAACAGGCACCTCATACCTGCGCAATAACGACCGATGAAAAACGTTATGAATGGAAAAGGATGCAGGGAGGTCTAAACGGAAGGAAACAGGGTTAAGAATCTCCAATATTTTATACGGACCGATGAACCGAGGCTTAAACTTAGGAGAAGAGACCCTCATAGGGACAAAACGAGAAGACAACCACACCAAATCTCCAACACAAAGCCGAGGACCAACACTACGGTAACGGTTGGCAAAAAGCTGAGTCTTCTCCTGGGACAACTTCAAATTGTCCATCACCTGCCCCCAAATATGATGCAATCTCTCCACCACCGCATCCACTCCAGGACAATCCGAGGACTCCACCTGACCGGAGGAAAATCGAGGATGGAACCCCGAATTACAGAAAAACGGGGACACCAAGGTGGCAGAGCTGGCCCGATTATTGAGGGCGAACTCCGCCAATGGCAAAAAAGCAACCCAATCATCCTGGTCAGCAGACACAAAACACCTCAGATATGTCTCCAGGGTCTGATTAGTCCGCTCGGTCTGGCCATTAGTCTGAGGGTGAAAAGCAGACGAAAAAGACAAATCTATGCCCATCCTAGCACAGAATGCCCGCCAAAATCTAGACACAAATTGGGTTCCTCTGTCAGAAACGATATTCTCAGGAATACCATGCAAACGAACAACATTTTGAAAAAACAGGGGAACCAACTCGGAAGAAGAAGGCAATTTGGGCAGGGGAACCAAATGGACCATCTTAGAAAAACGGTCACACACCACCCAGATGACAGACATTTTCTGGGAAACAGGCAGATCTGAAATAAAATCCATCGAGATGTGCGTCCAAGGCCTCTTAGGAATAGGCAAGGGCAACAATAATCCACTAGCCCGAGAACAACAAGGCTTGGCCCGAGCACAAACGTCACAAGACTGCACAAAGCCTCGCACATCTCGTGACAGGGAAGGCCACCAGAAGGATCTTGCCACCAAATCCCTGGTACCAAAAATTCCAGGATGACCTGCCAATGCAGAAGAATGCACCTCAGAGATGACTCTACTGGTCCAATCATCAGGAACAAACAGCCTATCAGGCGGACAACGATCCGGTCTATCCGCCTGAAACTCCTGCAAGGCCCGCCGCAGGTCTGGAGAAACGGCTGACAAAATAACTCCATCCTTAAGGATACCTGTGGGCTCAGAGTTGCCGGGTGAATCAGGCTCAAAACTCCTAGAAAGGGCATCCGCCTTAACATTCTTAGAACCCGGTAGGTATGACACCACAAAATTAAACCGAGAAAAAAATAATGACCAGCGCGCCTGTCTAGGATTCAGGCGCCTGGCGGTCTCAAGATAAATCAAATTTTTGTGGTCAGTCAATACCACCACCTGATGTCTGGACCCCTCAAGCCAATGGCGCCACTCCTCAAACGCCCACTTCATGGCCAAAAGCTCCCGATTCCCAACATCATAATTCCGCTCAGCGGGCGAAAATTTACGGGAAAAGAAGGCACAAGGCCTCATCACGGAGCAGTCAGAACTTTTCTGCGACAACACTGCCCCAGCTCCGATCTCAGAAGCGTCGACCTCAACCTGAAAAGGAAGAGCCACATCAGGCTGACGCAACACAGGGGCAGAAGAAAAACGGCGCTTAAGCTCCTGAAAAGCCTCCACAGCATCAGGGGACCAATTAGCAACATCAGCACCCTGTCTAGTCAAATCGGTCAATGGCTTAACGACATCCGAAAAACCAGCAATAAATCGACGATAAAAGTTGGCAAAGCCCAAAAATTTCTGAAGACCTCTAAGAGAAGAGGGCTGCGTCCAATCACAAACAGCTTGAACCTTGACAGGATCCATCTCAATGGAAGAGGGAGAAAAAATATATCCCAAAAAGGAAATTCTCTGAACCCCAAAAACGCACTTAGAACCCTTGACACACAGAGAATTAGACCGCAAAACCTGAAAAACCCTCTTAACTTGCTGGACATGAGAGTCCCAGTCATCCGAAAAAATCAGAATATCATCCAGATACACTATCATAAATTTATCCAAAAAATCGCGGAAAATATCATGCATAAAGGACTGGAAGACTGAAGGGGCATTAGAAAGACCAAAAGGCATCACCAAATACTCAAAGTGGCCCTCGGGCGTACTAAATGCGGTTTTCCACTCATCCCCCTGCCTGATCCGCACCAAATTATACGCCCCACGGAGATCAATCTTAGAGAACCACTTGGCCCCCTTTATGCGAGCAAACAAATCAGTCAGCAACGGCAATGGGTATTGATATTTAACCGTGATTTTATTCAAAAGCCGATAATCAATACATGGTCTCAAAGAGCCGTCCTTTTTTGACACAAAGAAAAAGCCGGCTCCTAAGGGAGATGACGATGGACGAATATGTCCCTTTTCCAAGGACTCCTTTATATATTCTCGCATAGCAGCATGTTCAGGCACAGACAGATTAAACAAACGACCCTTTGGGTATTTACTACCCGGAATTAAATCTATAGCACAATCGCACTCACGGTGCGGAGGTAGTGAACCCAGCTTGGGTTCTTCAAAGACGTCACGATAATCAGACAGGAACTCAGGGATTTCAGAGGGGATAGATGATGAAATGGAAACCAAAGGTACGTCCCCATGAGTCCCCTTACATCCCCAGCTCAACACAGACATAGCTCTCCAGTCAAGGACTGGGTTGTGAGACTGCAGCCATGGCAATCCTAGCACCAAATCATCATGTAGATTATACAGCACCAGAAAACGAATAATCTCCTGGTGATCCGGATTAATACGCATAGTTACTTGTGTCCAGTATTGTGGTTTATTATTAGCCAATGGGGTGGAGTCAATCCCCTTCAGAGGAATAGGAGTCTCCAAAGGCTCTAAATCATACCCACAACGATTGGCAAAGGACCAATCCATAAGACTCAAAGCGGCGCCAGAGTCGATATAGGCGTCCGTGGTAATAGATGACAAAGAGCAAATCAGGGTCACAGACAAAATAAACTTAGACTGTAAAGTGCCAATGGAAACAGACTTATCAAGCTTTTTAGTACGCTTAGAGCATGCTGATATAACATGAGTAGAATCCCCACAATAGAAACACAACCCATTTTTCCGTCTAAAATTCTGCCGCTCGCTTCTGGACAGAATTCTATCACACTGCATACTTTCTGGCGTCTTCTCAGTGGACACCGCCAGATGGTGCACTGGTTTGCGCTCCCGCAGACGCCTATCGATCTGAATAGCTATTGTCATGGACTCATTCAGACCCGCAGGCACAGGGAACCCCACCATAACATCCTTAATGGCATCAGAGAGACCCTCTCTGAAAGTAGCCGCCAAGGCACACTCATTCCACTGAGTAAGCACAGACCATTTACGGAATCTCTGGCAGTAAATTTCAGCTTCATCTTGCCCCTGAGATAGGGACATCAAAGTTTTTTCTGCCTGAAGTTCCAAATGAGGTTCGTCATAAAGCAACCCCAAGGCCAGAAAAAACGCATCTACACTGCGCAACGCAGGATCCCCTGGTGCCAATGAAAAAGCCCAGTCTTGAGGGTCGCCACGGAGCAGAGAAATCACAATCCGAACCTGCTGTGCAGGGTCCCCGGCAGAACGAGATTTCAGGGACAAAAATAACTTGCAATTATTTCTAAAATTCTGAAAACCAGATCTATTCCCCGAGAAAAATTCCGGCAAAGGAATTCTCGGTTCAGATACCGGAGCATGAACAACAAAATCTTGCAAATTTTGTACTTTCGTGGTGAGATTATTCAAACCTGCAGTTACACTCTGAAGATCCATAATAAACAGGTGAACACAGAGCCATTCAAAGATTAGAAGGAGAGAGAAAAAAAAAGAAAGACTGCAGCATAGACAGACTGGCAAATGATCCAATTAAGAGCACACAAAAAAAAAAAAAAACTCTCAGCAGACTTCTTATTTCACTCCTTTCTCAGCCAAGGAATTAACCCTTTAGTGGGCCGGTCAAACTGTCATGATCTCCATGGCTAGAGAACATAGCATAAGCCTATATAGGAACAAGCTCTTGGAAGATGGGAACTGTACTGACCATGAACTAAACCTACCGCACAACTAGAAGTAGCCAGGTAGCATGTCCTACTTTTTATCCCTATATGCCCAGCGCCGGCCGGAGAACTAAATAATGCTAGCAGAGGGAAATATAAGACCTGGCTCACCTCTAGAGAAATGCCCAAAAAGGAGACAGAGGCCCCCCACATATATTGGCGGTGATTTTAGATGAAATAACAAACACAGCAGGAAAATAGTTTTAGCAAATTTGAGGTCCGCTTTCTAGATAGCAGAAGACAGAAAGAACACTTTCATGGTCAGCAGAAAACCCTAACAAAACACCATCCAGAAATTACTTTAGGACTCTGGCATTAACTCATAATACCAGAGTGGCAATTCCTGATCAACAAGAGCTTTCCAGACACAGTAACGAAACTGCAGCTGTGAACTGGAACCAAAAAGCAAAAACAAACATGGACGAAAGTCCAACTTATCTAGTAGATGTCTGGGAGCAGGAACAAGCACAGAGAGGCTTCTGATAACATTGTTGACCGGCAAGCAACTAACAGAGAAGCCAGATTATATAGCGACACCCAGATCTGATGAGAACAGGTGAACAGGAAAGATGATGACACAAGTTCAATTCCACCAGTGGCCACCGGGGGAGCCCAAAATCCAAATTCACAACACATGGGGGTTCAAGGTGCTCACCACACATCTAGATAAGTTCCTTGATTGGTCTAGTTTCCAAAATGAGGTCACTTCTGGGGGGTTTCCACTGTTTAGGCACATCAGGGGCTCGCCACACGCAACATGGCATCCGCTCTTGATTCCAGCCAATTTTACGTTCAAAAAGTCAAACAGTGCTCCTTCCCTTCTGAGCCCTGCCGTGCAACCAAACAGAGGTTATGTCCCACATATGGGGCATCGCCGTACTCAGGAGAAATTGCGTAACAATTTTTTGGGTCTCTTTTCTATTGTTCATCTTGTGAAAATAAAAGACTTCAACCCAATTTGCATTCAAAAAGTTAAATTCCTTCCCTTATAAGCCCTGCTGTGCGCCCAAACAGTAGTTTTCCACCATACATGTAACTTGTGGGGGGTTTCCACTGTTTAGACACATCAGAGGCTACCTAAACGTGTCATGCGTCCGCACTCGATTTCAGGCAATTTTGAGTTCAAAAAGTCAAACAGTGGTCCTTGTTTTCCGAGCCTGCCGTGCGCACAAACAGTGGTTCTCCCCCACATATGGGGTATTGTCGTACTCAGGAGAAATTGCACAACAAATATTGAGGTTCATTTTCTCCTGACGCCCTTATGAAAAAAAAATGTGTCACTTTTGGGTATTTTCTCAATTAGGAGCCTCAAAGTCACTTCAAATGTGATGTGGTCCCTAAAAAAATGGTTTTGAAAATTTTGTTGGAAAAAGTGAGAAATCGCTGGTCAATTTTTAACTCTTATAACTTCCTAACAAAAAAATAATGTTTCCAAAATTGTGCTGATGTAAAGAAGACATGTGGGAAATGTTATTTAATAACTATTGACATATCTCACAGATTTAAGGGCATACAAATTAAAAGTTTGAAAATTGTGAAATTTTGTAAATTCTTACCAAATTTCTGTTTTTTTCACAAATAAACGTAAGTCATTTGAAATAAATGTTACCACTATTATGAAGTACAATACATAACGAAAAACTATTCTCAGAATCAGCGGGATCCATTGAAATGTTCCAGAGTTATTACCTCATAAATTGTCACTGGTCAAATTTTAAAAAATGGGGCCCGTTCATTAACCTACAAAGGGGTAGATTTCTTTTATACATCTTTATAGTAATGGGCTTTAGAATAGTTGGTGTTGGTGTATGTACAGTTGTGCTCAAAAGTTTACATACCCCGGCAGAATTTTTGCTTTCTTGGCCTTTTTTCAGAGAATATGAATGACTAGATGGTGGCCCGATTCTAACGCATTGGGTATTCTAGAATATGTATGTATATAGCAGCCACATAGTATATAGCACAGGCCACGTAGTATATAGGAGCCATGTAGTATATAGCAGACAAATACTACGTGGCCTGTGCTATATACATACATACATATTCTAGAATAACCGATGCGTTAATACAGCCCACGTACTATATAACATAGCCCACGCAGTATATAGCAGCCATGCAGTATATAACACAGGGGACGTAGTATATAACACAGGCCACGCAGTATATAACACAGGGCACGTAGTATATAGCACAGCCCATGCAGTATATAACACTGCCCATGTAGTACATAGCACAGCCCCTGCAGTATATCACACAGCCCATGTAGTATATAACACTGCCCATGTAGTATATAGCACAGCCCCCGCAGTATATCACACAGCCCACGTAGTATATAACACTGCCCATGTAGTATATAGCACAGCCCCCACAGTATATCACACAGCCCACGCAGTATATCACACTGCCCATGTAGTATATAGCACAGCCCCTGCAGTATATCACACAGCCCACGTAGTATATAACACTGGCCATGTAGTATATAGCACAGCCCCCGCAGTATATCACACAGCCCACGCAGTATATCACACAGCCCATGTAGTATATAGCACAGCCCCCACAGTATATCACTCAGCCCACGCAGTATATCACACTGCCCATGTAGTATATAGCACAGCCCCCGCAGTATATCACACAGCCCACGTAGTATATCACACTGGCCATGTAGTATATAGCACAGCCCCCGCAGTATATCCCACAGCCCATGCAGTATATCACACAGCCCATGTAGTATATAGCACAGCCCACGCAGTATATCACACAGCCCACGCAGTATATCACACTGCCCATGCAGTATATAGCACAGCCCACGCAGTATATCACACTGCCCATGTAGTATATAGCACAGCCCCCGCAGTATATCACTCAGCCCACGTAGTATATCACACTGGCCATGTAGTATATAGCACAGCCCCTGCAGTATATCCCACAGCCCATGCAGTATATCACACAGCCCATGTAGTATATAGCACAGCCCACGCAGTATATCACACAGCCCACGCAGTATATCACACTGCCCATGCAGTATATAGCACAGCCCACGCAGTATATCACACTGCCCATCTAGTATATAGCACAGCCCCCGCAGTATATCACACAGCCCACGCAGTATATCACACTGTGTTGTGAACTCTGTTTTTGGGCTCCCTCTTGTGGTCACAAGTGGTACTGTGTAGTGCTGTCTTTGGGCTCCCTCTGGTGGCTCTTTGTGTCATTCTGCAGGTCTGAGGCTGGATCAGCTGTCTCGTTATCTGTTAGCTGGTTCCCTATTTAGCTCACCTGGACTATCAGTGGTTGCCTGCTGTTGATGTATTCAGTGCTATTTTGATCGCTTCTGAATTCCTTCGTTATCAGTCTCGCCAAGAGAAGCTAAGTTTCTGTTTGGTTATTTTTTGCTCATCAGTGTTCAATATGTTTCTTGGTTATTTATTTGTCCTTGTCCAGCTTGCTAATATGTGATTTCCTTGCTTGCTGGTAGCTCTAGGGGGCTGAGTTTCTCCCCTCACACCGTTAGTTGGTGTGGGGGTTCTTGAACTCTCAGCGTGGATATTTTGTATAGGGTTTTTTACTGACCGCACAGTTCCCTGCCTGTCTTCTGCTATCTAGTATTAGTGGGCCTCATTTGCTGAATCTGTTTTCATTTCTACGTTTTGTATTTTCCCCTTACCTCACCGTTATTATTTGTTGGGGGCTTCCTATATCTTTGGGGTCATTTCTCTGAGGCAAGTGAGGTCTTACTTTCTCTATAGGGGTAGCAAGTTTCTCAGGCTGCGTCGAGACGTCCAGGAATTTAGGCACGTTCACCGGCTACCTTTAGTGTGTTTGGTTAGGATCAGGTTTTGCGGTCAGTCCAGTTACCACCTCCCTAGAGCTTGTTCTATGTTCAGTAACTTAGCTAGTCCTATCTGTGATCCTCAGTCACTAAGGATCATAACAGTACAGCAGGCCATAAAAGTGTTTAATGCATCGCAGAAGTGGGATAAGAGAAGTCCTGAGTACAATTTTTTTTTTATTTTTTTTTACTCTCCCTTTGCTGCAGTCTGTCCAGCTTCTCTCATCCCCTTAATCTCTGGGTGGCTTTGAGTTCAGCTGCAGACATGGATATTCAGAGTCTGACTTCTAGTGTGGATCATCTTGCTGCAAGGGTGCAAAGCATTCAGGATTTTGTTGTTCGCGTTCCTATGTCTGAGCCAAAAGTACCTATTCCTGAGTTGTTTTCTGGAGATAGATCTAGGTTTCTGAATTTTAAGACTAATTGTAAATTATTTCTTTCTTTGAGACCTCGTTCCTCTGGTGATTCCGCTCAGCAAGTTAGAATTGTTATCTCCCTGTTACGTGGCGACCCTCAAGATTCGGCTTTCTCCCTGGCGCCAGGAGATCCTGCATTGCTGAATGTGGATGCGTTTTTTCTGGCGCTTGGTTTGCTTTGAGGAACCTAATCTTGAGAACCAGGCAGAAAAGGCCTTGCTGGCTCTCTCTCAGGGCCAGGATGAAGCTGAGGTGTATTGTCAAAAATTTCGGAAATGGTCGGTGCTTACTCAATGGAACGAGTGTGCCCTGGCTGCAAATTTCAGAGAAGGTCTTTCTGAAGCCATTAAGAATGTTATGGTGGGGTTCCCCACGCCTGCAAGTCTGAATGACTCAATGGCTTTGGCCATTCAGATTGATCGGCGTTTGCGGGAGCGCAAATTTGCGCACCATCTGGCGGTGTTTTCTGAACAGAGACCTGAGTCTATGCAATGTGACCGAATTCTGACCAAAATTGAGCGGCAAAATCATA
Organism: Ranitomeya variabilis; assembly: GCF_051348905.1. Classification (NCBI taxonomy): domain Eukaryota; kingdom Metazoa; phylum Chordata; class Amphibia; order Anura; family Dendrobatidae; genus Ranitomeya; species Ranitomeya variabilis. The sequence goes on along the minus strand of NC_135236.1, from coordinate 133,033,929 downwards.
GACGTCAAAATGGGTTGTGCTTTTACTGTGGTGATTCAACTCATGCTATCTCAGCATGCTCTAAGCGCTTAAAAAAATCGCTAAAACTGTCACCGTTGGTACTATACAGCCTAAATTAATTTTGTCTGTTACTTTAATTTGTTCTCTGTCATCCTACTCGGTTATGGCTTTTGTGGATTCAGGTGCTGCCCCGAACCTGATGGATTTGTCGTTTGCCAGGCGCTGTGGTTTTGTCCTGGAGCCTTTAGAATTCCCTATTCCACTGAGGGGAATTGATGCTACACCATTGGCTGAGAATAAGCCTCAGTATTGGACTCAAGTGACCATGTGCATGACTCCTGTACATCAGGAGGTGATTCGCTTTCTTGTGCTGCATAATTTGCATGATGTTGTCGTTTTGGGTCTGCCATGGTTGCAGGCCCATAATCCAGTACTGGATTGGAAATCTATGTCTGTTTCAAGTTGGGGTTGCCAGGGGATTCATGGCGATGCTCCTTTGGTGTCAATTGCTTCTTCCACTCCTTCTGAGGTCCCTGAGTTTTTGTCAGACTATCAGGATGTATTTGATGAGCCCAGATCCGGTGCCCTACCTCCTCATAGGGATTGTGATTGTGCTATAAATTTGATTCCTGGTAGTAAGTTCCCTAAGGGGCGACTTTTTAATTTGTCTGTACCAGAACATGCCGCGATGCGGAGCTATATAAAGGAGTCTTTAGAGAAGGGACATATTCGCCCGTCCTCCTCCCCTCTGCGTGCAGGATTCTTTTTTGTGGCCAAGAAGGATGGTTCTCTGAGACCTTGTATTGATTATCGTCTTCTAAATAAAATCACGGTGAAATTTCAGTATCCTTTGCCATTATTATCTGGTCTGTTTGCTCGGATTAAGGGGTCCAGTTGGTTCACCAAGATAGATCTTCGTGGTGCGTATAACCTTGTGCATATTAAGCAGGGGGATGAATGGAAAACAGCATTTAATACGCCCGAAGGCCATTTTGAGTACTTGGTGATGCCTTTTGGACTCTCTAATGCTCCTTCTGTGTTCCAGTCCTTCATGCATGACATCTTCCGAGAATATCTGGATAAATTTATGATTGTGTATCTGGATGACATTTAGGTCTTTTCTGAGGACTGGGAGTCCCATGTGAAGCAGGTCAGGATGGTATTTCAGGTCCTACGTGCTAATGCCTTATTTGTGAAGGGCTCAAAATGTCTCTTCGGAGTACAGAAGGTTTCCTTTTTGGGTTTTATTTTTTCTCCTTCTACTATTGAGATGGACCCAGTCAAGGTCTAGGCTATTCATGACTGGACTCAGCCTACATCTGTTAAGAGTCTTCAGAAGTTCTTGGGTTTTGCTAATTTTTACCGTCGCTTCATTGCTAATTTTTCTGGCGTGGTTAAACCCTTGACGGATTTGACCAAGAAGGGTTCTGATGTGACTAATTGGTCTCCTGCGGCCGTGGAGGCCTTTCGGGAGCTGAAGCGCCGGTTTTCTTCGGCTCCAGTTTTGTGTCAGCCTGATGTCTCTCTTCCTTTTCAGGTCGAGGTTGATGCTTCTGAGATTGGAGCAGGGGCTGTTTTGTCGCAGAGAAGCTCTGATTGCTCTGTGATGAAGCCTTGTGCTTTCTTTTCGAGAAAGTTTTTGCCTGCCGAGCGGAATTATGATGTTGGTAATCGGGAGTTGTTGGCTATGAAGTGGGCATTTGAGGAGTGGCGACATTGGCTCGAGGGAGCTAAGCATCGTGTGGTGGTCTTGACTGATCACAAAAATCTGATTTATCTCGAGTCTGCCAAGCGGCTGAATCCTAGACAGGCTCGTTGGTCGTTGTTTTTCTCCCGTTTCGATTTCGTGGTCTCGTACCTGCCTGGTTCGAAGAACGTGAAGGCTGATGCGCTTTCTAGGAGTTTCGTGCCTGACTCTCCGGGAGTTTCAGAGCCGGCTGGTGTCCTCAGAGAGGGAGTGATTTTGTCTGCCATTTCCCCAGATTTGCGACGAGTGCTGCAGAAATTTCAGGTGGATAGACCTGACCGTTGCCCACCAGAGAGACTGTTTGTCCCAGATAGATGGACCAGCAAAGTTATTTCCGAGGTTCATTCTTCGGTGTTGGCAGGCCATCCTGGGATTTTTGGTACCAGAGATTTGGTGGCTAGGTCCTTCTGGTGGCCTTCCTTGTCGCGGGATGTGCGTTTCTTTGTGCAGTCCTGTGGGATTTGTGCTCGGGCTAAGCCTTGCTGTTCTTGTGCCAGCGGTTTGCTTTTGCCTTTGCCTGTCCCGAAGAGGCCTTGGACGCACATTTCCATGGATTTTATTTCGGATCTTCCAGTCTCTCAGAGAATGTCTGTCATCTGGGTGGTGTGTGATCGTTTTTCCAAAATGGTCCATTTGGTGCCCTTGCCTAAGTTGCCTTCCTCCTCCGATTTGGTTCCTCTATTTTTTCAGAATGTGGTCTGCTTGCACGGCATCCCTGAAAATATTGTGTCTGACAGAGGATCCCAGTTCGTGTCCAGATTTTGGCGGATCTTTTGTGCTAAGATGGGCATTGATTTGTCTTTTCGTCGGCCTTCCATCCTCAGACGAATGGCCAAACCGAGCGAACTAATCAGACCTTGGAAATTTATTTAAGATGTTTTGTTTCTGCTGATCAGGATGATTGGGTGACTTTTTTGCCATTGGCCGAGTTTGCCCTTAATAATCGGGCTAGTTCTGCTACTTTGGTTTCGCCTTTTTTCTGCAATTCTGGTTTTCATCCTCGTTTTTCCTCGGGTCAGGTTGAGCCTTCTGACTGTCCTGGGGTGGATTCTGTGGTGGATAGGTTGCAGCAGATTTGGAACCATGTGGTGGACAATTTGAAGTTGTCACAGGAGAAGGCTCAGCGCTTTGCCAACCGCCGTCGTGGTGTGGGTCCCGGACTTCATGTTGGGGATTTGGTATGGCTGTCTTCTCGGTATGTTCCTATGAAGGTCTCCTCTCCTAAATTCAAGCCTCACTTCATCGGTCCTTATAAGATTTTGGAAATTCTTAACCCGGTGTCATTTCGTCTGGACCTCCCAGCGTCGTTTGCCATTCATAACGTGTTCCATAGGTCTTTGTTGCGGAGGTATGTGGTGCCTGTGGTTCCTTCTGTTGAGCCCCCTGCCCTGGTGCTGGTTGAGGGCGAATTGGAGTACGTGGTGGAGAAGATCTTGGATTCTCGTATTTCTAGACGGAGGCTTCAGTATTTGGTTAAGTGGAAGGGCTATGGTCAGGAGGATAATTCCTGGGTTGTCGCCTCTGGTGTTCATGCGGCTGATTTGGTTCATGCCTTCCATGTGGCTCATCCTGATCGCCCTGGGGGTTCTGATGAGGGTTCGGTGACCCCTCCTCAAGGGGGGGTACTGTTGTGAACTCTGTTTTTGGGCTCCCTCTTGTGGTCACAAGTGGTACTGTGTAGTGCTGTCTTTGGGCTCCCTCTGGTGGCTCTTTGTGTCATTCTGCAGGTCTGAGGCTGGATCAGCTGTCTCGTTATCTGTTAGCTGGTTCCCTATTTAGCTCACCTGGACTATCAGTGGTTGCCTGCTGTCGATGTATTCAGTGCTATTTTGATCGCTTCTGAATTCCTTCGTTATCAGTCTCGCCAAGAGAAGCTAAGTTTCTGTTTGGTTATTTTTTGCTCATCAGTGTTCAATATGTTTCTTGGTTATTTATTTGTCCTTGTCCAGCTTGCTAATATGTGATTTCCTTGCTTGCTGGTAGCTCTAGGGGGCTGAGTTTCTCCCCTCACACCGTTAGTTGGTGTGGGGGTTCTTGAACTCTCAGCGTGGATATTTTGTATAGGGTTTTTTACTGACCATACAGTTCCCTGCCTGTCTTCTGCTATCTAGTATTAGTGGGCCTCATTTGCTGAATCTGTTTTCATTTCTACGTTTTGTATTTTCCCCTTACCTCACCGTTATTATTTGTTGGGGGCTTCCTATATCTTTGGGGTCATTTCTCTGAGGCAAGTGAGGTCTTACTTTCTCTATAGGGGTAGCAAGTTTCTCAGGCTGCGTCGAGACGTCCAGGAATTTAGGCACGTTCACCGGCTACCTTTAGTGTGTTTGGTTAGGATCAGGTTTTGCGGTCAGTCCAGTTACCACCTCCCTAGAGCTTGTTCTATGTTCAGTAACTTAGCTAGTCCTATCTGTGATCCTCAGCCACTAAGGATCATAACAACACTGCCCATGCAGTATATAGCACAGCCCACGCAGTATATCACACTGCCCATGTAGTATATAGCACAGCCCCCGCAGTATATCACACAGCCCACGCAGTATATCACACTGCCCATGTAGTATATAGCATAGCCCCCGCAGTATATCACACAGCCCACGTAGTATATCACACTGGCCATGTAGTATATAGCACAGCCCCCGCAGTATATCACAGCCCACACAGTATATCACACTGCCCATGTAGTATATAGCACAGCCCATGCAGTATATCACACAGCCCACGTAGTATATAACACTGCCCATGTAGTATATAGCACAGCCCCCACAGTATATAAACACAGCCCACGTAGTATTTAGCAGTGTGGGCACCATATCCCTGTTAAAAAAAAATAATTAAAATAAAAAAATAGTGATATACTCACCCACCGGGATCCACCGAAGCTCTGGCGATACGTGCGCGGCAGCCGCCATCTTCCATTCCCAGGATGCATTGCGAAATTACCCAGAAGACTTAGCGGTCTCACGATGGCAGCAGGCGAGAGCACATCGTCGGACGACGGAGGGTGAGAATAGTAGGTTTTTTGTTTTTTATTATTTTTAACATTACATATTTTTACTATTGATGCTGCTTAGGCAGCATCAATAGTAAAAGTTGGGGACACACAGGGTTAGTAGCAGCGGTAACGGAGTGCGTTACCCGAGGCATAATGCGGTCCGTTACCACTGGCATTAATCCTGTGTGAGTCGTGACTGCGGGGAGTATAGAGCGGGCGCCGGGCACTGACTGCAGGGGAGTAGGGAGGGACTAATCGGACTGTGACTGTCGCTGATTGGTCGCGGCAGCCATGACAGGCAGCTGGCGAGACCAATCAGCGACGCGGGATTTCCGTGACGGAAGTTGCAGACAGAAAGACGGAAGTACCCCTTAGGCAATTATATATATAGACTAGATTGTGGCCTGATTCTAACGCATCGGGTATTCTAGAATATGCATGTCCCCGTAGTATATGGACAATGATGATTCCAGAATTCGCAGCAGACTGTGCCCGTCACTGATTGGTCGAGGCAACCTTTATGACATCATCATTGCCATGGCAACCATTATGACATCTACGTCGATACTGTGCCCGTCGCTGATTGGTCGAGGCCTGGCGGCCTCGACCAATCAGAGACGCGGGATTTCTACGTCGATACTGTGCCCGTCGCTGATTGGTTGAGGCCTGGTGGCCTGTCATAATCTCAATGGCAAGAGAACATAGCATAAGCATATATAGGAACTAGCTCTTGGAAGATGGGAACTGAGCTGACCATGAACTAAACCTAACGCACAACTAGCAGTGGCCGGGTAGCATGCCTACGTTGATTCTAGATGCCCAGCCCAGCCGGAGGACTAAATAAAGCTAGCAGAGGAAAATATTAGTCCTAGCTCACCTCTAGAGAAATACCCCGAAAGGAGACAGAGGCCCCCCACATGTATTGGCGGTGAGTTGAGATGAAATAACAAACGTAGTATGAAAATAGGTTTAGCAAATTTGAGGTCCACTTACTACATAGCAGAAGACAGAAAGGACACTTTCATGGTCAGCTGAAAACCCTATCAAAAAACACCATCCAGAAATTACTTTAAAACTCTGGCATTAACTCATAACACCAGAGTGGCAATTCCCGTTCACAAGAGCTTTCCAGACACAGTAACGAAACTACAGCTGTGAACTGGAACAAAATGCAAAAACAAACATGGACAAGAGTCCAACTTATCTAGTAGTTGTCTAGGAGCAGGAACAAGCACAGAGAGGCTTCTGATAACATTGTTGACCGGCAAGCAACTAACAGAGCAGCAAGGTTATATAGCGACTCCCACATCTTGATGGGAACAGGTGAACAGAGAAGATGAAGACACCAGTTCAATTCCACCAGTAGCCACCGGGGGAGTCAAGAATCCAAATTCACAACAGTACCCCCCCCTCAAGGAGGGGGCACCGAACCCTCACCAGAACCACCAGGGCGATCAGGATGGGCCCTATGAAAGGCACGAACCAGATCGGAGGCATGAACATCAGATGCATTCACCCAAGAATTATCCTCCTGGCCGTATCCCTTCCACTTGACCAGATACTGGAGTCTCCGTCTGGAAACACGAGAGTCCAAAATTTTCTCCACAACGTACTCCAACTCACCCTCAACCAACACCGGAGCAGGAGGCTCAACGGAAGGCACAACCGGTACCTCATACCTGCGCAATAATGACCGATGAAAAACGTTATGAATAGAAAAGGATGCAGGGAGGTCCAAACGGAAGGAAACAGGGTTAAGAATCTCCAATATCTTATACGGGCCGATAAACCGAGGCTTAAACTTAGGAGAAGAGACCCTCATAGGGACAAAACGAGAAGACAACCACACCAAATCCCCAACAGAAAGCCGAGGACCAACACGACGGTGGCGGTTGGCAAAAAGCTGAGTCTTCTCCTGGGACAACCTCAAATTGTCCACCACCTGCCCCCAGATCTGATGCAATCTCTCCACCACAGCATCCACTCCAGGACAATCCGAAGATTCCACCTGACCAGAGGAAAATCGAGGATGAAACCCCGAATTACAGAAAAACGGGGACACCAAAGTGGCAGAGCTGGCCCGATTATTGAGAGCGAACTCCGCCAATGGCAAAAAAGCAACCCAATCATCCTGGTCAGCAGACACAAAACACCTCAGATATGTCTCCAGGGTCTGATTAATCCGCTCGGTCTGGCCATTCGTCTGAGGATGGAAAGCGGACGAAAAAGATAAATCTATGCCCATCCTAGCACAGAATGCCCGCCAAAATCTAGACACGAATTGGGTCCCTCTGTCAGAAACGATATTCTCAGGAATACCATGCAAACGAACAACATTTTGAAAAAACAGAGGAACCAACTCGGAAGAAGAAGGTAACTTGGGCAGAGGAACCAAATGGACCATCTTAGAAAAACGGTCACACACCACCCAGATGACAGACATCTTCTGAGAAACAGGCAGATCTGAAATAAAATCCATCGAGATGTGCGTCCAAGGCCTCTTAGGAATAGGCAAGGGCAACAATAATCCACTAGCCCGAGAACAACAAGGCTTGGCCCGAGCACAAACGTCACAAGACTGCACAAAGCCTCGCACATCTCGTGACAGGGAAGGCCACCAGAAGGACCTTGCCACCAAATCTCTGGTACCAAAAATGCCAGGATGACCTGCCAACGCAGAAGAATGAACCTCAGAGATGACTCTACTGGTCCAATCATCAGGAACAAACAGTTTATCAGGTGGGCAACGATCAGGTCTCTCCGCCTGAAACTCCTGCAAGGCCCGCCGCAGGTCTGGAGAAACGGCTGACAATACCACTCCATCCTTAAGGATACCTGTGGGCTCAGAGTTACCAGGCGAGTCAGGCTCAAAACTCCTAGAAAGGGCATCCGCCTTAACATTCTTAGAACCCGGTAGGTATGACACCACAAAATTAAACCGAGAGAAAAATAATGACCAGCGCGCCTGTCTAGGATTCAGGCGCCTGGCGGTCTCAAGATAAATCAAATTTTTGTGGTCAGTCAATACCACCACCTGATGTCTGGCCCCCTCAAGCCAATGGCGCCACTCCTCAAAAGCCCACTTCATGGCCAAAAGCTCCCGATTCCCAACATCATAATTCCGCTCAGCGGGCGAAAATTTACGGGAAAAGAAGGCACAAGGCCTCATCACGGAGCAGTCAGAACTTTTCTGCGACAACACTGCCCCAGCTCCGATCTCAGAAGCGTCGACCTCAACCTGAAAAGGTAGAGCAACATCAGGCTGACGCAACACAGGGGCAGAGGAAAAACGGCGCTTAAGCTCCCGAAAGGCCTCCACAGCATCAGGGGACCAATCAGCAACATCAGCACCCTTCTTAGTCAAATCGGTCAATGGCTTAGCAATATCCGAAAAACCAGCAATAAATCGACGATAAAAGTTAGCAAAGCCCAAAAATTTCTGAAGACTCTTAAGAGAAGAGGGCTGCGTCCAATCACAAATAGCTTGAACCTTGACAGGATCCATTTCAATGGAAGAGGGGGAAAAAATATATCCCAAAAAGGAAATCCTCTGTACCCCAAAAACACACTTAGAACCCTTCACACACAAAGAATTAGACCGCAAAACCTGAAAAACCCTCCTGACTTGCTGGACATGAGAGTCCCAGTCATCCGAAAAAATCAGAATATCATCCAGATACACAATCATAAATTTATCCAAATAATCGCGAAAAATATCATGCATAAAGGACTGGAAAACTGACGGAGCATTAGAAAGACCAAAAGGCATCACTAAATACTCAAAGTGGCCCTCGGGCGTATTAAATGCGGTTTTCCACTCATCCCCCTGCCTGATTCGCACCAAATTATACGCCCCACGAAGGTCAATCTTAGAGAACCACTTGGCCCCCTTTATGCGAGCAAACAAATCAGTCAGCAACGGCAATGGGTATTGATATTTAACAGTGATTTTATTCAAAAGCCGATAATCAATACATGGTCTCAAAGAGCCGTCTTTTTTTGACACAAAGAAAAAACCGGCTCCTAAGGGAGATGACGATGGACGAATATGTCCCTTTTCCAAGGACTCCTTTATATATTCTCGCATAGCAGCATGTTCAGGCACAGACAGATTAAATAAACGACCCTTTGGGTATTTACTACCCGGGATTAAATCTATGGCACAATCGCACTCTCGGTGCGGAGGTAACGAACCAAGCTTGGATTCTTCAAAGACGTCACGATAGTCAGACAGGAACTCAGGAATTTCAGAGGGAATGGATGATGAAATGGAAACCACAGGTACATCCCCATGAGCCCCCTTACATCCCCAGCTCAACACAGACATAGCTCTCCAGTCGAGGACTGGGTTGTGAGATTGCAGCCAAGGCAATCCTAGCACCAAATCATCATGTAGATTATACAGCACCAGAAAGCGAATAATCTCCTGGTGATCCGGATTAATACGCATAGTTACTTGTGTCCAGTATTGTGGTTTATTATTAGCCAATGGGGTGGAGTCAATCCCCTTCAGAGGAATAGGAGTCTCCAAAGGCTCTAAATCATACCCACAGCGTTTGGCAAAGGACCAATCCATAAGACTCAAAGCGGCGCCAGAGTCGACATAGGCGTCCGTGGTAATAGATGACAAAGAGCAAATCAGGGTCACAGATAGAATAAATTTAGACGGTAAGGTGCAAATGGAAACAGATTTACCAAGCTTTTTAGTGCGCTTAGAGCATGCTGATATAACATGAGTAGAATCACCACAATAGAAACACAACCCATTTTTCCGTCTAAAATTCTGCCGCTCGCTTCGGGACAGAATTCTATCACACTGCATACTCTCTGGCGACTTCTCAGTGGACACCGCCAGATGGTGCACTGGTTTGCGCTCCCGCAAACGCCTATCGATCTGAATAGCCATTGTCATGGACTCATTCAGACCCGCAGGCACAGGGAACCCCACCATAACATCCTTAATGGCATCAGAGAGACCCTCTCTGAAAGTCGCCGCCAGGGCGCACTCATTCCACTGAGTAAGCACAGACCATTTACGGAATCTTTGGCAGTAAATTTCCGCTTCATCTTGCCCCTGAGATAGGGACATCAAAGTTTTTTCTGCCTGAAGCTCCAAATGAGGTTCGTCATAAAGCAACCCCAAGGCCAGAAAAAACGCATCCACATTGAGCAACGCAGGATCCCCTGGTGTCAATGAAAAAGCCCAGTCTTGAGGGTCGCCCCGGAGCAAGGAAATCACAATCCTGACCTGCTGTGCAGGGTCTCCGGCAGAGCGAGATTTCAGAGACAAAAATAATTTGCAATTATTTCGAAAATTCTGAAACCCGGATCTATTCCCCGAGAAAAATTCCGGCAAAGGAATTCTCGGCTCAGATACAGGTGCATGACAAACAAAATCTTGCAAATTTTGTACCTTCGTGGCGAGATTATTCAAACCTGCAGTTACACTCTGAAGATCCATTACAAACAGGTGGACACAGAGCCATTCAAGGGTTAAGAGGAGGTAAGAAGCAGCTAGACAGCAATTAAGGGCTAGGCAGCAAAACTCTGAGGGGAAAAAAAAAAAAAAAAAAAAAAATTTCCCTTCAACACTTCTTTTTCTCCTGCTTCAGCCCAAACAATTAACACTTTGCGGGCCGGTCAAACTGTCATAATCTCAATGGCAAGAGAACATAGCATAAGCATATATAGGAACTAGCTCTTGGAAGATGGGAACTGAGCTGACCATGAACTAAACCTAACGCACAACTAGCAGTGGCCGGGTAGCATGCCTACGTTGATTCTAGATGCCCAGCCCAGCCGGAGGACTAAATAAAGCTAGCAGAGGAAAATATTAGTCCTAGCTCACCTCTAGAGAAATACCCCGAAAGGAGACAGAGGCCCCCCACATGTATTGGCGGTGAGTTGAGATGAAATAACAAACGTAGTATGAAAATAGGTTTAGCAAATTTGAGGTCCACTTACTACATAGCAGAAGACAGAAAGGACACTTTCATGGTCAGCTGAAAACCCTATCAAAAAACACCATCCAGAAATTACTTTAAAACTCTGGCATTAACTCATAACACCAGAGTGGCAATTCCCGTTCACAAGAGCTTTCCAGACACAGTAACGAAACTACAGCTGTGAACTGGAACAAAATGCAAAAACAAACATGGACAAGAGTCCAACTTATCTAGTAGTTGTCTAGGAGCAGGAACAAGCACAGAGAGGCTTCTGATAACATTGTTGACCGGCAAGCAACTAACAGAGCAGCAAGGTTATATAGCGACTCCCACATCTTGATGGGAACAGGTGAACAGAGAAGATGAAGACACCAGTTCAATTCCACCAGTAGCCACCGGGGGAGCCCAGAATCCAAATTCACAACAGCGGCCTCGACCAATCAGAGACGCGGGATTTCCAGGACAGACAGAAAAACCCTTAGACTATTATATATATAAGATTATGGCCCGATTCTAACGCATCGGGTATTCTAGAATATGCATGTCCCCGTAGTATATGGACAATGATGATTCCAGAATTCGCAGCAGACTGTGCCCGTCACTGATTGGTCGAGGCAACCTTTATGACATCATCATTGCCATGGCAACCATTATGACATCTACGTCGATACTGTGCCCGTCGCTGATTGGTCGAGGCCTGGCGGCCTCGACCAATCAGAGACGCGGGATTTCTACGTCGATACTGTGCCCGTCGCTGATTGGTTGAGGCCTGGCGGCCTCGACCAATCAGAGACGCGGGATTTCCAGGACAGACAGAAAAACCCTTAGACTATTATATATATAAGATTATGGCCCGATTCTAACGCATCGGGTATTCTAGAATATGCATGTCCCCGTAGTATATGGACAATGATGATTCCAGAATTCGCGGCAGACTGTGCACGTCGCTGATTGGTCGAGGCAACCTTTTTGACATCATCGTCGCCATGGCAACCATTGTGACATCTACGTCGATACTGTGCCCGTCGCTGATTGGTCGAGGCCTGGCGGCCTCGACCAATCAGAGACGCGGGATTTCCATTATGACATCATCGTCGCCATGCTGTGCCCGTCGCTGACTGGTCGAGGCCTGACGGCCTCGACCAATCAGCGAATGAATAAACGGGACAGACAGACAGACAGAAAAACCCTTAGGCCATGTTCACACGCTGCGGTTTTTACCGCGGAACCGCCGCGATTTTGATGCTGCGGGTCCGCAGCAGTTTCCAAAGCGTTTACATTAACATGTAAACCCTATGGAAACCGCAAACCGCAGTGCACATGCTGCGGGAAAAACCGTGCAGAAACGCAGCGGTTTACAACCCGCAGCATGTCACTTCTTTGTGCAGAATCGCTGCGATTCTGCACCCATAGGAATGCATTGAACCGCTTACTTCCCGCATGGGGCTGTGCCCACGTTGCGGGAAGTAAGCGGATAATGTGCGGGTGGTACCCGGGGTGGAGGAGAGGAGACTCTCCTCCAGGCCCTGGGAACCATAAAATAGTGTAAAAAAAAGAATTAAAATAAAAAATGAAGCTATACTCACCTCTCAGCGCTGCCCGCGGCGTCCGGTCTCAGTTGCTGTGCCGAACAGGACCTGTGGTGACGTCGCGGTCACATGACCGTGATGACGCCGCGGTCACATGACCGTGACGTCACGAAGGTCCTTGTCGGCACAGCCGCTTGCAGCGCCGGGGAGATCGCGACGTCAGAGGGTGAGTATAGCCAATTTTTATTATTTTTTACATTACTATTGATGCTGCATATTGCTGCATATGCAGCATCAATAGTACAGCAGTAATCCCGCAGCGGAAACCGCGGAACAAACCGCGATAAATCTGCAGGGATAACCGCAGCGGTTTTGCCCTGCAGATTTTCAATTCCGCTGCGGGATTAACCCGCAGAGGAACCCGCAGCGTGTGAACATGGCCTTAGACAATTATATATATAGATATAGATAACACCAAAACTTTTTCTCCACTCATTATTAGTGGTTGGGTGAAGCCATTTATTGTCAAACTACTGTGTGTTCTCTTTTTAAATCACAATGACAACCCAAAACATCCAAATGACCGTTAACATCTCCAAAATCTATGTGGAGTTAGAAAGAAAACTTTTTATTGGAAAGTTTCTGTTCTTAAAAACACAGGATAAGATCACATGAACACACAACCAAATCGTCAGAGGTTCATCCTGTAAATTTGGAAGATTTGTCTCATCTGTCATTCATATGCAATCGTTTTTTTCTTTTTACAGCAGTATTTAATATAAATTTACAAAACTAAATACAGTTTCCTATGATAAAGAATGTCAGGTGTCTGTAAAAATCAGAAGCTATACAGTGGTCACACATGGAAATCCATTTTAAAATTAATTATTCTTCATGTTGTACAATACGGAAACCGATTCATTTTTATTTTGCCAGTTACCATGTATGACCTCAAGATGGCAGTGTCGGGGCTAATCATTTACAGTATATTCTCCCTAAATGCTCATCCGAAACCCAGAACCTTTTATTCCCATTGGGGTAAAAAATAAAAATACTGAAATCTGAATTTGCTGTATTATTTTTCCTGCTTTAAATAGAATTAATTTTCTTTACTAAGCTACAACCTGAGTAATAAACTGTGCAATTAGGTTACATTTTCTGCATAGTAGTTGCAATAGTCATATTTTATAAAGTGTGTGTGTGTGTGTGTGTGTGTGTGTGTGTGTGTGTGTGTGTGTGTGTGTGTGTGTGTGTGTGTGTGTGTGTGTGTGTGTGTGTGTGTGTGTGTGTGTGTGTGAAACCTCACGAGTTGGTGAATAATTGTCCATCATATGAGCAATTCTGTAAGAACCGCTCCCATCTGCCAGACTCAAGCCATCAATGTATTACATGGACAGCTATTCATCTGAAAAGCAGTCATTATAGGGAACCCCCTCAATGCTTTTAAGTTATTACTATGAGCATACAGGTAATAGAATGGTTAAAATAGTCTTACCTGCATGCCTCATAGCTGCAGTCTAGCTGTTGAGAAAATGAGTTTAATCTTTTATGTTAATGATTTCTTCCAGGCTCCATAGCTTGTGGTGCCGGGAAGAAATCTCTGCCTCCTGTCTAAATTATCATACCACTCCCTTCCCATGCACGTCACACTGTCCTGTGATGTGCAGCTGTAGCGCAGTTATGTGAACCTTATCTGCCCTTCTATGTGCAGAGTCTTCATTCTTCTTCTGCGCAGGCGAATCACTCCCACTGCACAGTGACTCACTGGCGCCTGCGCGGAAGAAGGATGAAGACACTGCCCATAGGAGGGCAGATAAAGTGTGGATAATAGCGTGAGTGCAGGGCGCATTGCATTTTGTAATTTACATGCTGTGACAAGGCGCTACCATGCTCCGAACACCCTCAAGATGCAATCACAGTGAGTTGCATTTTAGTTTATCTTTCAGTAGTAATTAGTGATGATGAGCGAATATACTCGTTACTCGAGATTTCCCGAGCACGCTCGGGGGTCCTCCGAGTATTTTCTAGTGCTCGGAGATTTCGTTTTTATTGCCACAGCTGAATAATTTACATCTAATAGCCAGCATAAGTACATGTGGGGGTTGCCTGGTTGCTAGGGAATCCCCACATGTACTTATGCTGGCTAACAGATGTAAATCATTCAGCTGCGGCAATAAAAAATAAATCTCCGAGCACTAGAAAATACTCGGAGGACCCCCGAGCGTGCTCGGGAAATCTCGAGTAACGAGTATATTCACTCATCACTAGTAGTAATTAGTAGTTGAGGCAATATATACAATAAAAAGCATTATTCAAACACCCCTGGATTGGGCATAGTGGAAGACCTGTTGGTCCCTATTATACTATTTCTACTGTGGTGAAATTGATGCCACTTCTGAGGTGTAAGGCCCTCATTTGTTTAAATGTCAACACTCCTGGTTGGGTGTCCATCTGCTGGATCAGGTGTAGTGGAAGATCTGTCGGTCCCTATTATACTATTTCTACTGTGGTGAAATTGATGCCACTTCCGTGGTGCCTGCCAGTAATATTTGGAAATGTGAACACTCCTGGTTGGGTGACCATCTTCGGATGAGGCAGAGAAATTAATTTCTCCATCTCCTTTGCTGCCTCTGAACAGGTTTACCTGAGGAGTGAGCTGGGTCAGGACCACATGGACTGTCAGAATCGTGGCTAGTTGGCCACTGGGCCATTGTGTTTGTTCACAATAAATAGGAATTTACATAGTAACATAGTTATTACGGTTGAAGGAACACTTTAAGCCCATCTAGTTCAACCCATAGCCTAACCTAACATGCCCTAACATGTTGATCCAGAGGAAGGCAAAAAAAAACCATGTGGCAAAGAGTAAGCTTCACAATGAGGAAAAAAATTCCTTCCCGACTCCACATGCGACAATCAGACTAGTTCCCTGGATGAACGCCCTATCAAGGAATCTAGTGTATATAACCTGTAACATTATACTTTTCAAAAAAGGTATCCAGTCCCCTCTTAAATTTTAGTAATGAATCACTCATTACAACATCATACGGCAAAGAGTTCCATAGTCTCACTGCTCTTACAGAAAAGAATCCGCGTCTGTTATTATGCTTAAACCTTCTTTCCTCCAGACGTAGAGGATGCCCCGTTGTCCCTGTGTGTAGTATGTTATATATTTTTAATATGATTTCAACACTCCAATTAATTAATACGAATGATAGAGATATTGATTGGTTTTGTTATATAATATACAGTATATATGTATTTTCAATGGAGTCCACAGAAAGCTAATTGAAAACTTGTCCAGCCACATGTTAATTGTCCAGATAATTATTACCCAGTAATTTACATTTAAGGTACCGTTACACTAAATGACTTACCAACGATCACGACCAGCGATACGACCTGGCCGTGATCGTTGGTAAGTCGTTGTGTGGTCGCTGGGGAGCTGTCACACAGACCGCTCTCTCCAGCGACCAACGATCAGGGGAACGACTTCGGCATCGTTGAAACTGTCTTCAACGATGCCGAAGTCCCCCTGCAGCACCCGGGTAACAAGGGTAATCATCGGGTTACTAAGTGCAGGGCCGCGCTTAGTAACCCGATATTTACCCTGGTTACCATTGTAAAAGTTAAAAAAAAAACCAGTACATACTCACATTCTGATGTCTGTCACGTCCCCCGGCGTCCACAGGGTTACGCGCTGCTGCTCAGAGCTTCCTGCACTGAATGTGTCAGCGCCGGCAGTAAAGCAGAGCACAGCGGTGACGTCACCGCTGTGCTCTGCTTTACGGCCGGTGCTGACACAGTCAGTGCAGGAAGCTCTCGGCAGCAGCGCATAACCCTGTGGACGCCGGGGGACATGACAGACATCAGAATGTGAGTATGTACTGTTTTTTTTTTTTTACTTTTACAATGGTAACCAGGGTAAATATCGGGTTACTAAGCGCGGCCCTGCGCTTAGTAACCCGATATTTACCCTGGTTACAAGTGAACACATCGCTGGATCGGCGTCACACACGCCGATCCAGCGATGACAGCGGGTGATCAGCGACGAAATAAAGTTCTGGACTTCTAGCTCCGACCAGCGATATCACAGCGGGATCCAGATCGCTGCTGCGTGTCAAACACAACGAGATCGCTATCCAGGACGCTGCAACGTCACGGATCGTCGTCGTTCTCGCTGCAAAGTCGCTTAGTGTGAAGGTACCTTTAGTGTACACTTTACACTTATCTTCAAAGATGAGAACCAAGGGAATATCATGTAAATGCTAATTAGACAGATACTTGTTAAGCCCCCAGGGATGTCAGGTGGTGTTCTTATCTATTTGGCCCATAGGCTTCAGTACACATACCATGATATAGAACAAAGCCTCAGATAACATTGAATGGACAGTTTTTTAACATATAAATGGAAGGTATGCCTGAGACAGGGGACACAGGACAGATGGGATGAGAGAGGACACTTTGTGCTTGGGTCTCTTGCTTCCTGGACATGAGTGATGAACTCCTACCATGCTAATGTAATGTATGACTTATGACTTAATTTGACTTTTTGCTATTTTGAGTGACTGTTTATATTTATTATCTTATATTAAGTAAATTAATTTTAGTTTATTCAATTGTCGTGTGAGCATTTATTTATTCATCACAATTCTTTGAACCTTAACAAAACACCCTGTCTCGGGTCTATGATTAAAAAGAAAGGTCTTTGTATTGTCCCCTCATATATTTATACATTAAAATAAGATCACCCCTTAGCTTTCGTTTTTCAAAACTAAATAGCCCCAAGTGTAATAACCTGTCTTGGTATTGCAGACCCCCCAGCCCTCTAATAACCTTGGTCGCTCTTCTCTGCACCCGCTCTAGTTCAGCTATGTCTTTCTTATACAGCGGAGACCAGAACTGTCCACAGTATTCTAAGTGTGGTCGAACTAGTGACTTGTATAGAGGTAAAACTATGTTCTCCTCATGAGCATCCATGCCTCTTTTAATGCATCCCATTATTTTATTTGCCTTTGTAGCAGCTGCCTGACACTGGCCACTGAATATGAGTTTGTCATCCACCCATACATCCAGGTCTTTTTTATTGATGGTCTTGCCCAGAGTTTTAGAATTAAGCACATAGTTATACATCTTATTACTTCTACCCAAGTGCATGACCTTACATTTATCCCCATTATAGCTCATTTGCCATTTATCAGCCCAAGCTTCTAGTTTACATAAATCATCCTGTAATATAAAATTGTCCTCCTCTGTATTGACTACCCTGCAGAGTTTAGTGTCATCTGCAAATATTGAAATTCTGCTCTGAATGCTCCCTACAAGGTCATTAATAAATATGTTAAAAAGAAGAGGGCCCAATACTGACCCTGTGGTACCCCACCGCTAACCGCGACCCAGTCCGAGTGCGCTCCATTAATAACCACCCTTTGTTTCCTATCCCTGAGCCAGCTCTTAACCCACTTACACATATTTTCCCCTATCCTCATTATTCTCATTTTATGTATCAACCTTTTGTGTGGCAAAAGCTTTTGAAAAGTCCATATACACTACATCCACTGGGCTCCCTTGGTCCAGTCCGGAACTTACCTCATCATAGAAATTGATCAAATTAGTCTGACATGAACGGTCCCTAGTAAACCCGTGCTGATACTGGGTCATGAGGTTATTCCTCTTCAGATACTCCAGTATAGCATCCCTTAGAATGCCCTCCAGGATTTTACCCACAGTAGAGGTTAAACTTACTGGCCTATAATTTCCGAGTTCAGTTTTTGTCCCCTTTTTGAATATTGGCACCACATTTGCTATACGCCAGTCCTGTGGTACAGACCCTGTTGTTATGGACTCTTTAAAGATTAAAAATAATGGTCTATCAATGACTGTACTTAATTCCTGCAGTACTCGGGGGTGTATCCCATCCGGGCCCAGAGATTTGTCAATTTTAGTGATTTTTAGACGCCGCCGTACTTCCTGCTGGGTTAAGCAGGTGACATTTAATGGGGAATTTTTGTTATCACTGATCATATTGTCTGCCATGGGATTTTCTTGTGTAAATACTGATGAAAAAAAGTAATTTAGCATATTGGCTTTTTCTTCATCCTCATCCACCATTTCACCCGGACTATTTTTAACCCCTTCATGACCCAGCCTATTTTGACCTTAATGACCTGGCCGTTTTTTGCAATTTTGACCAGTGTCCCTTTATGAGGTAATAACTCAGGAACGCTTCAACGGATCCTAGCGGTTCTGAGAATGTTTTTTCGTGACATATTGGGCTTCATGTTAGTGGTAAATTTAGGTCGATAATTTCTGAGTTTATTTGTGAAAAAAACGGAAATTTGGCGAAAATTTTGAAACTTTCGCAATTTTCACATTTTGAATTTTTATTCTGTTAAACCAGAGAGTTATGTGACACAAAATAGTTAATAAATAACATTTCCCACATGTCTACTTTACATCAGCACAATTTTGGAAACAAAATTTTTCCTTGCTAGGAAGTTATAAGGGTTAAAATTTGACCAGTGATTTCTCATTTTTACAACAAAATTTACAAAACCATTTTTTTAGGGACCACCTCACATTTGAAGTCAGTTTGAGGGTTCTATATGGCTGAAAATACCCAAAACTGACACCATTCTAAAAACTGCACCCCTCAAGGTGCTCAAAACCACATTCAAGAAGTTTATTAATAAATAATATTAATGGATGGAGATCGCGGCGGCCATTTTCCTGAAGCAGAGATGCGAACTCTGCATCAGGAAAATGGCCGCCGCGATCTCCATCTGCGCACGCGCGGCATCCCGCGGCCATTTTCCTGAAGCCCCGGGCAGCAGAGCGCTCGATCTGCGCACGCGCGGCCACAGGAAGATGGCCGCCCCCACGGATCACCAGGGGAATAGCGCAGATCGCGCTCTTTTCCCTCCCCTGTGCAGTGGATTCTGGACTTGGGCATGCGCACACCACTACGCCACCAACGGAAAACTAAGCAAGATCTGGGGGAAGACACCACACCCATCTGACCAGACCAGCCTGATTGACAGGCGAAAACGACTACTTTGGTAACGTATTTCGGCAGCATAGGTGGGGAATCGGGGTCCACAAAATACACTATTGTAATGCACAGCTCAGGCCCTATTTAACAGTATTTTTATCTCATACGGAAAAAACAGGGTGACAGGTGCCCTTTAACCCTTCAGGTGTTTCACAGCAGCAGAAGCAACATGGAAGGAAAAAATGAACATTTAACTTTTTAGTCACAAAAATGATCTTTTAGCAACAATTTTTTTATTTTCCCAAGGGTAACAGGAGAAACTGGACCACGAACGTTGTTGTCCAATTTGTCCTGAGTACGCTGATACCTCATATGTGGGGGTAAACCACTGTTTGGGCGCACGGCAGGGCTCGGAAGGGAAGGAGCGCCATTTGACTTTTTGAATGAAAAATTGGCTCCAATCTTTAGCGGACACCATGTCGTGTTTGGAGAGCCCCCGTGTGCCTAAACATTGGAGCTCCCTTACAAGTGACCCCATTTTGGAAACTAGACCCCCCAAGGAACTTATCTAGAAGCATAGTGAGCACTTTAAACCCCCAGGTGCTTCACAAATTGATCCGTAAAAATAAAAAAGTACTTTTTTTTCACAAAAAAAATATTTTAGCCTCAATTTTTTAATTTTAACATGGGCAACAGGATAAAATGGATCCTAAAATTTGTTGGGCAATTTCTCCTGAGTACACCGATACCTCACATGTGGGGGTAAACCACTGTTTGGGCACATGGTAAGGCTCGGAAGGGAAGGAGCGCTATTTGACTTTTTGAATGAAAAATTATCTCCATCGATAGCGGACACCATGTCGCGTTTGGAAAGCCCCTGTGTGCCTAAACATTGGAGCTCCCCAACAAGTGACCCCATTTTGGAAACTAGACCCCCCAAGGAACTTATCTAGAAGCATAGTGAGCACTTTAAACCCTCAGGTGCTTCACAAATTGATCTGTAAAAATGAAAAAGCACTTTTTTTTCACACAATTTTTTTAGCCTCAATTTTTTCATTTTCACATGGGCATCAGGATAAAATGGATCCTAAAATATGTTGGGCAATTTCTCCTGAGTACGCCGATACCTCATATGTGAGGGTAAACCACTGTTTGGGTGCACGGCAAGGCTCGGAAGGGAAGGCACGCCATTTGACTTTTTGAATGGAAAATTAGCTCCAATCGTTAGCGGACACCATGTCGCATTTGGAGAGGCCCTGTGTGCCTAAACATTGGAGCTCCCCTACAAGTGATCCCATTTTGGAAACTAGACCCCACAAGGAACTTATCTAGATGCATAGTGAGCACTTTAAACCCCCAGTTGCTTCACAGAAGTTTATAACGCAGAGCCGTGAAAATAAAAAATTATTTTTCTTTCCTCAAAATTGATTTTTAGCCTGGAATTTTTTATTTTCCCAAGGGTAACAGGAGAAATTGGAACTCAAATGTTGTTGTCCAGTTTGTCCTGAGTACCATGATACCCCATATGTGGGGGTAAACCACTGTTTGGGCGCACGGCAGGGCTCGGAAGGGAAGGCACGCCATTTGGCTTTTTGAATGGAAAATTAGCTCCAATCATTAGCGGACACCATGTCGCGTTTGGAGAGCCCCTGTGTGCCTAAACATTGGAGCTCCCCCACAATGACCCCATTTTGGAAACTAGACCTCCCAAGGAACTAATCTAGATGTGTGGTGAGCACTTTGAACCCCCAAGTGCTTCACAGAAGTTTATAACGCAGAGCCATGAAAATAAAAAATAATTTTTCTTTTCTCAAAAATGATTTTTTTAGCCCACAATTTTTTATTTTCCCAAGGGTAACTGGAGAAATTGGACCCCAAAAGTTGTTGTCCAGTTTCTTATGAGTACGCTGATACCCCATATGTGGGGGTAAACCACTGTTTGGGCACACGTCGGGGTTCGGAAGGGAAGTAGTGACGTTTTGAAATGCAGACTTTGATGGAATGCTCTGCGGGCTCACGTTGCGTTTGCAGAGCCCCTGATGTGCCTAAACAGTAGAAACTCCCCACAAGTGACCCCATTTTGGAAACTAGACCCCCCAAGGAACTTATCTAGATATGTGGTGAGCACTTTCAACCCCCAAGTGCTTCACAGAAGTCTACAACGCAGAGCCGTGAAAATAAAAAATCATTTTTCATTCCTCTAAAATTATGTTTCAGCAAGCAATTTTTTATTTTTGCAAGGGTAACAGGAGAAATTGGACCCCAATAATTGTTGCCCAGTTTGTCCTGAGTATGCTGGTACCCCATATGTGGGGGTAAACCACTGTTTGGGCGCACGTCGGGGCTCGGAAGGGAGGGAGCACCATTTGATTTTTTGAATGCAAGATTGGCTGGAATCAATGGTGGGGCCATGTTGCGTTTGGAGACCCCTGATGTGCCTAAACAGTGGAAACCCCTCAATTCTAACTCCAACACTAACCCCAACACACCCCTAACCCTAATCCCAACTCTAGCCATAACCCTAATCACAACCCTAATCCCAACACACCCCTAACCACAACCCTAACCCTAATCCCAACCCTAACCCTAATCCCAACCCTAACCTTAACCCCAACCCTAACCACAACTTTAACCCCAACACACCCCTAACCATAACCCTAACCACAAGCCTACTGTATTCTTAACCCTATTTCCAACCCTAGCCCTAATTCCAACCCTAACTCTAATTCCAACCCTAAGGCTATGTGCCCACGTTGCGGATTCGTGTGAGATTTTTCCGCACCATTTTTGAAAAATCCGCAGGTAAAAGGCACTGCGTTTTACCTGCAGATTTACCGCGGATTTCCAGTGTTTTTTATGCGGATTTCACCTGCGTATTCCTATTGAGGAACAGGTGTAAAACGCTGCGAAATCCGCACAAAGAATTGACATGCTGCAGAAAATACAACGCAGCATTTCCGCGCTGTATTTTCCGCAGCATGGGCACAGAGGATTTGGTTTTCCATAGGTTTACATGGTACTGTAAACCTGATGGAACACTGCTACGAATCCGCAGCGGCTAATCCGCCGCGGATCCGCAGCCAAATCCGCACCGTGTGCACATAGCCTAATTCTAACGCTAACCCTAGTTCTAACCCTACCCCTAACCCTACCCCTAACCCTACCCCTACCCCTGGAAATTTGCCCTCCTGAAGTTTAGTGTCCTTGTAACTCCTCTACTACACATCTTATTAAAGTATACATGAAAACTTATTATTTTGTGATCACTATTCCCCAAGTGACCCCCAACTCTTCTATTTGATATGCGGTCTGGCCTGTTGGTTAATATTAGGTCTAGCAGTGCCCCCTTCTTGTTGGGTCCTGAACCAGTTGTGAAAGGTAATTGTGTCTCATAGTTGTCAAAAACCGATTACCTTTGCTGGAACTGGAGGTTTCTGTTCCCCAATCTATTTCAGGGTAGTTGAAGTCCCCCATAATAATGACTTCTCCTTGAGTCGCAGCTTCATCTATTTGCTTTATAAGGATATTCTTCGTTGCTTCCATTATTTTTGGAGACTTATAACAAAACCCTATCAGTAATTTATTATTTTTTCCCCTCCCCTTATCTCCACCCACAGGGACTCTACATTTTCGTTAGATTCACCTATAATATCACGCAGAATGGGTTTTAAGGACGATTTTACATACAGACACACACCTCCCCCTCGCTTATCTGTTCGGTCATCTCTGAACAGACTATAGCCCTGCAAGTTAACAGCCCAGTCATGGCTCTCATCCAGCCATGTTTCAGATATCCCCACCATATCATAATTATGCTCCAACAACATTAGTTCTAATTCGTCCATTTTGTTGGCGAGGCTTCTGGCATTAATATACATGCACTTGATGTTCCTCTCTGTACCTCTATTCTTTCTTAAATTATTTTCTGTTCTAACCCCACCCCCCATGCCACCACCACCCCAACTTCCTTATTTGTGCCCAGGTCTCTATCTGCACTATCTTCCCCTCCTATAAAATGAATACCCTCTCCCCCGATCCCTAGTGTAAACACTCCTCCAACCTTCTAGCCATTTTCTCCCCCAGCACAGCTGCACCTTCCCCATTGAAGTGCAGCCCGTCCCTAGTGTAGAACCTGTAGCCAACTGAGAAGTCGGCCCAGTTCTGCAGGAACCCAAAGCCATTCTTCCTACACCAATTCTTGAGCCACTTATTAACCTCCCTAATCTCCCATTGCCTCTCTGGCATGGCACGTGGTACAAGCAGTATTTCGGAAAATACCACGTTGGAGGTCCTTGCTTTCAGCTTGCAGCCTAATTCCCTGAAATCATCTTTAAGGACCTTCCACCTACCTCTAACTTTGTCATTTGTGCCAATGTGCACCATGACTGATGGGTCCTCACCAGCCCCTCCCAGTAATCTGTCTACCCGATCAGTGATGTGTCGGACTTGAGCGCCAGGTAGGCAGCACACTGTTCGACGATCCTTGTTTTTGTGACAGATTGCCCTATCTGTTCCCCTAATAATTGAGTCCCCCCCTACCAGCACCTGTCTGGCCTGCCCTGTTTTCCTATTTCCCTCCTTACTGTAGCAGTCACTCCTCCGGCTTTCAGAGGACATGCCAACTTAGCAAACTTATTGGGGTCTGCCAGATCAGGACTAGCCTCCCTGGCACTCTTTCCTCTACCCGGCCTTCTGTCACCCAGCTTGCTGCTCCACTGTCCTGCAGCTCCATCCCACCCCATCCTCCTCATCTATCCCATTGAGCGTCTGCTCAGTGAGCAGAAGACTCCTTTCCATATTGTCAATAGATCTCAGTGTTGCCAGCTGCACATTTAGATCCAGTATCTGGGCTTCCAATGCACAATGTGCTCACATTTCACACAGCAGTATGCACCCTCGGACGGCTGATAATAATAATAATCTTTATTTTTATATAGCGCTAACATATTCCGCAGCGCTTTACAGTTTGCACACATTATCATCACACTCAGTTCGTTCACACTCGCTAAGCTGAAGATTTAAAGAGATTTTTTTTCTTTTTCCCCTCAGCAGCAATCCACCTTGCTGTTCAATGCACTTTCCAAAAAAACACCGTTGGGGTCCCTAAGGAAAGGAATCAGGGGTCAGTTGGATTTGTGGTGACAAGAGTACTCATACACGCTGTGTCATGTTCCCATGGAGGAGCGACCAGGGTCAAACACCCATAGTACTAAATGGACAACCCGAGGGTCGTGCCGGGGGACTGTGCCCATATGTCTGCGGGCTAATGTGTATTGTTGGCCAAAGGGACAGATTACTAAAGAGATTTAAACTGTATGTTCCAGGGTCCCAACCAAGTGGGACCGGTACCAGTTCCGACCAGGAACAGGGTCAGAGATGGACGAGAGAGGAGAAACTGACTCTTGTGTAGAGTATAAGAATTTTTCTGGTTAAATGTGTTTTAAAGTAATGTTTTATATTTGTGATATATCCTGCTACCAGTACTGTATTGTTGGGCACGACAATGTTTTAGGAGGGAGGTATGTAAGGGGTGTGTTGGGGGTTAAGTCATGCCCTGCATTCCTTCCTGATAAAACAGGTATGTTATACTTGTAAAGTGGTATACTATGTGACAGTGATTTATTGTGAAGTAGGTTGCTTTATAATGTTATAATGTCTGTGTAAGTTATACATCTTTATGGACCAGGGATAGAGATAGGGAGATATAGTATAAGAGGAAGGTCTAGCTATAGTAATAGTAATGGGTTATATATGGTTTAGTACAGTGGGGAGCACTGTAGATTAGGAGATAAGATAAGGTTAGGATAAGAACTTGTTAAGGAATAGTGGATTTCAGAGTTAGGAGGGGCCAGAGTAGTGATAGTTGAGACACTTCCTGGTTTTAGTCAGTTAGAGCCTGGGATGAGGAGTAGTAAGGTTGTTGCAGGAACAAGTTTAAGAGGAGCCCAGCAGTCCAGGGCCTCGGGGATGAAAGTCACACAATCACGAGGGGACAAGAGCAGCATGAGAGTGGCAGTGGCTAGGTTCAATGGGAAATCCCGGAACATCTGAGGACTACGGTCTGGAAGAGGTTGGAGAGTGCCTTCCTTTATTTCACCTTCAGAGGGGAAAACAGGCCTGGAACCCCAAGCATGAACTAGTCAGGCTAGTCAGG
The DNA here is from genome assembly GCF_051348905.1 of Ranitomeya variabilis. Classification (NCBI taxonomy): domain Eukaryota; kingdom Metazoa; phylum Chordata; class Amphibia; order Anura; family Dendrobatidae; genus Ranitomeya; species Ranitomeya variabilis. The sequence goes on along the minus strand of NC_135236.1, from coordinate 133,008,568 downwards.
AAGCTACGGTACCGGAGGGTACGTCACTGGAACAAAGAATCTCAGGAGAGCAAGGGGCAGCACAGAGGAAAGGATCAATGATAAATGAGGATTACTGTGCAATTCCTGTGACTCAACTGGACGTGCTGAGTAAAGTTGTTTTGTTAAAAATGTACTTGGACTCTGTCAATCAGTGTGTGATGAGGTCTGAAACAGAAACCCTGCAACAGTGCAACCTGAGGAGAACTCTAACCTAAAAGGGAGTGTCTTGCACTGCACAAATATCACACAGCAGTTGGGACTTTGTAATTTCTTTGCGCTGTGCCATGGTGTGCTGGACCAGCAGCCCCTCGCCATGACTACCACCCTGGCCACCTCACAGCTCCCTAGCAAACAACTGGCCATTCCCCAACCCCAGTTACTGCCCTGATCCTCTAGGCCACCTGCACCCTTTGTTACAGTCAGTGATGAGGCCTTCAGCTTGTTTACTAATGTACTTTGCCGTTTTCCCCATAGAGACATGGACAACCACAGGTGCATTTTTATCTACAGGCTCACAAGAATTCAAAAGTTTGTTCAATTCTTTTACCTGAATTCAGCTTGTCAAGCCAAATGTAAACTCGGTTGAGTGTGATTCTCCACAATTTTTTCTGGATGTATGACATATTCTTGAACGACAACATGGAGGATCCTGAATCCACCATTCTTATAAATGTATATTTGGAAGCCACAGCTAGACAGGGAACATCGAGTTTGAGGGTTCAAAACCTGTATGCAGATAATTTTTTGACCCCTGAAGACAGATTGTCACTGCAGGATGCCATGGTTTCCGTACACACATAATATTTGTATTTTCCTTGTTTGTTTTATAATTACTTATGTTATTTTGTTATGCGTCGTTTTTTTTTTTTGCTCAGTTGAGCTCTGCATTGTGTAGTAATATCTCAAAAATTACCCAAGAATCATTGTCTGTTATTTCTTTACTTGAAGAATAAATTAGGCAATACACTTTTTGGCAATCATTTGTTAAAAAAGAAGCATGGCCCATATTTGGGACAATTTTAAAAAAACACTCCAACATTAACAATAAAACATAATAATCAAATTAGATTTTTTTTTTTTTTTTAAACACCTGAGTGTAGAGAGAGGGAGGAACTGGTTAGTCTGTTGGGTAAGCCAAATCTTTCAGGTGTCTGATGTGTTTTGAAATTAGAAGGTCTACTATAGATAGAGGGCAGAGAAGCTGAGTATGAAGGTTGGTGGGAGGATGGAGAATGAAGGGTGGCATAAGAGGAACAAGAGTTTGTTGTAACAAATGGTGCTGCACGCGATAAAAGGGGCCATGATCATGGCTTCTCACATACATTGGTAGGTTTGGCCCATAAGAAGACATGTGATGGGCTAGTGGGAACCAAGGTGGGGGGCTAATAAATGGTGTAGCACCAGTGTGTCCCATATAATGCCAATGCTACCAATTTGTAAAGCAATTGTGAGGATAGTTGGGTGGGGTGATTGCTTTCAGCAAAACGAGTTTTGCTGGATGTGTGAGTAGCTTTAAAGGGGTATTCCCATCTCCAAAATCCTATCCAAATATGTAGTAGGTGTAATAATAATAATAATAGCAAATACCTCCAATTAGAAATGTAGTATAGTTTTTCTGATTCGCTATGTCTCTTTCTTCATATGCAGGCATTGCAGGGCCTTAGGTATCCATGGTTACAACCACTGAGATAGTGACAGGTAGATAGCTAGCTGTTAGTGGTTGTAACCATGGATACCTAAGGTCCTGCAATGCCTGCACACGAGAAAAAAGGAAATCAGAAAAACTATGCTACATTTCTAATTGTAGGTATTTTCTAATCTTTTAACTATTACACCTACTACATACAGTGCCTTGCGAAGTATTCGGCCCCCTGGAACTTTTCAACCTTTTCCCACAAATCATACTTCAAACATAAAGATACCAAATGTATATTTTTGGTGAAGAATCAACAACAAGTGGAACACAATTGTGAAGTTGAACGAAATTTATTGGTTATTTTAAATTTTTGTGGAAATTCAAACACTGAAAAGTGGGGCGTGCAATATTATTCGGCCCCTTTACTTTCAGTGCAGCAAACTCACTCCAGAAGTTCATTGTGGATCTCTGAATGATCTAATGTTATCCTAAATGCCTAATGATGATAAATATAATCCACCTGTGTGTAATCAAGTCTCCGTATAAATGCACCTGCTCTGTGATAGTCTCAGGGTTCTGTTTGAAGCACAGAGAGCATCATGAAGACCAAGGAACACAACAGGTAGGTCCGTGATACTGTTGTGGAGAAGTTTAAAGCTGGATTTGGATACAAAATGATTTCCCAAACTTTAAACATCCCAAGGAACACTGTGCAAGCGATCATATTGAAATGGAAGGACTATCATACCACTGCAAATCTACCAAGACCCGGCCGTCCCTCTAAACTTTCATCTCAAACAAGGAGAAGACTGATCAGAGATGCAGCCAAGAGGCCCATGATCACTCTGGATGAACTGCAGAGATCTACAGCTGAGGTGGGACGGTCTGTCCATAGGACAACAATCGGTCGTACACTGCACAAATCTGGCCTTTATGGAAGAGTGGCAAGAAGAAAGCCATTTCTCAAAGATATCCATAAAAAGTGTCTTTTAAAGTTTGCAACAAGCCACCTGGGAGACACACCAAACATGTGGAAGAAGGTGCTCCGGTCAGATGACCAAAATCGAACTTTTTGGCAACAATGCCAAACTATATGTTTGGCGTAAAGGCAACACAGCTCATCACCCTGAACACATCATCCCCACTGTCAAACGTGGTGGTGGCAGCATCATGGTTAGGGCCTGCTTTTCTTCAGCAGGGACAGGAAAGATGGTTAAAATTGATGGGAAGATGGATGGAGCCAGCTGCCAAATACAGGATCATTCTTGAAGAAAACCTGTTGGAGTCTGCAAAAGACCTGAGACGGGCCGAGATTTGTCTTCCAACAAGACAATGATCCCAAACATAAAGCAAAATCTACAATGGAATGGTTCACAAATAAACTTATCCAGGTGTTAGAATGGCCAAGTCAAAGTCCAGACCTCAATCCAATCGAAAATCTGTGGAAAGAGCTGAAAACTGCTGTTCACAAACAATCTCCATCAAACCTCACTGAGCTCGAGCTGTTTGCCAAGGAAGAATGGGCAAGAATTTCAGTCTCTCGATGTACAAAACTGATAGAGACATACCCCAAGCGACTTGCAGCTGTAATCGCAGCAAAAGGTAGCGCAACAAAGTAATAAGGTAAAGGGGCCGAATAATATTGCACGCCCCACTTTTCAGTTTTTGAATTTCCACAAAATTTTTTTAATAATCAATAAATTTAGTTCAACTTCACAATTGTGTTCCACTTGTTGTTGATTCTTCACCAAAAATTTACATTTGGTATCTTTATGTTTGAAGCATGATATGTTGGAAAAGGTTGAAAAGTTCCAGGGGGCCGAATACTTCGCAAGGCACTGTATGCATTAGGACAGTATCTTGGAGATGGAAATACCTCATTGGAGTCAAACAAGTCGAAACAACCCAAAGTTCTAACAAACATCGAAACATAACCACGCATGTCCATAACTTGAGAAAAGAAACTAAGCTGCTGCATATACTGTATGTGGTTGGCCTCTTTTTGGGTGGCGCAGAGCTGCTTTTAACACATTGTTGTGTTTCCCGCTGATACTTATCGCTGCACCAACGTTTTGTAACATAATAATCTGTGCAGGGAAATGAATCAAAAAAATTACACATGCAATATACATATTTTTAAGCATTGGCACACATAACATATTTTGACATGGACAAAAAAGGGGACTAATGCAACATTTATTGACACAGTTGAATAATAGTGATGAGCGAGCATGCTCAGATAATGTGTTATTTGAGCATGTTCCGGTATTATCTTAGTATCTTGGGCGTGCTCGGAAAATATGTTCGAGTTGGAGCGCCCCCACGTCAGGGCAATGGGGTACTCGGTACCGGGTCCTTTGGTTCGGGGGATGTCACGGTGGCCTGACCCGGTCCGTGGCCCTTTTAGGGGTGTCCAATTAAAGGTGTAGTTTGTATAAGGTTCGTGACGCCACCGGTGGTGTTCGGTCAGGGTGACCGACGCTGCTTAGGGGTCCGCTGGGGTGATGGAATGGCAGCTAGATGGTATACCTTCCCACAGGTGAAATATGTCCCCAGGGCTTCCCAGATGTGTAGGTGGTGATGGTGGACGATGTAAGGCACAATGAATAATGAGGACACAAAGGTTGCAGTCTCTTTACCTTTTACTGAAGACTTCAGCATCCACAGTCCAGAGTACCGTTCACAGGGCAGGCAGAGTCCGGTCGGTCCGAAGGCAAATCCAGAGTTCTCTTAACCAGGTGGAAATCAGTAGCCTTCCTACTAGCGCCTGTGTGTTGTAGTACTTCCCTGCTGAGCACCACGGGATAGTCCTCACAACTTTTGTAGATCTTCTAGATGTTATTTCTTCCTCTCTGTCCCCCAGATGGTATGGATAGGACAAACCCGTTTGACTGGGATGACCTGAGGCTTGTTTATAGGGACCCTAGAGACGCCCCGACCCCCACAATTTGCCACCGTGTCTTCTTAGGTATTAAGGTCGGGCAGCCAACTTGGAATTGACTGTCCTGCCGGTCTCTGAAGTAATGCGTAGAGTCAATTACTCCCTCGGTGTTCCGGCCACCGGCTATGTGCCTCAGAAGGAGGCTGCCTGTCTCGGGGCAGAACTCCTCCCGGTGTTTTCTCCTTGTGCTGTGACTTCGTTTCTCACTCTCTACAATACACTTCTCTTCGTGTCCTTTCTTAGGATACTGCCGCACGTGGGGCAGGCGCAGCTCCGTAGCATTCTGTCTCGTGCTAGGCCTCTGTCAGGATCCCACCCCTGACAGGGACCCTCTGTCTGCAGCTCAGATGTTCCTCCTTTCCCCCTGTCTGCCTGACAGGTGTTGCCTGGGCAAAGCCCAACCAGCTTCTCCCTCACTTTCTATCCAGCCCACCAGTTTTACCCTTCTGTGAGGAGTGCCCTACTAGATAGGAGCATGGCTCCCCCTGGTGGATTGGTGTGTGAAGTGTGTTGTGATGCCGTGATACCTGGTGGAAGAATGACATTACTGCAGCAACCAGGACTCTGGGGCGCTGCACTGTCCCTGCAGCTGCATGTTTTGTTAGGCAATCCCCTCGTGTTGCGACTGACTAACACCAGAGCATGCTCGGATAACATGCTATCAGCGCACGTTCGCTCACCACTATTCAATAATTTTAAATCAGATGTAAAAATAGTCGATCTGTATTGGATCCTATTTTTTTTTGTGCACCCATAGATTTGAAAGGGTGAGTTTCATACACAATAAATTTTTCACTTGGACAGTCGGATTGAGAGAACTATCAGTCATCTAATCAGCCCTATTGAATAACATGGGTCATTGTGTTTTCTGTGTCATCATATTTTAAATCACATAGCACACATCCGATTTATATGTGCATCTGAATGAGCCCTAAGGCTTTATTCACATCTCCATGTGACATATTCTTGTGCTATTTGTTTTTTTCTCGGACAGTACACTTACCATAGAGTTTAATTGTTCCATACACACATCAGTTTTAAAAAATGGATCCATGAGATTCACATCATGTCCTATTCTCATCTGTTTAGCAGATCCTACTCAGCAAGGGCGTAATGACCATAATCGCAAAGGTTGTGACGGGGCCCATGCGGGTGGCGAGCCTTCAGATGCCAGCACAATCTTCAACTGGATGTCCGTCCTCCGACCCACATTCAGCTGAAGTGTATTGTGATGAAGAGACCAGTCAGGTCTGTGCACGGCAATGCATGCTGCTGGCCAATCAGAGGCCAGCAGCTGACATCGGCATGTGTGGCGCCCCTGAGGTCCAGTCACCACAGAGGTACTGCACCTCGGTCAGAGGTGTGGTACTCTGCTCTCAGGTAAGGAGGGGGCACTACCCAGGACTCACGCACTTACACTAGATCTCTCCAGGGAGGAGCTGGATAGAGGGTGTGGGTGGAGAAATCAGAGAAAAAGAGGAGACAGAGAGAGTAGTTGGAGTGAGGGGAGAGAGAACAAAGAAAGTCGTCTGAGGGGACAGAAGGAACCAGAAGCTCATCCCCAGACAAACAGGGAAGTGAGAGAAAGGAAAAAGGAGGGAGAAAGAAAGGCTTCAGCGGAGGAAGAGGGGGTCCTAGGGGCACGGGTAGTGAGGAATCCACCCGTGGGGCCCGCATCTACGCCCTCCATAGTCAGATGGAGGGACCAGGTCGCAGTGAGGGATCTGGCCCTCAAACTAGTGGAGGACTGCAAGACTCAGCTAGCCAACTGGAGGTTGCAGCATCTGCATGTGCTGCAGCCACATCCAACACATTCGCCGAAAAGGTAGCCGGATAGGACCAAGGGGACTAGACAGACATCACCCGACAAGATCTGAGGCTGCTGGCTTGGGACACTGTGTGTGAAGGCACAGGGCAGGAGAGGAGAGAAGAGATGGCCAGGAAAGGAACAGAACAAAGGGATCCTGGTAAAGTGCATCCCAAACTACCTGAGAGCTAGCTGGACCACTGACCTGGAGGACACAGCATCCCGGCTGGAGAATAACATCTGAACTGTGAGTAAACTGTGGAAACTGCACCCTGCTGTGTCCTCTGAATTATTGCTGCGCCACCTGCCCTGCACTACAACATCCACCATCACTGACTTTAACATCATGGTTGCTGCTAGCTGAGCTCCGCTGAGGTAGTGGGTCCCTGACAGGGGTGGGATCGTGTCAGAGGTCTAGACGGAAGGACACGGAGCTGCGTCTGCCCCACGTGCGGCAGCCCCTAAGAAAAGACATGATCAGAGAACTGTATTGTAGAGGGTGAGAAATGAAGTCATAGCAAAAGGCGTGGAAACCAAAAGGAGTTCTGCCCTGCACAGGCTGCCTCCTTCTGAGGCGCAGGATCCGGTAGCCGGAACACCGAGGGAGCAACAGTCCTTTATGCCTTGCTCCAGAGACCGGCAGGACAGCTAATTTCACATTACTGATCCGCCCCATACCCAGGAGGCACGGTGGCACCCCTCAGAGGCCGGGGCGTGCTAGAGTCCCTGTAAAAAGCCTCAGGCCACCAGTCATACGGGTTGTCCTATCCATCCGGGGGACAGAGAAAGAGACATAACATCTAGAACATCAACAACAGTTGTGAGGACCTTATGAGAGGCTCAGCAATAAGGTACTACAACACCCAGGCGCTAGAGGAAGGCTTTCCACCTGGATAAGGGGACTCTGTATTTGCCTCGAAACCGGCCGGACTCTGCCTGCCCTGTGATCTGGTGCTCTGGACTGTGGATGCTGAAGCCTTCAGTAAAGGTAAAGAGACTGCAACCTTGTGTCCTTGTTCTTCATTGCGCCTCACACCATCCACCATTTACACACTGGGAAGACCTGGGGACATACTTCACCTGTGGGAAGGTATACCATCTAGCTGCCATAACATCACCCCAGCGGACGCCTAAGCAGCGTCGGTCACCCTGACCGAATACCATAGGTGGCGTCACAAACATATCCCTTTAAAGACCTTTCCCCTTTTACAACGAATGTCCCGAGGGCCAGGGTCAGCCACCGTGACATCCCCCTATGAAACGAAGGACCCGGTACCGAGTACCCCTAGCCCTTGAGGGCGCTCCACTAGTACCACTCATCATCACAACACATAGGAACTGCAATAAACAGCAAAGCCCTGAGCTGGGAACAGAGTTAAATAGCCCGCCTGAGGCTCAAGGAATTGATCAGGTGTTGAATACCTCCAAATTACCCCCAGACAACCATTCCCTGCCAATATGCACAACAGAATGGACACAATCCCACCACTGCATCCTGCGTTGCTTCGCAACCAGGGAACACAGGGTCCCATATTTCCCAAGCAGTTAAATTCGTGGGAGATACAGCGTCCCACACCCTCACACATACTACTACTCCAGAACACAACGCTCCATAAGATTGGGACATTTTCCATGCGCAAGTGGTAGCTCCACGTCCAGGGTCAGGATGTAGCGCCCCCACCGCCGCAGGGCCGAGGGGTACCCGGTACCGGGCCTCTGAGTCTCTGGTTCTGGGGTTTGTCACGGCGGCTAGGCCCCGGTCCGTGACCCTGCCGTGGGGCGCACAGTGAATAATAGGTGTGGATGTTGCAGTTGTGAAGTGCCGGTCGCAATAAATAACGAGGACACCAGGTTGCAGTCTCTTTACCTCTTTACTGAAGGTTTTGGAGACCTCAGTCCAGAGCGCTGTTAACTGGGTTGTCAGAGACCGGCCGGTCCAAAGGCACATCAGGAGTTCTCTTTACAGGTGGGAATCAGTGTCTACCTTCTAGCGCTGAGTGTTGTAGTTCTTCCCTGCTGAGCTCCCGGGATAGTCCTCACAACTGTTTCTGTCTGTCTCTGATGTTCGTCTTCTCCGTCCTCCAGATGATATGGTAGGACGCACCCGTATGACGGGGTAGGCCTGGAGTTCTTCCGGGACCCTAGAGTCGCCCCTCTCCCACAGCTGCCTCCGTTGTCTGCTTAGGTGTTAAGTGAGACAGCCAACCTATAATTGGCTGTCCGGCCGTGGTTTGCAGTGTACTTAAAGTCTCTTACTTGCTCGGCGTTCCGGCCACCGACTGTTTGCGCCTCAGAAGGATGTTGCCTCGGTCTAACAGCACGACTCCTTCTGGTTCTAATTCCTCTTTGCTGTATTCCCGTTGTTCACTGGTTTGTTCTGCTCTGAGGAGTCTGCCAGGATCCCATCCCTGACAGGTCCTCTCACTAGCTCTTCCCAGCTACTTCTCCCTGTCTTCCTGTCCCACCCCCAGTTTTACCATAGTGTGAGGAGTGGCCTACTAGATAGGACCACCCCCCCTGGTGGCCGGAGTGTGAAGTGTAGTGAGGTGTTACCTGGTCAGAGAAACTCCTTTAGTGCAATCAGACGTACCATAGCTCCCCATAGTGGCGGAGCCACAGTACTGCAACAACCAGGACTCTGGGGTGCTGCACTCCCCCCCGGTTAAATCCAGTACTCCGGGACTGGGAAAACAAGAACAATAATACATGTTAACAGAAAACACACAAATTTTTGAAATAGCATAACAATTGAACATAACAATGCTTCCCTTTACGGGAGGTGAGGATTCTTGAACGTTGCAAAAGTTAGGTCATGCACAGTTTATGACTCTCAGTTCAGTGGTTGAAACAGCGGGGACCCCGGGTAAACAAAGGGGTCCCCCCTTATGAAAGTTTTTGAGCAATTCACCGTCCATTACTCTATTGTCCATTTAAAACCTGTAACAAAAATACACACAAAAACATTCTTAACTAAAGAGCAGCCCTTATTAATACCTCCAAGGTTTGTAGCGGAGGGGAGTTTGGTTTTGAGTGCTGCGTGTGGACCTTCGCAGCACAGGGGTTGCTATTGGCCTAACAGGGCCCGCTATGCTTGCTACCGCTGGTGTAGTGCACCGTCTTCTAGCTACACTTCTAGTGAGTCGGGGTAGCACTGGCAGGTTAGGGCTCTCAGAGCTGCTGCTATCAACAGTGGGTACAGCAGATTCACTGATAGCAGAGGGAGGATTTGCCGGTTCAACGGTTGGCATGGTTTCATCAGGTAAGGCTTGTTGAGGTAGCGGGGCCAGATGATCTGGTACCACCATTGGTTCTGGTGGGTCCGGCTGTTGAAACATTAGAACAGGCACCGCGATTGCTTGGTTTATCTGAGTCCAGGATTGGGGAAAGTCACCAAGGACGGTATGGAACATCTTCTCCTTTTCCACCGGTGGGGAGATTTCTGGGGCCGTGCCCCTCTCTTTCAACTTATCGGGGCAGACCTTAAGGTGATCCCTGGATACCGCTGTCGAGGTCTCCCCTCTGTCCTTGCTGATGAGACAGACCTTTGTGTTGTCGAAGTCGGATGGCAGGATGGTATACGGTTCCGCTTCCCATTGGTCATCGAGCTTGTGTAATCTCCTCTTTCGTTTAAGTACTTGCTCACCAGGTGACAGGGGGATCGCAGGAGCATGTTGGTTGTAGTCCCTTTCTTGCTTCTGCCTAGCCTGGGCGAGACTTCTCTCTACACACTCCTGTACTTCGCGGTACCTTCGCTCCCTTTCTGCATCCCAATCTGCATCCGGCGAGGTATCTTCGGGTACTAGGACCCCCATGTCCAGATCAACGGGTAACCGACTAGATCTTCCTCGCATCAGGTACGCTGGAGTACAGTTGGTGGAACTTACTGGGATGTGATTGTACATATCCACCAAGTCAGGCAACTTTGTCGGCCACAGGTTCCGTTCCTCCACGGGTAAGGTCTTCAATAAATCAATTACCATTTGGTTCATCTTCTCGCACATCCCGTTGGTTTGAGGATGGTACGGTGTGGTCCTGATCTTCTTACACCCGTACAGTTGGCAGAATTCTTGGAACACTTCCGCTTCGAATGCAGGTCCCTGATCGGTCAGTACCTTCTCTGGGTAGCCATGGGGCCTACAAAAGTGTTGCTGGAAGGCCCTGGCGGCAGTCCTGGCCGTTAGATCCTTGACAGGCACAACCACCAAAAACCTGGAGTAGTGGTCCACGATGGTAAGGGCGTAGATATAGCCCGACCGGCTAGGTGTCAGCTTCACATGATCCAGCGCGACCAGTTCGAGCGGCCTTTTGGTGATGATAGGCCGCAGGGGAGCCCGCTGACTGTCACGGTCCTTCCTGCGCAGACTACATGGACCACACTCCCGACACCACTTCTCAATGGTTCTCTTCATGCCAATCCAATAGAACCTCCCTCGGAGCAGCTTCTCTAGCTTCCTCCATCCGAAGTGTCCGGCTCCATCATGGTAGGCTCCCAGAACCATGGGCGCATCTCGCCTGGGCACCACTATCTGCCACACCAATTCATGAGTACGTGGGTCAATGCTCCTCCTGCACAGCTTGCCATCATGGATAAACAGCTTGCTTCTCCCCTTCCACAGCTGTTGGGTTTCTTGTGGGTCGTCTGGGCCAGGGTGCAACCCAGCCTGCGTCAAGAGCTCCTTCACCTGACGGACCGCGGGGTCACTATCCTGGGTTTCTGCCCATCCGTGGTGGGGCAGGGGATTCAGCGTGGCATCCGGTTGGTTCTTGTGCCTGTTCTTCACATGGTGAGAGTTCTGAGTGGCTTTGGGGCGATGGAAGGCAGGCAGCTCCACCTCTTCAAGTGGTAAATTGGGCATTCGGGACAGAGCATCGGCATTGGCATTCTGGTGTCCTGCCCGATATTTGATGGTGAAATCATAGTTGGACAGCCGGGCCATCCACCGCTGTTCCAAAGCCCCGAGTTTGGCAGTACCCAGATGCGTTAGCGGATTGTTGTCCGTGAAGACGGTGAATTTCGCGGAGGCCAGGTAGTGCTTAAACCTCTCTGTCACTGCCCAGACAAGGGCAAGGAATTCCAGTTTGAAAGAACTGTAGTTGTCAGGGTTCCTTTCCGTGGGACGGAGTTTCCTGCTGGCGTAAGCGATCACTCTTTCCTTGCCTTTCTGGACTTGAGACAGCACGGCTCCTAGTCCCACATTACTGGCATCTGTGTACAGCACAAATGGTTGGTCGTATTCGGGGTAAGCCAGTACCTCTTCTCCCGTCAGTGCCGACTTCAAACAGGTGAAGGATTCCTCCAGCTCTTCGTTCCAATCAAAGGGGGTGTTCCTCCCCTTGGTCTTCTTTGGTTGGCCCACCAACAGGTTTTGCAAGGGTGCGGCCTTCTTGGTGAAGTCCTTAATGAACCTCCGGTAATAGCCTACCAGCCCGAGGAACTGCCGGACTTCGTGGAGGTCACTGGGCTTTGGCCAGTCCTTAATCACTGTGACCTTGTCAGGGTCTGGGGCCACTCCCTCAGCGCTCACCACATGGCCCAGGTACTGCACTTTAGGTTTCAGCAGATGACACTTGGACGGTTTCACCTTTAAGCCAAAGTTGGATAGGGCTTCAAACACCTCGGCCAGGTGCTTCAGGTGGTCTTCGTAGGTCTTAGAGAAGACAATGACATCATCCAAATATAGCAGCACGGTTTCAAAGTTCAGGTGTCCCAGGCAGCACTCCATCATCCTCTGGAACGTTCCGGGAGCATTGCACAATCCGAAGGGCATGTAGTTGAACTCACAGAGACCCATTGGCGTCGTGAAGGCCGTCTTCTCTTTGTCCGCCTCCACTACAGGAACCTGCCAGTACCCACTGGTGAGATCTAAGGTAGAGAAGTAGTTAGCAGATTTTAAGGCAGCCAGAGACTCCTCTATCCTAGGCAGTGGGTATGCGTCCTTATGTGTAATGCGATTCAACTGCCTGTAATCAACACACATCCTCATTGTACCATCTTTCTTTTTAACAAGGACTAACGGAGCTGCCCAGGGGCTACAGCTGTCTCTCACCACCCCAGCCTCCTTCATTTCCCGCAACATGTCCTTGGCACACTGGTAATGAGCTGGGGGTACAGGGCGATATCTCTCTTTTATGGGTCGGTGATCTCCCGTGGGGATGTGATGTTTGATCCCTTTCACCTGCCCAAAATCTGAGGGGTGTTTGCTGAATATCTGCTCGTACTCGTGTACCACCCTGTAGGCCCCCTGTTTTTGATGGGATGGGGTAGAGTCAGTGCCCACATGCAATTCCCGACACCAGTCCTTCGAGGGCTCTGCAGAACCTTTGTTCTCCGCCAAGTTTGACGGGACCAAGGGTTCAGGTGTCTGTATCACATTATTATTGACAGTGAACAATTTGGCGAGCGTGGTATACTTGGTGAGGTGAACCTCTTCCTCCCCACAATTGAGGACACGTACGGGCACTCTCCCCTGACGGACGTCGACCACCCCCCGGGCTGTCAGAACAGTAGGCCTATTGTCTGAATATACGGGTTCTACCAAGGCCTGGTAGTCCTTACCCCTGAGGCCTATGGCTGCTCGACACCATATTAACATTTCACTCTTGGGGGGTATCGCGATGGGGTTTGAATCACTCACAGTGACACGACCAATCTCACCACCAGTCAGCTCTACCTGCTGTCTCTGCATCAGAGCTCTGATTTCCTTCTGCAGGGCACGTTGCTCACTGTGGCCAGCGGTTTCTGCCACCTGTTGCAACAAAACAATCACTTCTGCAAGACAATTTTCTATAACATTAGTACCAAGAGTCATCATGGGATTACATTCTCGACGATCAATATCAACAATCACAATCCCTTGGGCTTTCAATTCCACCCGCCCCACTTTGATGGTGACCTCCTTATACCCCACTTGTGGCAACGGCTGACCATTACTGGCGATTATGGTGAAATCATCGTCAGGGCCACGAGTAATATCAGCGTCCTCCCAATACCGTTTGTAGAGCACGTAAGGTATAGTCGTCACCTGAGAACCGGTGTCCAGCAAAGCATTCAAGGGGATTCCATCAATCACTACAGGGAGAACTGGTCGTCCTCCAATATACTTGGTTCTCCAATGCTGCGGACCTGACCGTCCTACTCCTGGGGGTTGGCCCTTTGCCCCAGGGGTTGCTCGTTTAAAGGACAGTACCTTGCAAGATGGCCCACCTGGTGACATCGGCGGCAGATGGGTCGTCCGTCCTGATGGAAACGATCGCTGTCCCGGCCTCTGGTCGGTGGGGTCCTCTTCTGTCGCGTCCAGGGAACATCCTCTGGTCCGGAGGCTAGCTGGATCTTTTTCTTGGGGGCCTCCTGTAGGGACTGCACCGTCCGGGCTAGGGCAGCAACGTTCTTGGTCAGCTCCTGCATCTGAAGACGGAGTCCTGCAGGGGAGTCGTCCTCGAAGCTCTGGGCGTCGGCCTCCGCGGCAACTGGGGTATCCGATGCCACCTCCTGGTGGTATGTGAGAGCGGGGCGCCTGGGTGGTATTGCGCGGCTGGGCTGTCGCTCCTGCAATGCCTGGATAGCTTTATCTTTGAACTGCGCAAAAGTCAAGTCTGGATTTTGCATGGCCAGGAAGTGCAATTGGCCCCGCTGGTGACTGCACAGGAGCCCCTCAATGAACCGCTCCTTCAGAAGTTTATCCTCATCCTGCATGCTGCCGGGGTCACTCTGCTTAATGGCCCGCATCGCCTCCTGGAGATTAAGGGCATAGTCCCGTAAGCTATCCTGTGGCCTCTGTTTGCATCCATAAAAAGTCAGTTTAATTTCCGTAGCAGTGCGAGTATCAAAGGTGGCTTTAAGCTTGGCAAAAATCTGTTGTGCAGTTCCTTTATCCTCAGCGGGCCAGGATTTCAATTCTCTCAGAGCCACCCCAAAGAGTTGGCCGGTTATCATATGAACCTTCTGGGGCTCTGTCAGGGGATAGAACTCGAGCAGGCTGCAGAGCCCTTCCTTAAAGTCAGTGAATGTATGCGACTCCCCAGAGTATCGTGGGAGCCAGGCCGCTCCGGGCAGGTACGGCATAGAAAAGGGCATTATGGCTTTTGTGTTAGCGGCAGTGTCCGGCTGGCTGAGGGGAACAGCGGGTTCTGCGGCAACCGGTGGTGGTATTAGGGCCGCGGCTTCGCCCGCTGCGTGGACCGGAGCTGCCCCTACGTCCGCGGCTGCGACCGCCACCTCCTCTCCTCCCGACTCAGACATGGCTGTCCCTTCCTCCCACTAACCTGCTGGAGGTCGGAGTTCCTCTTCCGGGATTGGCGCCTTACCGCGCTTTCCGTTCCGCGCTTCTTTTGGCTGGTTCCGCCCGCGTAGCTAGGGCTCCTCCCTCCGTGCGCGGCAATGGCGAATTTTGGCGGTAAATGGCACAGCACACAGTCTTTTCAATAAAGTACAGTCCAAGCACAATAAATCACAGTTCCAAGGCACACATGACCTGATTCTTCAGGGTTAAGTAGAGCCTGTTCGTGACGCCAAGTTGTAGCGCCCCCACCGCCGCAGGGCCGAGGGGTACCCGGTACCGGGCCTCTGAGTCTCTGGTTCTGGGGTTTGTCACGGCGGCTAGGCCCCGGTCCGTGACCCTGCCGTGGGGCGCACAGTGAATAATAGGTGTGGATGTTGCAGTTGTGAAGTGCCGGTCGCAATAAATAACGAGGACACCAGGTTGCAGTCTCTTTACCTCTTTACTGAAGGTTTTGGAGACCTCAGTCCAGAGCGCTGTTAACTGGGTTGTCAGAGACCGGCCGGTCCAAAGGCACATCAGGAGTTCTCTTTACAGGTGGGAATCAGTGTCTACCTTCTAGCGCTGAGTGTTGTAGTTCTTCCCTGCTGAGCTCCCGGGATAGTCCTCACAACTGCTTCTGTCTGTCTCTGATGTTCGTCTTCTCCGTCCTCCAGATGATATGGTAGGACGCACCCGTATGACGGGGTAGGCCTGGAGTTCTTCCGGGACCCTAGAGTCGCCCCTCTCCCACAGCTGCCTCCGTTGTCTGCTTAGGTGTTAAGTGAGACAGCCAACCTATAATTGGCTGTCCGGCCGTGGTTTGCAGTGTACTTAAAGTCTCTTACTTGCTCGGCGTTCCGGCCACCGACTGTTTGCGCCTCAGAAGGATGTTGCCTCGGTCTAACAGCACGACTCCTTCTGGTTCTAATTCCTCTTTGCTGTATTCCCGTTGTTCACTGGTTTGTTCTGCTCTGAGGAGTCTGCCAGGATCCCATCCCTGACAGGTCCTCTCACTAGCTCTTCCCAGCTACTTCTCCCTGTCTTCCTGTCCCACCCCCAGTTTTACCATAGTGTGAGGAGTGGCCTACTAGATAGGACCACCCCCCCTGGTGGCCGGAGTGTGAAGTGTAGTGAGGTGTTACCTGGTCAGAGAAACTCCTTTAGTGCAATCAGACGTACCATAGCTCCCCATAGTGGCGGAGCCGCAGTACTGCAACAACCAGGACTCTGGGGTGCTGCAAGGACAATGGCAGTGCTTGCGACCAGAGTACCATAGCACCAGACCTGATCCATTCCCAGATGGGAGCACAGAACCACAATTCCTAACAACAGGATAAGGGACATATATATATATATATATACCAGAATGGGTAACACACATACCACGATGGGGGATATATTTATCAGGATGGGGCCCAGGATAAGGAACATATATATATGCCAGGATGGGGATATACATACCAGGATGGGGCCAGTGAGGGGAACATATATATCAGAATGGGAGATATATATAACAAGATGGGGCCAAAGATAAGGAACCCATATACACTCACCGGCCACTTTGAGGCTACGTTCACACGATCAGGATTTCCATCCTTTTTTTTTCCTGCCCGTTTTTGGAAAACGGCAGCTAAATTCCGCAGTGAATTTGAGCTGCGTTTTCTGATCCTTTTTCTTCAGCGTTTTCCACTGCGGGTTTCCAATAGCAGTTTCCTATTGGAGCTGCTGGAAAACCGGTGCGGAATCCGCTGAAAGAATTGACATGCTACTTCTTTTTTCCGCTGGAAAATCCGCGCGGATTTTCCAGCGGAAAAACGGATCGTTAGCACAGCGGTTTTGGTTTTCCATTGGGTTACATTGTACTGTAACCAACATGGAAAACTGATCCGGATCCGCAGCTGAAAATCCGCTACGGATCCGGATCAAAATCCGGATCGTGTGAACGTAGCCTATTAGGTACACCATGCTAGTAACGGGTTGGACCCCCTTTTGCCTTCAGAACTGCCTCAATTCTTCGTGGCATAGATTCAACAAGGTGCTGGAAGCATTCCTCAGAGATTTTGGTCCATATTGACATGATGGCATCACACAGTTGCCGCAGATTTGTCGGCTGCACATCCCAAAGATGCTCCATACAAGGCAGGATGGATCCATGCTTTCATGTTGTTTACGCCAAATTCTGACCCTACCATCCGAATGTCGCAGCAGAAATCAAGACTCATCAGACCAAGCAACGTTTTTCCAATCTTCTACTGTCCAATTTCGATGAGCTTGTACAAATTGTAGCCTCAGTTTCCTGTTCTTAGCTGAAAGGAGTGGTACCCGGTGTGGTCTTCTGCTGCTGTAGCCCATCTGCCTCAAAGTTCGACGCACTGTGCGTTCATAGATGCTCTTAGGCCTACCTTGGTTGTAACGGGTGGCGATTTGAGTCACTGTTGACTTTCTATCAGCTCGAACCAGTCTGCCCATTCTCCTCTGACCTCTGGCATCAACAAGGCATTTCCGCCCACAGAACTGCCGCTCACTGGATTTTTTTTCTTTTTCGGACCATTCTCTGTAAACCCTAGAGATGGTTGTGCGTGAAAATCCCAGTAGATCAGCAGTTTCTGAAATACTCAGACCAGCCCTTCTGGCACCAACAACCATGCCACGTTCAAAGGCACTCAAATCACCTTTCTTCCCCATACTGATGCTCGGTTTGAACTGCAGGAGATTGTCTTGACCATGTCTACATGCCTAAATGCACTGAGTTGCCGCCATGTGATTGGCTGATTAGAAATTAAGTGTTAACAAGAAGTTGGACAGGTGTACCTAATAAAGTGGCCGGTGAGTGTATATATCCCACAGGATGAGGGACATATACATACAGAATGGGGCCAGTGTCAGGGACATATATAAAGACGGAGAGCATATATGTATGCCTGGATGAGGGACATAGTATATACCAGGAAGAAGGACATATACATATTCCAGGATGGAAGGGGGGAGTCCAGATCTTGCATTGGGGCCCATTGGACTCTAGTTACGCCACTGCTACTCAGCCATGAAAGTCTACTGTATGGGGATCTGTGTAAAACTAATATGTTCATTCAAGCAGGAACAAGCCCTATGAAATAGCACGGGGGACCGTGATTGAATGAAAAAACTTTTTCTGAGGAAGAGCATCCAAAACATGCTTCAAGGGGATACACTAGAGCCTCCTGGACCCTGGGAATCTATATCTTGGTCTTGAAAAACTATAATAGGTTGCACCATTATTTACCAAGAATAATTACTCTAGAACATTGAAAATGCATTACTGCCATAGAAAATAGGAAATAGTACTTCGCGCATAAATTGGCCAATGTTTGTGAGCCCAATTGCCATGTCAAGGCGTCCTTCGTAATTGGGTCCCTGTCCTGTTTTGTCACCACTCCTGGGCAAAAAAGCCTACAATTTATGGGTCAGGGGTGGGCCAGCTAACAACTTAAAATCACCTGTGGCTATTGGGAGTGGGAGTGCACATGCCCAGGAGAGGTGTCAAAACAGGACAGGGACCCAATTACGAAGGACACCTTGACGTGGCAATTGAGCTCACATACATTGGCCAATTTATGTGCGAAGTACCTTCCTTTTTTCCTAGCAATTTTTGCAGATAAATATTTCATGTGTACATTATATAGCGCTTTTTTCCTATTTTCTATGGCAGTAATGCATTTTCAATGTTCTAGAGTAATCATTCTTGGTAAATAATGGTGCAACCTTTATCGTTTTTCAACTTCTATGTTTTTTTTGGTTGGCGCCTGTTCACACTAGCTTGGATGTGCTGGTCTTGTTCTCTATTTGTATTATATCTTGGTCTTGGTCATGGCTTTCAGTTAGCTCTATATTTCTCTTTGGTACTATTCACAAATGCCTATTTGACAGCCTGCTATATTTTTTATTGTCTCTGGATTCTCCTGTGAAACATTTACTCTCTACCATTGGTACAATATTTTTATTATATTTATTTGGTTTAAGTTTTTTCATGGGAGTTACCAGAAACAAACCCCAGCACCGTCCAGTACTCTTATCTGCATCTTTTTGCATGTTCTGTGGGTTTATCATTTGCACCTTGCACTTTATTTATGAGGACTCTATTCCATCAATATTGTAACCTCATGTATTTGCCTACTTTTATTGATTTATGCCTGATTTGCAAGGTCTTCCATAGACGCAACCTACTTATATACCATATTTGCTCAGTGTTTGCTTTTTCATTTCCTGTATGGTCTGTTTACATCTCCGATCTTTTAACTATTTGTATTTGCTTCAATAAAATAGTTTAGCATCAATATACTGTACATGTTTGGAGAACTTTTTTCCGGAATAGGTTTTTTTTAATAAATCCATACAATCTAGTCGAAAAAAAAACAGAGGAGAACACAAAGTGAAACAACGAGGGTGCACGGGAACACACGTACAGTATATGTGAATTTCATGCTGCGTTCATACATCTGTGTGAGTGCTTTCCTTTTTATTCCTTAGGTGTCATCCTAGTTGCTTCCAATTCTTTTCATCTGTTTTTTTTTTCACTGATGCAGGTAATCTGAACTTTTTTTTGAAGCATCAGTGCAAGGACTCGTTCAGATACGAACATTATACGGATGTGTGGCGTCAAAGTAAAAATCCGATAGCACACTGACCAATGTTATAGAATTGGTCAGTCCAGATAAGTTTTTCTCGTCAAACCAAGAGTTTATATGAAAACAAATTGCACTAAAAAATCATATCATCTGTATAGCGTGCAATTTTTACATATACATTGCTTTTAATAACCTGGGAAACTGTATTTGATCATGTACCTTTTAAAATATTGATGTATGAAATTGGATGTCACACAGAGGTAAAACACGGACACGCAGACAGCACATGGATGACAATATGGATGGTAATAAGTGGACAGTAAGTACAGATTGCCTCTCCAGGTACGGTTGTACCTGTAATTTGGCAGCAAGTCAGTCTTTTGAGCCGCCACGGTTTACGGCCGGGTTAGAGTTACTACATTGCTCTCTACTTTCAGTTCACTGACTCAACTTCATCTCAACCACCGGAAACCCAAGTTTTTTAAGGTTTGGTTAGCAGCAGAGAAAGAGGAATCGAGCAGAGCTGAGGGAGGAGAGCCCAGAGCTGGGGCTAAGAAGGTTCCTCTTGCTCAGCCTGTCAGGGCCTAAGGTCCAGCCTGGGTGGGTGGGGTGTGCGGAGAAGGGGGTGCATGGAGGACGACATCTGGCTTCCCTTCCTGTAGAGAGGTCCTAGGACTGGGCAGCGTATCCTGGGGACAGGCTCACCATGGAAGATGTAAGTTATCCACCAGCCTCTCTTATTAACCCCTTCTTCCACATCGTCACCTGCTTATCGAATCGTCGCTTACTTGAATATGGGCTTGTTAACCCTTTCCCTCCGCAGGGATGCAGTGATGCTGTAGCTGGGCATCTTCTGTTACTGAAGAGGAGTCCAAATGTCAGAAAGTAAACTTCATTACCACGTCACTCCCAGTGGCTATTAGTCTGAAATAAAGGGAACAGAGAATGACTAACATTACAGGCAGCAGACAAGCAGAACTGGGCGACTTTTTGGCAGTGTCATTTCGCTCCTCGTTATACTCGATACACGACTTCCTCCTCTCCGTAGATGTGAAACAGTTAAGTAGGTGTCTTCTTCTAGCGCTGGCACCGCAGATCCCTGGTTATAAAGATGCTGAGTACAAGCATTACGAGGGGCTGCCTGTGATCCCCCTCTGCTATCTGCCACATACCCCAGCTGGAAATCTCAGCCTTCCCTTAGAAATGCAGCGACAAGACGGGAAATACAAACCACAGTGAGGTCACATCATCATTACTAATATCCGTGCTGCTGGATGTTGAGAAACAGCAATGTAGGAAGAGGAGATAGAAACAAGCCGTCGTCCTAGATCTGTGGTGCTGGGAGACATCATGTCCTGTTCTCGTAATTTGGCTGCGCAGAAGGGGTTTCTCCACAGCAGCTGGGTGTCAAGCTGTCGGAGCTTCTCCGTGCTGGTCCCAGATTGTCCTCTGAATGCAGCAATGTTTTTCAGCTGATCAAAAGTTTCCATCTCCATCACTTTCACACAAGCATAGCAGAAAAGCAACGAAAGAATGTCAAATGACATACCCATTATGTCTGATAAGATTATTGTTATTGTAACTGTTATTTATATATTACGCCTTTCTTATATAGCGCCATTAATTCCCCAGCACTTTACAGACATCATCATCGCTGTCCCCATTCGGGCTCACAACCTAGATTCCCTATTAGCATAGAGTACCCAGAGGCAACCCACGCAAAAACAGGGAGAACATACAAACTCCTTGCAGATGATATTGTTTATTAGCCACAATAATAATACTAAAAATAATATAATATGTAATTGTATGTAAATAATAAACTCCATTTACAACCCAATGGTTGCATTAGTCTAATATTGTAATCTCTGTTTCTCAATTGCTGTAGGTCCGCAGGTTGGAAACCACTGGTCTAGATGAAGCCTAATGACAATAATTACATTTGTTTTATTACATTACCCCTGTAGAGGTGACCATTAGTTATATTTATTTATGGTCACTTATAGAGTAATCATCATATTTCGCAGCGCTTTACAGATATCATCACTGTCCCCACTGGAGCTCACAATCTAAATTTCCTATCAGTATGACTTTGCGTGGTTTTCCTCCAGGTACTCCAGTTTCCTCCTACACTCCAAACATGGAAATGTTGCCATTCATGGGATTTAAATGGAATCTGTCAGGAGGCTTTTGCTATGTAATCTAAGAACACCATGATGTAGGGGTTAAAACACAGAATTCAATGATGTGTCACCTGCCAAGCTGTGTGCTGTTGTTTACTTACACTAAAGGTTTTAACACTAGGAGATTATCACTGCCATGTCTAATGTGCATGTTAGTCCCACGCCCCGTCCTCTTGCCAATAGACAATGTACATAGAGAGCCTGCTGTGGGCGTGGTTAGCTGTGGTGTGGGCGGGGTTAGCTTTCTCAGCTCTGCTGTAGTGCTAGATCTAAAAACTCTGATTGTGTCACAACTGCTGCACCCAGTAAACTAAGTGATACATTGCTGGATTCAGGGTCTCTTTTCCTACACCATCCTGTTATAAAATGAGGTAGAAAAACCTGGTGACAGATTCCCTTTAAATCCAGGACTCCTGCTTTGCCAAGCAACAGTGCTGCTCCTTCTATAGCAATGTAGACTCTGCAACAAATCAGCAGAAAAATCTTCATGTACATGCAAGTCACATACTAGATTATACCTCGCTACGGATAAATTAGTCAAATCTGCAGAAATAATTGATATGAAGTGGATTCAAATAATTCACACTGCTGCATCGCAGATTAATTTACGCACAAAATTTTCTACAGAGTGTAGATCAGATTTGTTCAAATCACATCTACAAAACTGGTATTGTAATACACTGCAGATTTTCTGTTGGAAAATCTGTTTGCGAAATGTTCAACAAATGCTCTGTGTGCAGGTCTCTTATAGTTCACTTCAATTACCTGACTTGCAATACCGAAAATGGCCCATAGACAAGAGTGGTGCTGTTTCTGGACAGACAACGCTGTTCTTATGTATATTTAGTTATGAAAAAATGGATTCAGATTAGGATTGGGTTATCTAGTGTATGGAAATCAAACTGTAAGGACACCAAGTGGCAAAGTAACAAACAGGATTATTATCATATACAATATTTCTACATAATGAGTAAACATTGGTATTCATAGTTCTATGCTATAAATCTATTTGACAGTGCTTACTTTATTAATAACTTTCTAGAAATAACAGATAAACTGAACAAATAGAATTGTGGTAGGGAATTGGTCATGTGAATAAACGCTACTAACCTACAGATATAGGGTTAATCTGTAGCTTAGTAGCGTACTGATACTGTGTGGCGCTGGCACTGAGAGCCTCACGCTGACAGCCGGCTCATCATTAGGGCCGGTTGTCAATCAGTGCCGGGGGGCGCAGTTACAGCCGCCGCTCACTATACACAGAGCGGTGAATGAACCTGCGCCGTGCCACCCCGTGACTTAAAGGGAACCTGTCACCAGGTTTGGCCGATAAGAGATACGGCCATCACCTTTCAGGGATGATATACAACATTCTATAATGCTGTATATCTGCCCCCAACACAACCTGCAAGAGAGGAAAAACAACTTTTATTATACTCACCTGTGGGGCAGTCCGGTCCTATGGATGCCGCTCTTCTTGGTCCGGCGCCTCCCTTCTTCTTGTGATGCCGTCCTCCTTCTTGCTTCGCGTGGATTAAGCATCTCCCTGGCACCGCGCTCCTGTGCAAGCTCACTTCTACTGCAGGTCAAAGGCCCTGGCGCATGTGCACGGCAGTACTTTGCTCTGCCCTCGACAGGGTAGATAAGTACGCCTGCGCCGGAGCGCTGTGCCAAGGAGACTCTGTGGATGATGAAGGAACGCGTCATCCACACAAAGCAAGCAGGAGGATGGGGATCGTAAGAAGATGGGAGGCGCTGGACCAAGAGGAGCGACACCCATCGAACCGCCCGGCAGGTGAGTATAATAAAAGTTATTTTTCTTCTCTTGCAGGTTGGATTGGGGGGCAGATACACAGCATTATAGAATGCTGTAGATAAGCCCTGAAATGGGGTGGCCGTAACTCATATTGGCTAAACCTGGTGACAGGTTCACTTTAAAGAGCTAGTCTGCCAGGAGGAATAAAGTTAATTTCCCCCTGGCAGTGGGGTTCTCAGTGCCGCAGCCACGCAGTGTAAGAACACTATTAGAGTGCAGATTACCCATAGTGTTTTTTTTACATGACAGGATCTCTTTAAATGGTGAATTCTCCAGATGTCATCAATATATCATGATGTTATTTTGAAGCTTTTTTTCTGTAGCTTAGACACTCTACAAATACAGAGGAATCTTTATTGTCGGCAGCACATCACATGTTTACATAGAGAGATGTGCTGCCGATAACAATAATTGTCAGGCTTTGCATCTGTGTATTTAGGCTACAATATATGCCAAGAGCTTTTCCCAACATGTAGTGTAACGTCATCATAGGTGACGTGATAGCAATCACCAGACGGAGGCCCAAAGTGTGTTCTTCAGCCTCCTTCTGGCCGGTAGGTGCCGCATACCATTTCCTTACCGGTATAGTAAAATGCATGGGACTGCACTTTCCTGTACAGAGGGACACTGCAAAAAAACGTCTGCCATGCAGTATATTATATGTTTCCTTACAGCTGGTCCCTATACTGGACAGATGCCATCCACTGTCGGACGCACACCTCCTGAGTGTGGACCGAGACTTATGTCCGCATAAAAATCATTGAACCCGACAAACAAGTGTATTGCTTGTTCTTTCTGTGATTGCCAGCCAGTTTAGATAGTTAGGAACGAGCATTTCTATGAATGCTCATTCGCTGATTATTGTCTCGTCTAAATCTGCCATAACTGAACAGAACAATAGATCAGAGTAACAAAATCAATCATGAAGGGGCTGCCCACAATTAGAAATACATGACTGCACCATTTAATTAATTGGAGTTGAGCTGCAATACCAGAGACCAGTGTTTTTAGAAGAATCATTTACAAACATTATAAAGCAAATATATCATCATCATTATTATTTTATAAAAAAACAGATAATGATACTTTGTTTTGTAATTTGTTTTATTTTATGAATGTACATTATTTCTTTTTGTTTTTCTGTGCATGATTATAGTGGTGGTCACTTTGCCTGTTGATAACATTAAGGCCGGGGTCACACTAGCTTTGAATACGGACGAGTGCTATGCCATACAACATCACATAGCACTCGGACCACTGATAATCTATGGGGCAGCTCCATCACTGTTTTCTTCTCAGGTGTATTCTACGTGCGAGTGAAATCACAGCATGCTGCAATTGTACGCGTATATCGCCCGAGTCTCGCCAATGCAAGTCTATGGGTGCGAGAAAAACTCGGACACCGCACGGATTATCAGTGTGACTTGCGAGAAATACGCAACCATTTTCCTCATTTTAGCCCCTTGAGCCATTAAATTAAATGAGGATAAGCAGTGAAAAATGTAAAGCCATACACATGTCATACGGATACATAGATATGAGGAAAATCATCGCATTCTAAGCGCATTACACGCTGATGACCACATGGAGAACATTTGTGCGACTCTCGGCCGAGAGAATCGGACTGATTTTTCATGTGTTAAGTGTGACTCCAGCCTTAGAGATATTCTTTACAGCAGCCACATGGACAATGAGAAGGGGGTGTCCAAGCAAGGAGTGGACAACTCCTTTAAAGCATTTTTACATTGCAGCACCTTTTTCACACCTGGAAAAAACTTTTGCATAGTACTGTAGGTCATGAACAGATGACCCAGGGTCCTGTAAGAGTCACTGCGCCCTTTGTAGCATGTACCAAGTATAGACTGTGTAAAATAAATATCCTTGTCACGTGCAGCCTCCCACCCCCTGTGCGCCCGCCCGCTGGCATTAAAATACTCACCCAGCTCCCTTGATGCTTCCTCTCAGCGCCGCAGCTTGTCCTGTATGAGCGGTCACGTGGTGCCGCTCATTACAGGGATGAATATGCGGCTCCACCTCCCATAGGGGTGGAGCCGCATATTCATCACTGAAATGAGCGGTACCACGTGACTGCTCATACAGGACAAGCTGGGGCGTCACACGGCTGCCGCATGTGTGCCACACTGATGTGCCACGTGAGCTCACGGACACGGATAACTCCGGTACCGATTTTTCCGGTACCGGAATTATCTGGACGTGTGAGACTGGCCTTTCTGTGTGAACACGCCACATACAGACTATTTGTTTGCACAGGTGCACCAAGTGGCCAATTCCTGATTGTAAGGTCGCTGCCTTATCGGTATTATTGCACCTGTGTATCTGCCATCTTAACTTGGGTCCGCTGTACCTTGGTTAGTGCAATTGTTTGGAGGCCTTGGACGGGTGGGTATCTCTGCCTGTGTGCTGGTGTTTTTTTACTACACAGGCCTCCTGCAACCAACTCTGGATGGAGCCCCCCTAAATACCCTGACCCTCCGCCCAGCCTCCCTTAGTCACTTAGAGAGCAGACGTGAACACATAAACTGCTGCAGCGTGAGCATAATTCGGCATTCTTTACACACCCACAAAACATGCAATGCAATGCTAGAAATAAACAACTAATTAACACACATATATCACTGCACTGAACATAAGTCCATTTGTGAGCTGGAAACTCACAAATCTCACAGGTCAATATCTTCCCCCTGGCAGCGCTGTGGTCCAGCATCAAGATACAATGGCACGTAGAAACAAACAGTGCAACAACAACAACAGCCAAACTGGCAAGAGTTCTACTCACTTGAAAAACGACAAGTAGCTGGCACTGGCATGACCGAACTGGGTGCCAGAGGTCCTTTTTCTATAAATTGACCCTGCATGAATTTGCGTATATGTCCAACATAGATGTAATGCTTCCATACACGTGAGATAGAGCGAGACAGTGACTGCAGCCTGATACTTTCAGGTCTACTGGAGCTTAAAGTTTTTGGGTATGTGCACACGGCCCCTTTTAGATGCTGCTGTACCCACAGTGTTTTTGCAGCAGTAGATCATTCAGGAAAATGCCAGTGATGTTTATACTCAACACCTTAACGACCAGAGGTATTTTTGGTTTTGCATTTTAATTTTTTGATCCCCTTATTCCCAGAGCCATAACTTTTTTATTTTTTGGTCAAGATGGCCATGTGAGGGCCAAACATTTCTAGGTTCTTTTTTATCTAAGTGGTCAAAAAAAATGCCAAAGTTTGTTAAAAAAAAAAAAAAAAAAAAAAAATGGCGCCATTTTCTGATACCCGTAGCGTCTCCATTTTTCGTGACCTCGGGTCGGTTGAGGGCTTATTTTTTGTGTGCCAAGCTGACGTTTTTTAAGGATACCATGTTGGTGCAGATACAATCTTTTGATCGCCCGTTATTGCATTTTAATGCAATGTTGCGACGACAAAAAAAAGTAATTCTGGCGTTTTGACCTTTTTTCTCTTCACGCCGTTTAGCAATTCGGTTAATTCTTTTTTTATATTGATAGATCGGGTGATTCTGAATATGGTGATACCAAATATGTGTATATTTGTTTTTTTATTGTTTTATTTTGAACGGGGCGAAAGGGGGGTGATTTGAACTTTTATATTTTCTTAACTTTTTAAATATTTTTAAAAACTTTTTTTTTTTTTACTTTCGGCATGCTTCAATAGTCTCCATGTTAGAGTTTGACAGCGGCATTTAACTAGTTAACAGCGGCGGGTGGATCGCGATTCCACCCGCGGCTGTTAGAGGCCCATGTCAGCTGTTCAAAACTGTGCACATCACTGATTGACTACTTCTTGTGTACATTGTGCATAGGCAGACAACTGCCAATTAGTGGTGGTGGCGGGGTTACACAGTGCAAATGCATATGGAGAACTACAGGGCCGGCGCTGTTCCAGGAGTGTTGCTCTTCCGGGGCTTACGTGACATTATTATGTCACATGAGCCCTGCGCCAAATCAATGCTGACTATACTGTCCCCGCCTTTGGATGTATCACCCACAGGAAGTCAGGGCTATGGCTGCTCTCTGATTTCCTTTTGATGTTCGATACGTCCAAAGATGGGGACATTACCGCAGGCAGTAATTGGGCGCTGGGCTCATGTGACATAACAACCTCACGTGAGCCCTGGTAGAGCAAGTGCCTACACCGCTGGAACAGTGCCGGCATGGGTGGTGAGTATAAGTGTTTTTATTGGGGGGCAAACACTCAGATTAAGGCCGGGATCACACATATGTGAGATATGGCTGAGTCTCGCAGGTGAAAACCCTCCTCTGGCATCGGCACTCTGGAGCGGAGCGTGCGGCTCCATGTATTGCTGTGTGGCTGCACGCTCCGCTCCGGAGTGCCGGTGCCAGAGGAGGGTTTTCACCTGCGAGACTCGGCCGTGATCCCGGCCTTAGAAGATGTTGTCTTAGTAGTGGACAACCCCTTTATTTTATCTTTCAACTGCCAGTAAGGCCTGTATATTCAAATCCAGATCTGCTTTTCTGTGTGAAGCTACTCACAAAAGTCACCATCTGGAAGCCTGCTCTTCACAGCTGTCTGCTATACCTGGTGCTAATGTGGTGGACAACTGTGAGCCACACATCATGGATCCGCAAGTCACATGCGGCTTCCAAGCTATAGGTTGGGGAACCCTTCTTCTGGTTTTCAAAAACACTTGTTGGGAGATGATGGAAAAGGCTACAAAGGAGGCATTGTCCAATCACAAAGCTGAAAAAAAATTTCAGGAAACTAAAACCTTCTCAAAAAAACTACCCAAAGAAGGATTTTCCTGAAGCAGCTTCCAAAAGAAAACTTGTGATTTTTGACTGCCTGAGTGTAAACATTCCCTAAAGACCCCATTTATATTTGACTAATGGTTGACAAGCTGCCGATATCGACATGTTTAATGTGTAGGACAACTCCAGACAATTGAGAGTCAAGGATCCAGCGTGTCTGCTTTTGGACTACAGATCCTTTGGCTTTCCCACAGATAAGCTGCCACCAGACGTGTCTGGCATTGACTTTCTGATAGAGAATATGGAAGATCTCAGCCGCCAATGCACTCCTGTGTATGGGAGAGCCGGACGAACCAATGTTCCACCAAGAGCCATCTGATGTGTATGGTGGGCTTAAAGGGAATCTGTCACCAGGTTTTTGCTGAGATAAGTATATTGTAGGGGCAGAGATCCTGATTCACTTACTGGGCTGCTTAGTGTTTTATCAGCAGGAGATTATTACTAGAGGACTGGGAAACCTGCTGCCAGGTAGTCCAACCATGTCTCACCTCTGATTCGCAGCTTTCTGTCTATGCACAGTGCACACAGAAAACTGCCAATCAGTGGTGTGGGCGGGGTTATACAAAGCTCAGCATTCAGAGCACTGGTAGGTCAGCAGCAGAGAAAACTGTGGTTTTATTATAACTGCAGCAAACCGCTCATCTCATCACTGGAATTAGGGTTCCTGCAGCTACATCATGCTGCTCTCAGATTACATAGCAAAAACCTGGTGACAGATTCCCTTTAAGGCTTCAAGCTCCCCAAGACCTGACAATGTCTTGGATTGTGTATTAAATCCGTTACTCAAGTTAATTAGCAAAGTTAACTTGTAGAAACAACCTTTTTACTTGTGTCTGTTTCCTTTTTACTTTCTGACACTTCTTAAAGCATGCCAGGCCCAAGACTTATTTCGTCACTGTTAAAGCCTAGTTCATGTTATTTCTTAGCATTTAGTAATTTCCTCTGCCCTTACTTAAGCAACATGTAAGAAGTCACTGGTGACTCAGCGAGCGGAACTGAGTTGTACTAGGACCACAACCCAACAGCAAAAATAGCACCCAGTGTAGCACCCAACTTCTACATGCATGCCATCTTTACATTTTATATGTACACACCCTACTCACAACACTGTAGGGGTATTTGGCTTTCCGGCGAAATATTGGTGTGAACTTTATGTGACCATCTCTAAACTTGTGGATCTCCGTGTCCAACTGTTCAATGTTTCAGTACTTTTTGCACAACTTGCTGTTCTCTAACAAGGAGCTCAATGGCAAAATTCACAACAGGCGTTTGATCCATGAATCGCCCAATACATTTCGGGTTTAATTAAAAAAAATTAGTATTGCAAAGTCCTCCTCATCATGCTGTTCACATTTTGGCTATGTTCACACTTTGCGGTTTTTGCTGCGGATCCGCAGCGGTTTTGACGCTGCGGATCCGGAGCAGTTTTCCATGCAGGGTACAGTACAATGTTACCCTATGGAAAACAAAAACCGCTGTGCCCACATTGAGGAAAATCTCGGAAAAAAACGCGCGGAATTGCTGCGGAAAAAAAGAAGGAGCGTGTCACTTCTTTCTGCGGATTCCGCAGCGGTTTTCAACATGCACCAATAGGAAAGTGCAGTTGAAAACCCGCAGAGGAATCCGCAGAAGAAACCGCAGGAAAATCCGCAGTGAAAACCGCAGCGGTTTTGCACTGCGGTTTTTCCAAATCCGCTGCGGAAAAATCCGCACCAAAATCCGCAAAGTGTGAACAAGCCCTTAGACATAATGAGACCAAGACGACTTATTGAAAATAGAGATAATCAAATACGAGGGGTAAGCTAGCAAAAAAGTATGTTTTATTATATTAAACATTAAACATATAAAAATCATCTAAAAAGAGTAATGTGGGATAAAAGAAGAGAAGCAGCTGATTGATCTGGGGATAGATGGAATAATAACCATATAAAAGGAAAGACATAAATGTCCCCTAATGTAGCAATGGTGGCAGTATATGCTTCCATACAGTACAGTCCTTTAGTTGTGAGTGAAAATTACCATATATTAGAGAAGACCTGTCACCAGGTTAAAAGTAGACACTTCTTGCTCTTATTTTATTTCTTCTGCTCTCGTGAGTATTCCATTTTTTTTTTAATTCCGCCATTAGATTCCAGAAATATGGGCCTTTTTATTTAGTTCTACTTTTTATGGTCTTTACCAAGGGAACGTGGCTCACAGGTTAATAATGCATTTCAGCCTAAAGATACGCCCCAGAGGACCCTGTGAGCGACACCCCCTTGTAACACCAGAAAAAATAGCACTAAATAAAAAGATTTAGGGTGGATTTAAAAACACAACAACAAACAGAAAAAAAAATGCTCCGGTGAGCAGTGGGAATAAAATAAGAGCAAAAACTGGCCACTTTACCTGGCGTCAGGTCCTCTTTAAATTTCATGTATCGTTACTCTTTCTGTGCTTTTAGCACACCCATGGCTCACGACACCAATTTGATGGCATGAATGTTTTGCTTGCTCTGTGACAAGTCATAATAAACAGGACCTAGATGATTAATAGAACCTCAGTAAAATCACAAGTCACTAAGTTTACTGGAACTGAGAATGAGAAACCAAAGTCACGATGCGGAAACAGTGGGAAATTATCAATGTAAGCATTGGCTCATCGTGGCCTTTGTGCACACACACTTTGGCTTCATATTCACATTAAGGCTCCTTCCACACAGTTTTGCAGTTTTTTTTCTTGCAAAATTGCCATAACTTGTATGTGTTGTTTACAAACACTTTTTCTAACTCTTCTTATGTACAAATGCGTTTGTGTTTTTTCCTTAAAAAAAAATCAAGAAACAAAAAAACATCATCTTACACTATGCTAGTGCCAAAACTGCTAGATTCTGCTGCACTTGGAAACAAAAAAAGGGACCCAAAAAGTAATAAAAATGTGAAAAACACCAGCACAAAAAAATCACAGTATTTCTGGCATATGTTATATTTTCTTATTGATTTAAGGCTCTATTAGTCTATTCGATGTTTCTGTCACAGAATCTGCAAAATATTTGGATAAAATAGTGCAACATGAGGTTCCTCTTGTGAAGAGTGACATGCCTAGCCTGCCTGTCTTTCTCACACATTCTTTTTGCTTTCCTTCCTCTCTCCATGGACTTCAATAGGCAGATTTATTCTGATCTGTTAGTTGGTTTACCAGTCCATTCTGTTTTGAGTAAGACTGATTTTTTGAAGAAGTGGATATAGAAGCAGATTTCTCTAATAGATACATAAAAAGGTTTCTAATATTTCTATAGACTATTGACTTTAGGACCTCAAAAACGGATACAAAGTACCCAAAACCACTCAAGGGAGCTATATCAAAAATAATCATTTTTATTCAAAGTTCAATACATCTAATAACAAAATAACATGAATCAAAAGGTAAAGACATGAGACATGCATGAGGAGACAATCAAAAGATTGCTTGATAAAGCACATCAGCGAAACGCGCGTCGGGGCGTCTGTGGTATCGTGGACGGGCATCATATACAACACTATGGGTAAACTATAAATTACATATGTATTTTGGTTGTCGCATTACTGTCCTAATGGATACTATGGTCCTTACTTCATGCAATTTATTAACAGTCTGACATCCTGGGCCTCATCTTGGACCCATTTACTCTATTATTTCCCTACCCTATAGCCTGTAATTATTCCATTCCACCACTCATTTTTTGATTGAGCATTTTCCTCTTTTGATGGTCTCCTCATGCATGTCTCATGTCTAGGGTCGGTCTGGGCCACCGGAGAACCAGAGGATTCTCTGGTGGGCCCAGGCCCTGACATCTGCTGGCATACAGGGCCAGCAGCTGCCTAGGGCCCCCGCTGCTCCAGGGTCCCCCAGCCAGTGGGGTATCGCTAAAAGTGGCACACCACGCAGCTGCTATGGGGGCCCCCGATACCAGCAAAGCAGCAGCGGGTGACAGGAAGCCCAAGCCTGTTCCCACTGCTAAAGTGGAACGAATATTCATGCTTCCCCATGCCCCCATGGACGTGGAGAGGAGTGACTTCATTTCACTTTAATAGTGGGCAGTGTTTGCCGCAGGCTGCAGCTAACACTGCCTGCCTGTCAGGGCCTGCAGACCAGGGCCCCCGCTCCCCCAGTGCCCCCCCAGCCCACGTGGCCACTATGGGGCCATGGGACAGTGCGCGCCGCATTGTAATGGACGCTCCCTCTCCCATCATTCCCCTCTGCCTCTGGCACACAGCGGGTGTACTATGATGTCACTTCATCGCATACCTGCTGTGTGCTAGGCCGACTGCAGCGCAGCTCCTCACACCGCTGACATCTGATAGCAGAGCCGCCGCCAGAATCAGCGTGGGAGCAAGGAGGAGAGGGCAGAATTATGTTTTTTTTTATATACAATATATATATATATATATATATATATATATATATATATATAGTATATCAACAGGGCAGCACGGTGGCTCAGTGGTTAGCTTTGCAGCGCTGGAGTCCTGGGTTCAAGTCCCACCAAGGACAACATCTGCAAGGAGTTTGTATGTTCTCCCCGTGGTTGCGTGGGTTTCCTCCGGATACTCCGGTTTCCTCCCACATTCCAAAGACATACTGATAGGAAAATTAGATTGTGAGCCCCATCGGGGACAGTGATGATAATGTGTGCAAACTGTAAAGCGCTGCGGAATATGTTAGCGCTATATAAAAATAAAGATTATTATTATTATCAGTGAGTCCTGGTTGTATGGGGGGAGCTGCATGATACCCTATGGGGGAGCTGCATGATACCCTATGGGGAGGGAGCTGCATCATACCCTATGGGGAGGGAGCTGCATCATACCCTATGGGGGGAGCTGCATGATACCCTATGAGGGGGATCTGCATCATACCCTATCGGGAGGGAGCTGCATCATACCCTATGGGGGAGCTGAATGATACCCTATGAGGGGGAGCTGCATGATACCCTATGGGGGAAGCTGCAGCATACCCTATGGGGGAAGCTGCAGCATACCCTATGGGGAGGGAGCTGCATGATACCCTATGGGGAGGGAGCTGCATGATACCCTATGGGGAGGGAGCTGCATGATACCCTATGGGGGGAGCTGCATCAAACCCTATGGGGGAGCTGCATGATACCCTATGTGGAGGAAGCTGCATGATACCCTATGGGGGAGCTGCATCATACCCTATGGGGAGGGAGCTGCAAAATACCCTATGGTCGGAGCTGCATCATACCCTATGGGGGGAGCTCTATGATACCCTATGGGCAGCTGCATGATACCCTATGGGGAGGGAGCTGCATGATACTCTATAGGGAGGAAGCTACATCATACCCTATGGGGGAGCTGCATGATACCATATGGGGGAGCTGCATCATACCCTATGGGGAGGGAGCTGCATGATACCCTATGGGGGAGCTGCATCATACCCTATGGGGAGGGAGCTGCATGATACCCTATGGGGGCAGCTGCATCATACCCTATGGGGGAGCTGCATCATATCCTATGGGGAGGGAGCTGCATGATACCCTATGGGGAGGGAGCTGCATGATACCTTGTGGTGGGGGGCAGCATGATACCCTATTGGAGGGGCAGCATGATACCCTTTGGAGGGGAGCAGCATGATACCCTATTGGAGGGGGCCCACGATACCCTATTGGAGGGGGGGCAGCATGATACCCTATGAGGGGGCTACATTATATTCTGTGAGGGGCTGCATTATATTCTATGGAGGGGCTGCATTATACCTTATGAGGGGGGCTGCATTATACTCTAAGGAGGCTACAATTTATTCTTTGTTGGGGCTGTATTATACTATTTGACATTATATTCTGTGGAGGGCTGCATTATACTTTGATGGGGGCTGCATTATATCCCATGGAGGGGCTGAATTATACCTAATGAGGGGGCTGCATTATGCCCTATGAGGGGGCTACATTATATTCTGTGGGAGGTTGCATTATACCTTATGAGGGGATTGCACTATTCTCTAAGGGGGCAACATTATACCCTATGGGTGGCTGCATTATACTCTGAGGCTGGTTGCATTATATTCTATGGGGGGCTACATTATATTCTATGGAGGGCTGCATTATATGCTATGAGGGGGCTACATTATATTCTTTATGAAGCCTGCATTATATTCTGTGAGGGGGCTACATTATACTATTTGAGGGGGCTACTTTATATACTATGAGGGGGATACATTGTACCCTATGAGGGGGCTACTTTATATTCTATGAGGCGGCTACCCCAACCCCTGCCACATAATTAAGACATGTACTACTTTATATTATACCCTGATATTAGCGCATTTTACCGCAAAATTGGTGGTCTTGTATTTATTTCTATGTTGCTACATAGTGGGCCCAAAAATGATTTTCTCTGGTGGGCCCAACGTGCTCCAGTCCGACGCTGCTCATGTCTTTACCTTTTGGTTCATGTTTTTTTGCTATTAGATGTATAGAACTTTGAATAAAAACTAGTATTTTGTATATACGGTACCTCCCTTGAGTGGTGTGTTTTGGATACTTTGTATCCATTTTTGAGGTCCTATAGTTATAACACACCCACATCTTTGACTATGATGGTAACAGTGTTATCCTTATATGAAGGTTCTTGATTGATTATTGATATGTTTATGGACATTGTTTTTGTTATACTATTGACTTTAGCAAAGTTTGTTGACATTACAGTGACCATTTAGGATTATTTGCTAACAATGCATAATCAACTTGTCACAAACTTTTTAATCAGATTACAATTTTTTCAGTTTTATTTTTGAGGGTCACTGATACACTGGATATTTTTATCTTTTCATGCATTCCTTGACCTGGTCAACCTACATTCACAGAACTCAGCGTTATGTTATCTATAATTGCAGAAATGTTGCAGAACACAAACTAAAAGGTTATTGTTACAGTTCCTCTTAACAAGTAGTGTAATTCTATAAATGGTCTTAGCATTCTCCAATAAAGGACATATAAGTCTACAGAAGTGAAAAACAAATTGGGAAGAAGTGGGAAAGTAAATAAAGAAGCAATTTTGTGTCCTCTGAGAAATAAGAGACATGAAAACACTCTGAAACATCTATATTTACTTTTACAAATTTTACAATTTCAGATTGTTGTTGATCTCAGATTGGAACTTAATTGTACCTCGTATCTGCAACGCTAGTCACTACTCATGGACAAGCCGTGAGGCTTGTGTAGCCAAGAGGTCTGGGGTCTGATACCCTGAAGGCTCGTCATATACAAAGGGTAAGGCAAAAGGCGTAGTCACGTCACAGTCCAGGGTCAGAAATCCAGGAAGGTAGAGGATCAAGACTATAGGGCAAGGTAAACGGATGGGCAAAAACAAAGTCCAAAGATTAAATACAGGAATACAGAGAACAGAGCAAGTGCACACCATTTGAGCTAAGCTACAACTTGCACTAATTGGAGGCAGAGAGCCAGCTAAATAGCCAGGTAATTACTGAAATATTAGAGACAATGAGGAAGCTCAAGCACACCCAGCCCTGAACGGACGGCTGAACTGTCACTCAACACACTGACAGCTCAGCACGTCCCAGCCTCTGATTGGAAGGCTGAACTGGCCATCACCATTCTGACAGCTCAGCATGCCCCCATCCTAGATTGCAAAGCTGAATTGTCACTCACTGCTTCCAGACTCACCGATAGGTGTAATCGTGACAGTATCCATTTATATTAGAATGGTGGTTTGATATCATTTGTACCAAACCAATATCTATATTTCAGGTCCTAGTGCTCTTTCTGATAGGTCTGTATTCATACTGTATCTGGGGTGGTGGGGGTAAAGGGTCACTCGAATCGAATCAGAAAAGCAGAACTCTACATTCAGATTGAGCTTGACCACAGCAGTAATAGCCATTTATGTAATCCACATGTGAATGTTACTATGCAATCTTAATAGATCTTTATTAAATTCAGGTTTCTGCAGGAACAGATAAAAAGTGTCAGGGGAATAGAGATGTGATCCTGCGCAATATTATTATTATTTATTTATATAGCACCATTGATTCCATGGTGCTGTACATAAGAAGGGGTTACATACAAATTACAGATATCACTTACAGTAAGCAAACTAACAATGACAGACTGATACAGAGGGGAGAGGACCCTGCCCTTGCAGGCTTACATTTTACAGGATGGTGGGGAAGGAGACAATAGGTTGAGGGTTGCAGGAGCTCGGGTGTTGGTGAGGCGGTAGCTCCGGTAGTGATGAGGAGGCATCGGGGTCAGTGCAGGCTGTAGGCTTTCCTGAAGAGGTGGGTTTTCAGGTTCCATCTGAAGGATCCGAATGTGGTTGATAGTCGGACGTGTTGGGGCAAACAATTCCAGAGGATGGGGGATATTCGGGAGAAGTCTTGAAGGCGGTTGGGTGAGGACCTAATAAGTGTGGAGGAGAGAAGGAGGTCTTGGGAGGACCAGAGATTATGTGAGGGAAGATATCGGGAGATTAGTTCAGAGATATATGGAGGAGACAGGTTATGGATGGCTTTGTAGGGCAGTATTAGTAATTTGAACTGGATATGCTGAGGGAATGGGAGCCAGTGAAGAGATTTGCAGAGGGGGGAAGCAGAGGAGTAGCGAGGAGAGAGATGAATTAGTCGGGCAGCAGAGTTAAGGATGGACTGGAGAGGTGCAAGGGTGATAGCAGGGAGGCCACAGAAAAGGATGTTGCAGTAGTCGAGGCGGGAGTTGATGAGGGCATGCACAAGCATTTTAGTAGATTGACGGTTGAGGAAAGGACGGATTCTGGAGACATTTTTGAGCTGGAGGTGACAGGAGGT
Organism: Ranitomeya variabilis; assembly: GCF_051348905.1. Lineage (NCBI taxonomy): Eukaryota > Metazoa > Chordata > Amphibia > Anura > Dendrobatidae > Ranitomeya > Ranitomeya variabilis. Next base: position 132,971,702 of record NC_135236.1, on the reverse strand, counting down.
GGAATAGAGCTTGGATGTGCGGTTTGAAGGACAGGGCAGAGTCAAGGGTTACTCCAAGGCAGCGGACTTCCGGTACGGGGGAAAGCGTGATGTCGTTAATTGCGATAGATAGGTCAGGTACGGAAGATCTATGAGATGGAGGAAAGATGATGAGTTCAGATTTGTCCACATTGAGTTTGAGGAAGCGAGAGGAGAAGAAGGAGGGTATGGCTGATGAAGGTGACGTTAGGGCCATAGTGGTAGAGTGTCATCAGCATAAAGGTAGTACTGGAATCCATGGGACTTTATGAGTTTCTCCAGGCCAAGTGTATAGATTGAGAAGAGTAGGGGTCCTAGAACAGAGCCTTGGGGGACTCCAACAGAGAGAGGGTGGGATGAGGAGGTAGTGTGGGAGTGGGAGACGCTGAATGTGCAGTTGGAAAGGTATGAGGAGATCCAGGATAGGGTGAGGTCTTTGATGCCAAAGGTGGAGAGGATCTGTAGTAGGAGGCAGTGGTCAACTGTGTTGAAAGCAGAGGACAGGTCTAGAAGGAGGAGTATAGAGTATAGTCCGTTAGCTTTGGCTGTAAGTAGGTCGTTAGTGATTTTGGTCAGGGCTGTCTCAGTTGAGTGATGGGGTGGAAACCAGATTGCAGATTGTCAAAGAGCAAGTTAGATGAGAGGTGGGAGGAAAGTTCAGCGTGGATGTGCTGCTCCAGGAGTTTGGAAGCGAATGGGAGCAGCGATATTGGGCGATAGCTGGACATAGCAGTTGGATCGAGGGTTGGCTTTTTACGGATAGGCGTGATAGGCTTCTCTTCACGTAAACTACAAGGCTACCGTGTCACATTGCAAAAAATCTCTGCTGCAGATTTGGTTACAAATCTGCAAGTGACATATGACAATTTTGTTGTGGATTTGGCTGTAGATTGTTCCCAGCTCCATTTACTAAGCAGTGAATATGGTGAAAACCACAATGGAATTCCGCATTAGGGCTGGTGGACACAACAGTTTAAGTCAGACAATTGCTCTCTGTGGTTTTGACAGATAGCACTCGTACCCATGTTATTCCATGGGGTCATGCACATGTCTGATTTTTTTCCATGGACCAGTCAGTAACATGTTCGATTTTGATCTGAGTGTCGGATTAAAATCAGCAATGCCAATCTACAAAACATTGGATGACATCCGAGTGCTGTCCGATTTTCACAGATTGATGTAATGGAGAAGGTGAAGACACTTTTTTCCTCTTCACCTCCAAGGAAAAAGGGACCTCATTCTGATCAAACTCTGAGTCTCATTAGCATAAATGGACCGATTTTTTGGAAGGAGAGAAAATATGACCCTACCCTAATAGTGAGCATGCTGTATATTTGAAATCCACACCATGCTTTTTCTTTCATGCAGATTTTCAGATGTGACTTGGATTAAAAAAAAATTAACACAGTTCACTTGTTTTGTACTGTAAATTGTTGTCATGTGGAATCTGCACTGCAAATCCATGACGTGTGAACTTGGTCTTGGTGTACAAGTGTCCAGTGTATAAAAATAACTGGTAATATATTTCACACTTATACCTATAAATGTATCTGTAGTTTCTCAGAACAGAAAATAGGTGAGATAAAGTTTAATCATTCACGGTGGGAGATATTAGAATGTATTAGTTTTTGTTACAAATTTCTGTCACAATCATACTAAATTCAGACAAAGTTATAAAAAAATTGTCCAATTTGCATCCAGAAGGACGATTTTTCATCCATATGTCATCTGCCGGGCCAGTTTTAGACAAAGTGGAGACCTGGGCAAAAGTGTAAAGTGGGGCCCCAAATGCTCACACATCACCATCACACAGAAACATTTCAGTTGTTTTTACATGCGCTGAGTTCAAGGCGGTAAATGACCATGATCGACAAAATTGAAGTCGTTCGATGCTTGTTTCCCGGCCTCTTTACACCGACTGAGGAATAATGCTGGGCACAGAACGATCACTAATAGATCAATCTGTCCCCATACATTACTATGTTATCAGCATATCTGCAGTTTACACCGGGCAATGTGCTGCCGAGAACAATGATTTCTGTTCCAGTATAAACAATCCAATCACTCAATGAATAGGCAGCATTTTGCTTGTTTAGTATAATGCACTCCATAGTCCTCCACATAGTATAATGCACCCCATAGTCCTCCATATAGTATAATGCACCCCATAGTCCTCCATATAGTATAATGCACCCCATAGTCCTCCATATAGTATAATGCACCCCATAGTCCTCCATATAGTATAATGCATCTCAGCAGTTACACTGCCCAGCACAGCATGGCACTCGATGAAGTTACCTCAGAGGGGCAATGATGGGAAAGGGAGCATCGTCTGACGCTCTCTCCTACATCATGGCTTTCAGCTGAATTGCCATCTATGATGCGGATAAAGTTGAATGCAGGGGTGACACTGGTGATGGGCCCCCAAGACTCACGGTCCCCATAGCAGCCATGTGGTATGCCGCTAGGGAACCCCTGTGGGAGCGGGGGCCCTAGGCAAATGCCTAGTTTGCCTGCCCCTAATGCTGGCCCTGGCCATCTGTATGCCATCTGTTTTACATATCAGCAGTGAGTAAAATTTATAAGGCCAAAAACAGTTTTATATGTTAATATTGGCAATGTATCTTTACTTATTGAATGCTATATGGTTGTTCTGCGTAAGATCCGTTTGTTTTTATTGCTCAACTATAGACTTGGATAGGTTAGTGTCATCCAACATACAGAAAAGACTGGTACTTACTGTAGTTTTTTCACAGGGATATTTTGTCCATGTAAAGTTAAAAAAAAGTTTATCTGAACAGCTCAATTGAATAACATTGGTTCCATGTCAGTTTTTTCCATGGACGCACTCAGACCAAAAATAGTCAAATGAACATAGCTTTAGAATTGAACATTTCCAACGCTTCCAGTAGCCTATCCTCAGCGAAAAGTGGCTCCAATTGAAACAATGCCTCCTCTCAGTGTGTCTTGGACACGGTGACTGACAACTCGGTCTGTCAATCTGGTGCAGTGGCGTGCTGGGCTGTTGGTGTTTTGATAGAACAGCTCAGCTGTATAATCTGAGTCTGGGAGGTGCTGCGCTCCGTACAGGTGTTGCCTGTTCTAGGTAGTTACCCAGCTACTTAGTTGAGTTGTCGGTCTCAGATCTCTGCCAGATTTAGCTTCTGCTCAGTGGGTTGCCTTGTATTTCTGTGCTCTTTTTATGGATCTTTTGCTGCCTGACCTTAGAACTGGTTCTGACTATTTGCCTAGCCCCTTTGCTCTGATCAGCTATCTTCCTGGCATTCCGACCCCGGACTGTGACCTGTCTTCGCTTTTGTCTTTCCCCTTTAATTTACTATGTACTCTCTTGGTATCTAACCCCAGAACGTTTGACTTCCCTGCCTTATGGCTTGTCTGTTAGTAGTGACTAGCGTCACATAGGCCTGTTGCTGAGTGGAGCCATTAATGTTGGCTGCACGGCCCATGTCTTTCTGAGACCTTCCTCCTCTTTGGCCTCTAGAACTTCTCTGCATCTGAGTCCCAAATACTATGCAACATAGGCTGCTAAGGGCAACATATGCTTCACAATAACCTGGCTATTCTACCTTTACTTTGATCAAAAAATATAAAACTAAACTTATTGTAAGCATGAATGTGTGTTCATTTGTTGTACTTGGATTTAATCCAGTTGGTGTATCAACTTCACTTTCAATTTACGTCCTGTCCCGGCCTATATTCTGACATATTGACCTCCCCTGGGAAAACCATTGCTACATTCCATGTGTAGATAACACTTTTCACTTTGGCCCATCTATGTATCCACTCCTTACTGCTATTTCTGGCTCTATCTCATTGTTTGTCGGACTTCCTCTGTGCGAATTTCCCTTTTTTCCTGCTACCTGGTAATTTCCCATCATCTTGTCAAACAAAACAGAATGAAACTCTTTAAATTGTAACCTATGATTTCAGTATTATCGCTGGTCTGTATAACAAGAGTGTATGCTTCAGAGGTCAAAGACATTCTGTAACAGCTGGAAACAACGGAGCTGATAAAACAGACAGACCCCCAATGGAGCACTGTACTTGAACATAACATCCAAGGTTATGAAGTAGTTTCCTTTTGTCTCCAATGTGCAACAATAGACTGCTTATTTAGATGCACAACTTTTTTTTTTTTTAAATCAGATAATTTTTGTTATTTTTATGGGTTACAGGAAGAGTAAAAAAAAATAATATAAGACATTAATACTGGCATAGTTAAAATTTAGTTCAAGACAATCAATCAATCTATATATATATATATATATATATGTGAATTGATCAACAATAAAGCATCAGGAATTGGTATTACTTTAAGGTACCTTCACACTCAGCAACTTTACAACGAGAACGACAACGATCCGTGACGTTGCAGCGTCCTGGATAGCGATCTCGTTGTGTTTGACACGCAGCAGCGATCTGGATCCCGCTGTGCCATCGCTGGTCGGAGCTAGAAGTCCAGAACTTTATTTGGTCGTCAGATCGGCGTGTATCGTCGTGTTTGACATCAAAAGCAATGATGCCAGCAATGTTTTACATGGAGCTAACGACCTGTGAGAACGATAAGTACGTCACCGTTACGTCACAGGATCGCTCCTGCATCCTTCTGGAGCTGCTGTGTTTGACATCTCTACAGCGATCGGCTCGTTGTCTATATCGCTGCAGCGTCGCTGAGTGTGACGGTACCTTTAGCCTTTGAGTAGAAACAGTATACAACCATCTAACCAAGAGCTGATTGTCATTGACTGTTCTGTCATGGGGTTCGAATTTCGATTCATTGGAGACTAGAAAGGATTGTTCCATTCTATCTCTTATTACTATATAGGAAAGCAAATCAGGATTATCCTACCAGAGTTCCCACATCAACTCATGTTTACGAATGGTGCACTGTGTTTTAGCTGCGGATTTCCAGCATTTTTTGTGCGGATTTCACCTGCGGTTTTACACCTGTGGATTCCTATTGAGGAGCAGGTGTAAAACGCTGCGGAATCCGCACAAAGAATTGACATGCTGCGGAAAATAAACCGCAGCGTTTCCGAGTGGTATTTTCCGCACCATGGGCACAGCGGATGTGGTTTTCCATAGGTTTACATGGTACTGTACAGTGCATGGAAAACTGCGGCAGATCCGCATCGTCAAATCCGCAACGTGTGCACATACCCTAAGTCCTCAACCTAACCTGCAAGGCAAGGTAAAAAGCTTTTATTATACTCACTTTGAGGCGGTCTTGTCCGAGGGTTGTCGCTGGTCTTGGTCCTCCTGAGCCTCCCTTCTTGTGATGTTGTCCTCTTTCTTGCTTCGTTTGGATGACGTGACCATCCGCCATCGACAGTCTCCCCCTGCGCAGGCGTACTTCTCTGCCCTGACAAGGCCAAAGAGCCCCGGCGCATGCGCACTACATGGAGAAGGATCTAAATCACCGGTATGGCTTGCAACCCCCTTAATTTCAAGTCCATTGTTCCCACAAATCTTAATTTTGAAGACTTGTTGTAATGGAGGAGGACATTTTTTTAAAATTGTCATGGCTTTTTAATTTGTGGCAATCTATTGACAATTTCTACATTTAGATCCTCCTCCATCAAATACTTTTACAGGTCAACAGATATTTTTTTTAAACTCTGATAGAATCTCGAATATCTGTTATTTAGCACAATAATCCAACCAACCGCCTTTCATGGTAAAATGTGAAGGCGATAACCACCGTACATTCACTCTGCAAAAGTGGGGGATATGCTGTGAAACTTTAAGTAAGGGTAGGTGGCAAAGTGTCATTAATGTTACATCACTTAAAGGGAATCAGTCAGCAGGTTTTTGCTACCTCATCTGAGAGCATTATAATGTGGGCAAAGAAAAGCTGAATCCAACAATGTGTCACTGAGTTTACTGGGTGCAGTGGTTCTGACACAGAGTGTTTAGATTTAGCAATGTAGCAGAGCTGAGAAAGCTAACCCCGCCCATACCAGGCTCTGTATGTACAGTGTCTATAGACAGTGAGCTGCTTATAACAGGAGGGGGCGGAGCTGGACAAGGAGGCACAAGCTGCTGTGTCCCACTAATGATAACCTCCTGGTGCTAAAACAATTATTACAGGTAAACAGAACCTCAGAGCTTGATAACAGGCATCACTGAAATCTGTGTTTTAACCCCTACCTCATACTGTCATCAGATTACATAGTAAAAACCTGTTGACAACGTATAACTTATTGCTTTACTCTTCTGTTTTTCCACTTTGCTCTTGAGGCTCTTGGGCGGAAAGAATAATGCACCACATTTGGGGGTCTTACCCATAAGTGTAACATTTTTGGTAGGCCACCCATGTCCAAAAATGCTGGTGGTTTGTCTGCTAGCAGACAAACCTGTGAATATGCCCAAATTAATGCAATCATAGGGGATGAAGTTGAGAGTTTTGAAAAAATTTGCTCTCTGCCCTGTTTATGTTCCCAATATACGGTACTATATCTCAGTTTGAGATAATTGATTTTGACTCAATGCAACTAAAGCTATGTTCACGTGGTGTTCTAGCACACATTCAGTGGCTCCGTCTGGGCTTGAGCCCGAAACCCGGCAAAACAAGATTCGCTGACGGGCCATTTACTGTAATGATGGAGACGGATTCACAGTGTTCTCTGCGGGAAATCATTTTCAGACCTATACACCTAGTTGAGGTGGGCAGCAAGACGTAGCCGACTACCTCAGTTCTAGGTTTTAGGAATGATACTATTTTATTTTTGACAACTCTCTGCAGTAGACCCTCCTTAGGCCGGAGTCACATTACCGAATAATACAGCCCAGTGCTGAGAGATAAAACATCATATAGCACTCGGCACAGTGTAACTCTATAGGGCAGCTCAGATCTGAGTTTATTTTCTCACGCCGATTCGGCATGCAAGAACAATGGCAGCATGCTGCTCACTCGCACCCACACAAGTCTATAGGTGCAAGTGAAGCATTGGACTGCACTCTGATGTCATCCGAGTGCAGTGTGATATACACCGACACCAGCAGCAGAGGAGATGGAGAAATTACTTTCTCCGTCTCCTAGGCAGTTTTGCTCCTATCTTGTCATGTGAGAGGATTGGAGCACAGTGCACTGACACTCCGCTCACTCCCGCAGCAGAGCAGGAGCCGAGGGTCATTAACATATCATATCCCATGCTCTCGCATCGGATGCCATACGGTGCTGTGACTCCCACCTTATGCCTTTACTGCTATCTGAAACATACATTTATGAGCTATACATTTATTATAATATTGGCTATATACTGTATCGCATCTTTAAAAAGAAATTTATACTTTTAGATTAAAAATATTCAAGATTTCAAAAGATTTGCAAGATATCAAAATACATAATCAAAAGATACATACAACACAAAACACACACATAATATATATATATCTATATATATAAGAGGCATCATGATTACTCGCTAATCCCGCCCCCTGCACAGTAGCTCCGCCTCCCACCACATCACCACACACAATCCCGCCCCCCACCTCATTACCGCACACAATCCCGCCCCCCACCCCATCACCGCACACAATCCCGCCCTCCCACCCCATCACCGCACACAATCCCGCCCTCCCACCCCATCACCGCACACAATCCCGCCCTCCCACCTCATCACCGCACACAATCCCGCCCTCCCACCCCATCACCGCACACAATCCCGCCCTCCCACCCCATCACCGCACACAATCCCGCCCTCCCACCCCATCACCGCACACAATCCCGCCCTCCCACCCCATCACCGCACACAATCCCGCCCTCCCACCCCATCACCGCACACAATCCCGCCCTCCCACCTCATCACCGCACACAATCCCGCCCTCCCACCTCATCACCGCACACAATCCCGCCCTCCCACCCCATCACCGCACACAATCCCGCCCTCCCACCCCATCACCGCACACAATCCCGCCCTCCCACCCCATCACCGCACACAATCCCGCCCTCCCACCCCATCACCGCACACAATCCCGCCCCCCAACCCATCACCGCACACAATCCCGCCCCCCAACCCATCACCGCACACAATCCCGCCTCCCACCCCATCACCGCACACAATCTCGCCCCCCACCCCATCACCAAACATAATCCCGCCCCCCCACCCCATCACCACCCATAATCCCGCCTCCCACCCCTTTACCACCCATAAACCCGCCCCCCCACCCCTTTACCACCCATAATCCCGCCCTCCCACCCCATTACCACCCGTAATCCCGCCCCCCACCCCATTACCACACGTAATCCCGCCCCCCACCACATTACCACACGTAATCCCGCCCCCCACCACATTACCACACATAATCCCACCCCCACATCACACTCGCTAATCCCGCCTCCTGCACAGTAGCTCCGCCCCCACCACATCACCACATAATCCCGCCCCCACCACATCACCACACATAATCCCGCCCCCCACCACATCAGCACACATAATCCCGCCCCCCCACCACATTTCCACACATAATCCCCCCACCACATTACCACACAAACGCACCAGGCACTGCTCCTAATAGCCAGTTTCCTACTCCACACTGATGAGGGGCAAAAACCCCGAAACAGCTGTTTGTGGATGGATACCATGCTTGGCATAGGTGGTCTTCCTTTATTGGATATTCTCCTTTATTGGATACTGCCCTTCCCGTGGTTGTTCCTTCCCGGAGAAAGGCCTGGCTATTCATTGCTTGCGTTGAGAAACACGTGATGGTGTCTCCGCAGCTTACTTTACATGCGTTTGCATATTTCCCATAAGGGATGGGGTCAGTGTTCTGGATCACTGCGTTGAGAAACACGTGATGGTGTCTCCGCAGTGTTAGATGTTTTGGTCTCCCCGAGGTCATTCATCTGTTCCTTCATAGCCTTTCACCAGGCACTGCTCCTAATAGCCAGTTTCCTACTCCACACTGATGAGGGGCAAAACCCCCGAAACAGCTGTTTGTGGATGGATACCATGCTTGGCATAGGTGGTCTTCCTTTATTGGATATTCTCCTTTATTGGATGCTGCCCTTCCCGTGGTTGTTCCTTCCCGGAGAAAGGCCTGGCTATTCATTGCTTGCGTTGAGAAACACGTGATGGTGTCTCCGCAGCTTACTTTACATGTATTTTTTATTTTAAGTCTTTTTTAACCACGCATATAGTGCCCACATTGCTATATACTACGTGGGCTGTGTTACATACTGCGTGGGCTCTGTTATATACTACATCTCTGTGCTATATACTATGTAGCTGAGCAATATACAACGTGACTGTGCAATATACAACGTGACTGTCCAATATACTATGTGGGCTGTGCAATATACTACGTGCTCTGTGTTATATACTACGTAGCTGTGCAATATACTATGTGGCTGTGTCGGTTCTGTTATATACTACGTCGACTGTGCAATATACTGCGCAACTCTGTTATATACTACGTGGCTGTGCAATATACTACGTAGCTATGCAGTATACTACGTGCCTCTACAATATACTACGTGGCTATGTTATATACTACGTGGCTCTGCTATATACTACGTCGCTGACCAACATGCTACATAGCTGTGCAGTACACTACGTAGCTGTGCAATACACTATGTGACTGTGTTATATACTACATGGCTGTGCAATATACTACGTGCCTCTACAATATACTACGTGGCTATGTTATATACTACGCGGCTCTGCTATATACTACGTGGCTGACCAATATACTACATACCTGTGCAATACACTACGTGGCTATGTTATATACTGTGTGGCTGTGTTATATACTACATAGCTCTGCTATATACTACATATGCTGTGTTATATACTACGTAGCTATGTTATATACTACGTTGGTTGTGTTATATACTACGTCACTGCAATATAGTACGTAGCCTGTGCTATATACTACCTACATATTCTAGAATACCCGTTACGTTAGAATCGGGCCACCATCTAGTTATTATATAATTTCCAAGCGCATCCCTGTCAGCTGACTCCACAGTGTATCAGTACAGAGCTGACTGCAAGTCGGTGCCGTGGCATGGTTACAGCCGCCGCTCGCTGTGTACTGAGCATTAATTCAAGCCTTGCTGATCGGGCACCTTGCAGCTTAAGAACGCTGTTAACCTGCAGAATAACCCCATATTCTGCAGATTAACAGCATTTTTTCTTTCACATGACAGGTTCCCTTTAATGTACAGATTCTCATTGACGTCATTGGCTCTCATCTTATGTTTATTCCCTTAGTTGCAAGTGAAATTATACAGAGAGGTGTGGTTTCACCAGGGATAATTGCTGGGTGCAAGGGGTCCCAGGATATCCTTCTAATTAAAATTAATTCCTATATAGGGCCAAAGTAAGGGCCACTTAATATGTATAAAACACCTAAATGAGAAATGGATGCAAAAATGCCTAAATATAAGAAAAAAAAAATAATAAAAAATAAATATATATATATATATATATATATATATATATATATATATATATAAATTTATTGGTTGGAAAAAAAAAATACATGACAAGAGCATAAAAGGGGAATGTGAAACCCAGAGTGCTCTACTCTCTATATCACAAACAGGCAATCAATATCAGTGCATACCAGACAAATAGTGTAGATCTGTGTTTTTTTACACCCTCACACCCCCTGGAAGAAACCTAGGAGAAACGCGCCTTGGGGTCTGGTACCCCATCCTGCTAGACCTTGCATTTTTTCCTTACTCTCTTTGCTCTTATTTAACCCTTACTAATACTGGCATTACCCTTGTTTCTATCTCCGTATACTTTGCCGATTCTTCTTCTCATCTTCCCTGTGCAGTTTGCTCTTATTGATACTATTACCACAACCACTATTGGGATTATTAGTTGATCTTTGACAATTAATGGGACTCAGTTTCCTAGTATCGAGTAGGTCTACTTCATTTTACCTGCATATAGGCTTTCAGCCTATAACATTTTGCTTATCTGTAATTATTTTGAGACAACACTCGGTACTGTATCTATTATATTGGAATCACAAGCCTACACTATTTGAAACTTTAAAAAAAATGTTTTTTATATATTATTTGTACATTTACCGCAATTAAAATAATTCTCTTGTGATCATACTACTAAGTATATTACTGTAACTAACTACACAATAGCCCATGTATCTGTGAAATCAGCTTTTTTTTTTTCTTGAACATTTAATTTTCATGTTGCATTGTTTTCTTTAAGGGTGTGAAGGAAAGCAGCGTTTCTCCGCCAGAATCTAAAGTGATTCACAAAGCCGGTTGGTTGAAGAAAACGAGTGGACTGCTAGGACTGTGGAAAGATCGCTACATTCAGATACTGCAGACCCAGCTTTATGTTTTCGATAGTGAGGTACAAAAAAACCGAATAATCTTAAGACTGCTGTCCAGCGGGCTGTCCTAATCAGTGATTGACAGCTAGCTCCACAGCTATGCTCATACAAGGAATACTGTCAATCATTGAGCTGAAGGCTGCCGTCACACCAGCAGTATTGGGTCAGTATTTTACCTCAGTATTTATAAGCCAAAACCAGGAGTGGAACAATTAGAGGAAAAGTATATTAGAAACATATGCACCACTTCTGCATTTATCACCCACTCCTGGTTTTGGCTTACAAATACTGAGGTAAAATACTGACCAAATACTGCTAGTGTGACGGCAGCTGAACACACCGATTCCCCAATTGTGGGTTTAAATAACTGTTTGGGCGTACATCAGGACTCAAAAAGGAAGGAGAGCCAATTGACTTTTTGAATGCAAAATTTGCTGTAATCATTAGCGTACGTTATATCGCGTTTGGAGAGCCCCTGATGTGCCTAAACAGTACAAACCCCCCACAAGTGAACACATTTTAGAAACTAGACCCCTCAAGGAATATATCTAGATGTGTGGTGAGCACCTTGAACCCCCAGGTGCTTCACAAATTTATAACGTAGAGCCTTGAAAATAAAAATAAAAAATCAAATTTTTCCCTCAAAAATGTTCTTTCAGACCCAATTTTTTTATTTTCACAAGGTCAACAGGAGAAAATGGACAATTTAAATTTGTTGTGCAATTTCTCCTAAATACACTGATACCACATATGTGGTCGAAAAATACTTTTGAGGTGCCAGAACAACAGAACACCCCATATATTACCCCATTTTACAAACTACACCTCTCAGTGAATTCATCTATGGGCGCAGTGATCATACTGACACCACAGGCGGGTCACAGAATTTTATACCATTGGGCAGTGAAGAAAAAAAACTACATTGCTGCGATTTTCTCAGCCCATAAAATACGGCCTAGAAATATACGGCTGATGGGAGCTGTCCCAGAGAGAAACATTGGTCCGTGTGCAATGCGTTGTTATTGCGCCTCTCACTCATCCGTATTCCTCTCTAGTGTGATGCGGCCTAATACAAATATATTGGAAAACAGTTTTAGATTATGGCATTAAATAGATCGGGATTTAGAATGAAAGTTACTTTGCTTTCAGACCATCCTTGTTTGGAAAGTTTTACAATGTGTGGAAAAACATAGGGAGGAACGCTGGATCTGGTGTCACCAATGGTATCCTCTTTTCTCAGGAATGTCAGGCAACTGTGTTTCCTGCCAATATACTGTTTTTTATGAATAGGAAACCTGGCAGATTTGCACTGGAAAAAAATTATTCCCTGCACAACAGGAGACAGTGAGATGTGTTTGGATGACACCTGTCACTCTTACACAACATGGCAGCTGTTTGGCAGCGACTGGCAAATCTCCCTGAAATGCTACAGACGCATTTGTATATGAAGCCACATGCAGTGGGGAAAATAGGTATTTGATATCCTGCTGATTTTGTCTTTATCTGTATGGAGGAGTGGGCCACAATCCCTGCTGCAGTGTCTGCAAACGTGGCCAAGAACTACAGGAAACCTCTGACCTCTGTAATTACAAACAAATATTACGTTCTGTTTTCTATTGGGCCAAATACTTATTTCATGCAATAAAATGCAAACTAATTAATGAAAAATCATACTTTTGGGGATTCTGTCTCACAGCTATAGTGTACCTAAGATAAAAATTACAGGCCTCTCCATTCTTTGTAGGGGGAAACTTGCAAAATCGGCAGTGTATCAAATACTTGTTTTCCCCACTGTGTATGGGAATTATGGACTGCTTGCATTATGAAGCAGTTCCTTAGTAGATTTCTATAGGAATCAGACAGATATCCATAACCATGGATACCTAAGCTACTTCAATGCCCTGCACATGGGGTAAGCGACATAGCTAATCAGAAGAACTATACCACATTTTTAATTGGATGTATTTGGTAATATTATTATTATTATTATTATTACGTATTGGGATAGCTTTTTGGAGATGAGAATACCCTTTAAGGTCTCATTCAGGCACTTATGTGTTGTATCCGTTTCTTTCAAGGATACATCATGTACCACCAATTATAATCTATTGTGCTGTTCAAATGTTGTTTTTTTTCCGACAGCACAGATGAAAAGTGCCAATATAAGTCTAAGGGCTCATATCCATTTGCGAGAAAAAAAAACTGTCCGATTACCGGACAGAAAAAACGGACGAGTGTTATTGGAGTATCATGCAAGTGTAATGCGATTTCCATGCGATTTTTCCTCGGAACATCCATATGACATGCGTATGCAATCCGTATACAATGCGATTTTAACATGAGGTTTTACTTACAGCAGCTCTCTGTATGTAAAAGCTCATGTTAAAATCGCATTGTAAAATATAACTGTACCGATCATTTTAAAACCAAATAATCTTCAAAACATATATATATACTACTCAAAAACCACAAAAAGCAAAAAACTGAGCGGCACTGACCCGTAATCCAACTTGTACAAGAGTTCTTAGCGGGGATAACAGATGAAACATTTATTGCGCCATAAATTATGACCTCCGGTGCTCCTTCATAGAAACAAAGTCCTTAATCCATATAATCTTCAGAAGAAAAAATAATGAGGGCACTCACCGGTCTTCAATAAAACTCTACCTTTATTGACAACGATACATCCAGAATAAAATTATGGCCGGGGGAGAAAAAGCCGAAGCTTGTGTGAGCGGTGGGGGACGACGGCCGTTTCTCGCTTGTCCTGCGCTTCTACGGGTCCCGTAGAAGCGCAGGACAAGCGCGAAACGGCCGTCGATCCACCAGGGGGCGCATCACCGCGACTGAAGGAAATGTAGGTCAATGACCTACATTTCATTCATTCGCTGGGGAATTACAAGCACGGAGCACAGCTGCATTTAGCAGGGCTCCTGCCTGTAATATTAGTTAACCCCTTCAGATGGATTACTTCGTGGGACGAGACGGTTCACCAGAAGGTATGTATCTTGTGCGTTTATTATTTTTCCAAGCGAGGGTGTTCCTGATGGATTGAGAGAACAATAAATTATTACAACAACCGCTGTGTTTATTTCATTAAAATACTTTTAAATCATGTGTGTGTGTGTTTTTTAACCCTTTCGTACTATTGGATTAATAATGGATAGGTGACATAATTGACGCCTCTCCATTATTAATCTGGCTTAATGTCACCTTCCAATAGCAAGGTGGCATTAACCCTTCATTACCCCATATCCCACCGCTACAGGGAGTGGGAAGAGAGTGGCCAAGTGCCAGAATAGGCGCATCTTCCAGATGTGCCTTTTCTGGGGTGGCTGGGGGCAGATGTTTTTAGCCACGGGGGGGGCCAATAACCATGGACCCTCTCCTGGCTATTAATATCTGCCCTCGGTCACTGGCTTTACCATTCTGGCGGAGAAAATTGCGCGGGAGCCCACGCCAATTTTTTCCGCCATTTAACTCTTTATTTCAGCAGCTACAGCGCTGAAATTTTGCACATACACACTACTAACATTAGTAGTGTGGAATATGCAAAAAAAAAGGGGATATGAGATGGTTTACTGTATGTAAACCATGTCTCATATCCTGTCGGGTTTGTGCAGGAGAAATGAAAAGCCGGCAATTGAATTACCGACTTTTCACTAACACCGCTGCGTATTTCTCGCAAGTCACACTGCTGGTCAGTGTGGAATCCGTATTTTTCTCGCCCCCATAGACTTTCATTGGCGATTTTTTTGCGCAATACGGTGACAAACGCAGCATGCTGCAATTTTGTACGGCCGTAGAAAGCCGTATAATACTGAACCGTAATATACGGCTAATAGGAGCAGCCCCATTGAGAATAATTGTGCCGTTTATTTTGCGAGTTTTACGGACGTAGTTTATGCGCTCATACGTCCGTAAAACTCGCTAGTGTGAGGCCGGCCTAATTCACGGAAAAAACTGGCGTGGGCTCCTGCACAATTTTCTCCACCAGAGAGGGAAAGCCAGTGACTGAGGGCAGATATTAATAGCCTAGAGACGGACAATGGTTATAGGACCCCCCGGCTAAAAACGTCTGCCCCCAGCCACCCCAGAAAAGGCACATCTGGAAGATGCGCCTATTCTGGCACTTAGCTTCTCTCTTCCTACTGCCCTGTAGCGGTGGCATATGGGGTAATAAGGGGTTAATGTCACCTTGCTATTGTAAGGTGACATTAAGCCTGGTTAAAGGGAGCCTGTCCCCCCCCCCCCCCGGGCATTTTTAACTAAAAGAGCCACCTTGTGCTGCACTAATGCTGCATTCTGTCAAGGTGGCTCGTTTTTAGAATTTGCCCCTCATACCTGCAGTTTGTCAGGGGGGCATGTCTTTCCCCCCCCCTGACACAAACGCCTCCCAGCCATTACTCAGGGCCTCCGTGCGCCAGGCGCAGCCTCCATTTTCTTCCTGAATGTCCCCGGCGCCTGCCCTGTAAGTTCCCATCATGTGATGGAAGTCGAAGGGCAGCGCAAACTGCGCATGCCAGAAAAAAAAACTTACAGCGCAGGCGCCGGGGACATAACTGAACGCTGAGGAGGCGGCGCCCAGGGGAAAGGAGGAAATGACTGATGGCTGGGAGGCGTTTGTGTCCTGGGAGGAAAGACATGCCCCCTGACAAACTACAGGTATGGAGGGCAAATTATAAAAACGATTCTTTCAGCGGTGGAAGGGACCCCAAATAAAAGAGCCACCTTGACAGAATGCAGCATTAGTGCTGCACAAGATGGCTCTTTTACTTAAAAACGCCTGGGGGGGGTGACAGGATCCCTTTAATAATGGATTAATAATGGATAGGTGTCTTATTGACATCTCTCCAATAGTATGAAAGGGTTACAAATACACACACATTAAGAATAAAATCTTTTAATGAAACGATTTGTTATCGGATTGCACTCGTCCGTTGTTCGCACTAATGAGTATGAGCTCTAAGGGTCCGTATGGACGCGTATGGCAGCCATGCGTCATCCATGTTCTGTCCATGTTTAACAATATGACATTATGAAGGATAGGAGAAGATTTGGAATTTATTTATTTCTCTATCCATCCATCTCTATCATATCCACTGATGGCACCGGTACCATTTTTCCATGGATGTGTTTAAACACGGACACTAATGTTGAATTTCATAAGCCGGGTCATTCCATGGTAACTTACGTTACATTCACAAGCCAAAAACTGGCTACAGACTGTTCTTTGAAGGCCGGCACAAAAAGGAGTGAATGTATATTGTAACATTAAACTATTCTCAGTAGATTTCAACACAGTTTGATTTTTCAACAATAAAATTAAATACAAAATACAGAGTTACTACTTGGTAACTTACGTAACAAAAAAAGAAAAAGGCAATTGTCCTTCATGAGTCTGCCAAATGTTCTGTTCTGGTAAACAGGGGTGAAGCACTATTTTCATTGTATCAAAACACCATAGTCCCAGCAACTTTAACAAATGTTTTTTAACCTCTTAAGTTAAAAGCAACAGTTTATATTACAAGAAATATGGATGACTTGCGTTCCCGCAGAGTATAGTAACTTACGTTAGTACGCTGATGGTGCCATCCATTGGATTAATCCTATTGTAAGGTGAGTTACCGTCATCTTTGTAGTATATTGTGTTGTAGCGTAAGCTCCCATGGAATGACCCAGCCTCGGTTTTATTGTACCTCTACATGATTTTTGTAAAAATAACTCAACTGCAAAAATTGTTTGTGAACAAATTAATGAAACAAGTTTGTTGGATTTTTTTTACAACAATATTTTCCTAAATCATCCCGAGTGTGTGATCCTATGGACCTCGCTCACACTAGCATATAAAACGGCCGAGTGCTATGTTGTGTTTTATCGGACAGCTCTCGGCCCAATGTTATACTATGGGGCAGTGCTGATCTGGGATCTTTTTCTCATGCCGATTCAGCATGAGAAAACAATCGGAGCATGCTATGAGTGCGCCTGAGAATTGGATCACGCGCACCTATTCAAGTCTATGGGTGCACGTGAAACATCAGACTGCACTCAGATGTCATCTGAGTGCAGTCCGATTACCACAAACATAGAGAATGGAAAAGATGAAGAAATTTAGTTCTCCATCTTCCCCACACCTGCGATGCGATTGTCTAATGTGAAGGAATTGGAACACAGTAAGATGACACTCGGATCAAACTCTGACAGCCCATAAGATGAGTATCATATGGTCATGAATCCATTTACATGGGCTCCATTACAAGGTACATATGGAAATGCCAAAAAGTAAGAGCTGATCAGAGTCCAGCTGGACACCTGAGTTGACAGCCCTGTTTCCGTCCAATTTGAGGTTTCATTTGTCTCGAATTCCACTGCCCCAGTTCAGGTATTCGTGTTGGGTTTTGATAAAATGTCTTTTAATTCACTGTTTTCCTACAGGATGGGCAGAGATGTCTGGAGACCCTGGAGCTTGCCAATTATGACCGCTGCCAAGACCAAAAAGCCTTCCTCAAACGAAAAAAGCATTTTAATTTAATCCCATCTCCAGGCACGAAGGTAAATTATTTAGATCATCTGAACCGTTAAAATAAAGCTTATATTTTTGGACCAGAACTTAGGTTTAGGTGATTTGTGCTACTTGGTCGTGTTGTTCTCTGAGATTCAGCGGCTGAGCTATTCAGGCATCTAGACTCGTTATATGATTTTTGTATTTGCTGGATTTTGGACACCTTATAACAAAGAATAAACTCAAAAGCAAAAAAATATTAATAATACACAGGCGGATAATATATAAGGTGACTAATACCAAACCAAATAGTTTTGGAGAAGTCTCCTACCATAAGTGCGTGTGGGCTTTGGACTAAATGGTGACCCATCAGAGAAACCACGAAAAATCAAACAAGAAGGCTGGAGTCACACTCAGAGTAAGACAATACGGTCCGTTTTTTACGGCCGTAATACGTCCGTAATACGGAGAAATGTTCCCAAAATAGTGATCCGTATGTCCTCCGTAGGCAGGGTGTGTCAGCGTATTTTGCGCATGGCATCCTCCGTATGTAATCCGTATGGCATCCGTACTGCGATATTTTCTCGCAGGCTTGCAAAACCGACATCTAATGGATTTATGTGCTCAAATGTTTGGTAAAACATATATACAGTATATATATATATATGTCATTGAGACACATATATATATATTCTGTATTTATATTTAATTCGGCGCGATATCTGTGAAAAGCCGGTAATTCAATTGCCGGCTTTTCATTTCTCCTTCACAAAAACCCGACAGGATATGAGACATGGTTTACATACAGTAAACCATCTCATATCCCCCTTTTTTTTGCATATTCCACACTACTAATGTTAGTAGTGTGTATGTGCAAAATTTGGGCGCTGTAGCTGCTAAAATAAAGGGTTAAATGGCGGAAAAAATTGGCGTGGGCTCCCGCGCAATTTTCTCCGCCAGAGTGGTAAAGCCAGTGACTGAGGGCAGATATTAATAGCCAGGAGAGGGTCCATGGTTATTGGCCCCCCCCGTTGCTACAAACATCTGCCCCCAGCCACCCCAGAAAAGGCACATCTGGAAGATGCGCCTGTTCTGGCACTTGGCCACTCTCTTCCCACTCCCTGTAGCGGTGGGATATGGGGTAATGAAGGGTTAATGTCACCTTGCTATTGTAATGTGACATTAAGCCAGATTAATATTGGAGAGGCGTCAATTATGACACCTATCCATTATTAATCCAATTGTTTGAAAGGGTTAAAAAACACACACACACACATGATTAAAAAGTATTTTAATGAAATAAACACACCGGTTGTTTTAATATTTTATTGCTCTCTCAATCCATTTGAAGACCCTCGCTTGGTAAAATAATAAACCCACAATATACATACCCTCTGAACAACTGTCAGGTCCCACGAGGTAATCCATCTGAAGGGGTTAAAATATTTTACAGGCAGGAGCGCTGCTAATGCAGCTGTGCTCGTGCCTGTAAGCCCCGGTGAATGAAGGAAATGTAGGTCAATGACCTATAGTTACCTTCAGTCGCGGTGATGCGCCCCCTGGTGGATGTCCTCATATGACCTGGAGCGTGGGAAAAAGTTCCCAGGCTGCAGTTCATGAGGACATCCAGCAGGGGGCGCATCACCGCGACTGAAGGTAACTATAGGTCATTGACCTACATTTCCTTCATTCGCCGGGGCTTACAGGCACGAGCACAGCTGCATTAGCAGGGCTTCTGCCTGTGAAATATTTTAACCCCTTCAGATGGATTACCTCGTGGGACCTGAAAGTTCTTCAGAGGGTATGTATATTGTGGGTTTATTATTTTGCCAAGCGAGTGTCTTCAAATGGATTGAGAGAGCAATAAAATATTAAAACAACCGGTGTGTTTATTTCATTAAAATACTTTTTAATCGTGTGTGTGTGTTTTTTAACCCTTTCAAACAATTGGATTAATAATGGATAGGTGTCATAATTGACGCCTCTCCAATATTAATCTGGCTTAATGTCACATTACAATAGCAAGGTGGCATTAACCCTTCATTACCCCATATCCCACCGCTACACGGGAGTGGGATGAGAGTGGCCAAGTGCCAGAATAGGCGCATCTTCCAGATGTGCCTTTTCTGGGGTGGCTGGGGGCAGATGTTTTTAGCCACGGGGGGGGGGCAATAACCATGGACCCTCTCCTGGCTATTAATATCTGCCCTCAGTCACTGGCTTTACCACTCTGGCGGAGAAAATTGCGCGGGAGCCCACGCCAATTTTTTCCGCCATTTAACCCTTTATTTTAGCAGCTACAGCGCCCAAATTTTGCACATACACACTACTAACATTAGTAGTGTGGAATATGCAAAAAAAGGGATATGAGATGGTTTACTGTATGTAAACCATGTCTCATATCCTGTTGGGTTGGGGAAGGAGAAATGAAAAGCCGGCAATTGAATTACCGGCTTTTCAATAACACCGCTGCGTATTTCTCGCAAGTCACACTGCTGGTCCGTGTGGAATCCGTATTTTTCTCGCCCCCATAGACTTTCATTGGCGTATTATTTGCGCAATACGCTGACAAACGCAGCATGCTGCGATTTACTACGGCCGTAGAAAGCCGTATAATACGTCGCCGTAATATACGGCTGATAGGACCAGACCCATTGAGAATAATTGTGCCGTTTGTTTGGCGAGTTTTACGGACGTATTTTCTGCGCTCTTACGTCCGTAAAACTCGCTAGTGTGACTCCAGCCGAAGAGAAACTGACAAACAAGTCAATGGGGAGAAAAATACATATATACAAACTTTAATAATCAAGAATTTGGTATTACAGGGTGGGAAAAGGAACCAGATGAATAGCGGGCACTGTGCTGAGTGATGAATCAATATATATAGATAAATCTATTCAGATAGATATAGAGAAGTCTTTAAATAGCTGCAAAACATACTACAACACTTTTTGCATATAGGTCAAAAAAGTATACAGAAGTGTAAAGATAATATAAAGAAATACATATTAGAATGGCCAGGTGCAGCTATGAGTGACCTCGTTTTGACATATGCTGCCTCCTTACAGTTATATTATAAATGATGCACATTGAGCCATTTACATGATTGCACTTTACTTGCACAATAGGAAGCTTGCACATACCTACCGGATATACTGCACATTGGTGGGGCTGGGTTATACAGAACTCATGAATATGATTGATGATTACCTAGCAGCAGGTTTATTAGTCCTCTAATGATAAACTCCTGTTGATAAAACAATGATTTTATCAAAACTACACTAAGCAGCCCAGTAAGTGACATATCACTGGAATCAAGGTCTCTGCCTCTACATGCTTATGCTGCTGTCAGATTAGATGGCAAAAAAAACCTAATGACAGATTTGCTTTAACTAAAGCATTTCATTCCTGGGTGTAAAGTTCCGCAATATATCATTCTTTTATATGCATCAAAAGGACTACAGTAAGAGAGGATGTGAAGGTTTTAGCATTTGAAAGGTGCCCGACCACCAAACTGACAGCCCAGCTCATGGGAGTAAATGAAGTTTATTCCTTTTGTAAGGAGATGGACATATTTCACACATTTCTCCTTGAAGAACATGCATATTGTTGCAAAAGTATTTTGATGTGTAATGTGAACTGTGACATGCATTAATAGTGTTGTTATTATTTTTTCCCAACAGTAGAGAGAGTTAGAATTAATGATCGGGACTAGCCCAAAGTGGGAGGGGCTAAGATAAAGGGACACAGACAGTTTCCTGTCAGGATGTGAGATAGGGCCCAGTGCGCATAGAGAGCAGACTAATGCCTGATGTGAGCAGTGCTGCATGACGTGGATGTCCTTAATGTGAGAGGAGACTGAGACAGAGGATAGCAAGAGTCTAGTGGGAAGTAGCAGAGAAGTGACCGAAAGCCAGAATGAATGATCGGAGACGGGTCCAGGGGAATGACGCCTAGTGGTACGACCCAGAGTTTATAAGTCCAAGAGGTGAAGGGCCAAGATGGGACAGAATACGTTAGATGAAAAGAGTGCCCCAGGCGTGACTTCCAAGGTGTCAGTGACAGAGAAGATACGTACCGGCCATACTGGCAACATAGTTCCCTTGAAGGGAAAGAAGACACAGAATTGCGGGTTGAGAAAAGAACTCTTGCTACCTGGATTGTAGTATGCAGCTGGGTTGTGGTGAAGTGGTGAGGAACGGTGAAGACAGAAATACTTCAGGAAAGGCAAGCAAAAAGAAAGGAACTGAAACAGTGTGTTGAAAATGCTACGTATTGTGAAGGAAACGTTCCTCAAGATATGTCCCTGCCATCTACTGTATATAATCCCCGCCAAGTTATCGTATAGTAAAACGTTTATTTTTGACTGGTGGTCTCCCTCATTGAACGGTAAAACATCTGGTCCTGGCCAACCAGCGTCATCGGTTACATGCGGCCTGCAAGGGCTTAGTCTCCCCATAGTACAAGTCCACACATCCAGCCAGGACCCCCACTTTCATGTAACGTGCCAGGGCGAAAGAGTTGAGTACCTCACCCAAGGCAACCGCCCCGCTCCACGTTATACTTCTGTGAGTCATCGCCATACAGGTGTGCTGATACGGCCACAGCCATCGCGCACAGCTCCTTCAGAATACTGTGAGCAGTGGTCAGAGGCGTAGCTAGGGTTTTGGCTCAGGGGGGCAAAGCTTTTGAGTGGGCCCCTAACAAGGTAACCTTGATCACAGCTGGGTGACGCACCCTAATAGTGGAGGAGAACCTCAGCAGATGACCGCGCTGTTACTGAAGATAATCTCTATATAAAGACCAATATTGATATTACCGCCATATGGTCAGTGGTAGATACCAGTCCTACAGAGCTTATAAGAGATCACAGCACAGTTACAGAAAATGACTTACCGCTGACATTCTTTCTGATGACGATTGTTCATTTTTGCCATCTTTTCCATCTGGCACAGACCGACATGACGACTTCTTCCAGCCAGGACTCGTCTGCAGAAAAAACAACAAAGACACGTTTCACTTTTCATATTCCAGCCCCATCACCATCTATTCCCAACCTGCACAAACTCCTCATCTCCAATACTGAGCCGCTGCTGCCGTATGTCTCCCTATTACTGCACCTGCTGTGTGGTTCTCTGTGCCCTCTAAATTCTAAAGTAACCCTCTATAATATAGTAATGCCGAGTGCAAGTGCCCTATAAAACAGTGCCCATATTTTGCCCCTAGAAAGCAATAATGCCCTGTGTGCCCCTTTGACAGTCACAGTAACCTGATTTCCCCTATAACAATAAGTGCCCACGTTACATTTAATAATGTCCCAATTCTCCCCCTCTACAGCTCCCCTATACACAGTATGATGCTCTTTTATACACAGTATAATGACCCCTCACTGTATAGTACCACCCACACAGTATACTGTCCCCTTAGTAGCCCCCAAACTGTTTGATGGCTCCAACACTGTAAGATGACCCACTCACTGTAATCTCTACACTGTATGATGGCCCCTAGATAGCCTCCATATAGTATAATGCACCAGATAGTCCTCAGTATAGTATAATGCACTCCCCATAGGACTCCATATAGTATAATGCACTCCCCACAGGCCTACTCTATATTGTATAATGCACCCCCATAGGCAGAATCTATAGCATAAGGCAGCTCCCATAGGCAGACCCTGTAGCATAAGTCACCCCATAGGCAGACTTTGTAGTATAAGACAGCACCCAATAGACAGACTCTGTAGCATAAGACAGCACCCCATAGGCAGACTCTGTAGTATAAGGCAGCACCCCATAGGCTAACTCTGGTATAATGCAGCACCCCTATAGGCAGACTCTGCAGTATAAGGCAGCCCCCTATAGGCAGACCGTCTAGTGTAAGGCAGCACCCCATAGGCAGACTCTGTAGTATAAGGCAGCACCCCATAGGCAGACCCTGTAGTATAAGGCAGCACCCCCATAGGCAGACTGTAGTATAAAGCAGCACCCCATAGGCAGACCCTGTAGTATAAGGCAGCTTCCCCATAGGCAGTCCCTGTAGTATAAGGCAGCACCCCCATAGGCAGACTCTGTAGTATAACACAGCACCCCATAGGCAGACCCTGTAGTATAAGATAGCACCCCATAGGCAGACCCTGCAGTATAAGGCAGCACCCCCCACAGGCAGACTCTATAGTATAAGGCAGCACCCCCATAGGCAGACTCTGTAGCATAAGACAGCACCCCATAGGCAGACCCTGTAGTATAAGGCAGCACCCCATAGGCAGACCCTGTAGTATAAGGCAGCATCCCCATAGGCAGACTCTGTAGTATAAGACAGCACCCCTTAGGCAGACTCTGTAGTATAAGGCAGCACCCCATAGGCAGACCCTGTAGTATAAGACAGCACCCCATAAGCAGACCCTGTAGTATAAGACAGCACCCCATAGGCAGACCCTGTAGTATAAGACAGCACCCCATAGGCAGACCCTGTAGTATAAGACAGCACCCCATAGGCATACCCTATAGTATAAGGCAGCACCCCCCCACAGGCAGACTCTGTAGTATAAGGCAGCACTCCCCACAGGCAGACTCTGCAGTATAAGGCAGCACCCCCCACAGGCAGACTCTGTAGTATTAGGCAGCACTCCCCACAGGTTGACCCTGTAGTATAAGGCAGCACCCCCCACAGGCAGACTCTGTAGTATAAGGCAGCACTCCCCACAGGCAGATTCTGTAGTATAAGGTAGCACACACACCCCCACAGCAGACTCTGTAGTATAAGGCAGCACCCCCCCACAGGCAGACTCTGTAGTATAAGGCAGCACACACCCCCCCACAGGCAGACTCTGTAGTATAAGGCAGCACCCCCCCAACAGGCAGACTCTGTAGTATAAGACAGCACCCCTCCCACAGGCAGGCTCTGTAGTATAAGGCAGCACCCCCCACAGGCAGACTCTGTAGTATAAGGCAGCCCCCATAAAGAAAATAAATAAATACTCACCTCTCTTCTTCCTGGTTCCTGTGCTGCACCCTGCTCCCGCTCACCTCCGGACCATGGGCACCAGGCAGTGACGTCATCGCGCCCCCTGTCAGTGTCAGCGTCGGTGACGTCAGACACTGACAGGGGGATGATGGGAGAAGGAGTGTAGCGCTCCTTCCCGCATCAATGTGGTCAGCTTCACCGGCTAGATGCCGATACAGCTGACCCTGCGATGACGGGCGGGGGGCCCACTGCTGGCACTGGCCCCCCTGCCTGCTTAGGGGCCACATAGCGGCCAGCGGCAGAGCAGGGAGATCGATTCTCCATGCTCTGCCGCATAATGTAACTGTATCGGCACGCTGTGCATACCAATAGAGTTACAGTAGCGTAGCTCCAGGTGGGCCCTCTCTGAGCACTGGGCCCGGGGCGATGGCCCCATCTGCCACCCCCGGTAGCTACGCTACTGGCGGTGGTTGTAAGCACAGTTTGGCACTTTGACTGGCAGTGAGTTCTGCACTGAAGCACTGTAGAGCTGGCTCTCAATGAAAGTGATGGGGCATGATTACAAGCACCACTTCCAGTATGTGGAGTGACTGCAGCTTCCCTTTCATGCCTGTATGACTGAAAGCCAGCGGCTCCCAGGAGGAATAAAGTTCATTTTCTCCCAGGTGCTGCAATTTCAGCACAGCAGCTGGACACCTTTCTAATATTATTAACCTGCAGATTAACCCTATATCTGCAGGTCAATAGGGTTATCTCACATGACAAATTCCCTTTAACATAGTTTGATCTCAAGTTTTTCTCCCAAACCTCCAAATGCTTGTACACTCAGCTAATTAGAAAGAAGGGTGTAAGCCAGACACTACCAGACACCCATGCAAATGGTTTTATCACCAGGGAGACTAAAAGCATTGAGAGGTGAAACGCAAAATGTCAGATCCTTCTTTCTCCTGATATCATCATCGGGAGAGGGTTGGGAAACAAATGGTTAGTGGCCCTTTGGTTTAGAAAGATTTCAACTAATATGTGTCACAATCTAGATTTCCTATCAGTATGAGGTGTGGGAGAAAACCCATGAAAATATGGGGAGAAGATACAAACTCCTTACAGATGTTGTCCTTGGTGGGATTTGAACCCAGGACCCCAGCGCTGCAAGGCTGCAGTGCTAACCACTGAGCCTCCGTGCTGCCCTAATTTTGGCAACATTTGTACCTTTGATATATAAATAACTAGCTGTACTACCCGGCTTCGCCCCGGGGTAATAACTGCTGTTAGCAAAATAGAATGTGTTAACAAAAATTTATTCTGCACAAAAAAAACACAAAACAAATAGATAGAAATGTAATTATTAACCCCTTCACCCCCAAGGGTGGTTTGCACGTTAATGACCGGGCCAATTTTTACAATTCTGACCACTGTCCCTTTATGAGGTTATAACTCTGGAACGCTTCAACGGATCTTGGCGATTCTGACATTGTTTTCTCGTGACATATTGTACTTCATGATAGTGGTAAAATTTCTTCGATATAACTTGCGTTTATTTGTGAAAAAAAAACGAATATTTGGCGAAAATTTTGAAAATTTTGCAATTTTCCAACTTTGAATTTTTATGCCCTTAAATCACAGACATATGTCACGCAAAATACTTAATAGGTAACATTTACCACATGTCTACTTTACATCAGCACAATCTTGGAACCAAATTTTTTTTTGTGACGGAGTTATAAGGGTTAAAAGTTGACCAGCAATTTCTCATTTTTACAACACCATTTTTTTTTAGGGACCACATCTCATTTGAAGTCATTTTGAGGGGTCTATATGATAGAAAATACCCAAGTGTGACACCATTCTAAAAACTGCACCCCTCAAGGTACTCAAAACCACTTTCAAAAAGTTTATTAACCCTTCAGGTGTTTCACAGTAATTTTTGGAATGTTTAAATAAAAATAAACATTTAACTTTTTTTCACACAAAATTTGTTTCAGCTCCAATTTGTTTTATTTTACCAAGGGTAACAGGAGAAAATAGACCCCAAAATTTGTTGTACAATTCGTCCTGAGTACGCTGATACCCCATATGTGGGTGTAAACCATTGTTTGGGCGCAGGGCAGAGCTTGGAAGGAAAGGAGCGCCATTTGACTTTTCAATGCAAAATTGACTGGAATTGAGATGGGACGCCATGTTGCATTTGGAGAGCCCCTGATGTGCCTAAACATTGAAACCCCCCACAAGTGACACCATTTTGGAAAGTAGACCCCCTAAGGATCTTATCTAGATGTGTGGTGAGCACTTTGACCCAACAAGTGCTTCACAGAAGTTTATAATGCAGAGCCGTAAAAATAAAAAATCATATTTTTTCACAAAAATGATCTTTTCGCCCCCAATTTTTTATTTTCCCAAGGGTAAGAAGAAATTGGACCCAAAAAATTGTTGTGCAATTTGTCCTGAGTACGCTGATACCCCATATGTGGGTGTAAACCATTGTTTGGGCGCAGGGCAGAGCTCGGAAGGGAAGGAGCGCCATTTGACTTTTCAATGCAAAATTTACTGGAATTGAGATGGGACGCCATGTTGCGTTTTGAGAGCCCCTGATGTGCCTAAACATTGAAACCCCCCCACAAGTGACACCATTTTGGAAAGTAGACCCCTTAAGGAACTTATCTATATGTGTGTTGAGCACTTTGACCCAACAAGTGCTTCACAGAAGTTTATAATGCAGAGCCGTAAAAATAAAAATCATATTTTTTCACAAAAATGATCTTTTCGCCCCCATTTTTTTATTTCCCCAAGGGTAAGAGAAAAATTAGACCACAAAAGTTGTTGTGCAATTAGTCCTGAGTACGACGATACCCCATATGTGGGGGTAAACCACTGTTTGGGCGCATAGCAGAGCTCGGAAGGGAAGGAGCGCTATTTTACTTTTCAATGCAAAATTGACTGGAATTAAGATGGGATGCCATGTTGCGTTTGGAGAGCCCCTGATGTGCCTAAACATTAAAACCCCCCACAAGTGACACCATATTGGAAAGTAGACCCCCTAAGGAACTTATCTAGATGTGTTTTGATAGCTTTGAACCCCCAAGTGTTTCACTACAGTTTATAACGCAGAGCCGTGAAAATAAAAATTCTTTTTTTTTTCACAAAAATGATTTTTAGCCCCCAGTTTTGTATTTTCACAAGGGTATCAGGATAAATTGGACCCCAAACTTTGTTGTCCAATTTGTCCTGAGTACGCTGATACCCCATATGTGGGGGGGGACCACTGTTTGGGCGCATGACAGAGCTCGGAAGGGAAGGAGCGCCATTTGGAATGCAGACTTAAATGGATTGGTCTGCAGGCGTCACGTTGCATTTGCAGAGCCCCTGATGTACCCAAACAGTACAAACCCCCCACAAGTGACCCCATATTGGAAACTAGACCCCCCAAGGAACTTATCTAGATGTGTTGTGAGAACTTTGAACCCCCAAGTGTTTCACTACAGTTTATAACGCAGAGCCGTGAAAATAAAAAATCCTTTTTTTCCCACAAAACTTATTTTTTGGCCCCCAGTTTTGTATTTTCCCAAGGGTAGCAGGAGAAATTGGACCCCAAAAGATGATGTCCAATTTGTCCTGAGTACGCTGATACCCCATATGTTGGGGTAAACCCCTGTTTGGGCACACGGGAGAGCTCTGAAGGGAAGGAGCACTGTTTTCCTTTTTCAACGCAGAATTGGCTGGAATTCAGTTCGGATGCCATGTCCCGTTTGGAGAGCCCCTGATGTGCCTAAACAGTGGAAACCCCCCAATTATAACTGAAACCCTAATCCAAACACATCCCTAACCCTAATCCCAACGGTAACCCTAACCACTCCTCTAACCCAGACACACCCAACCCTATTCCCAACCGTAAATGTAATCCAAACCCTAACCCTATCTTTAGCCCCAACCCTAACTGTAGCTCCAACCCTAGCCCCAACCCTAACCCTAGCCCTAACCCTAGCAATAACCCTAGCCCTATCACTAGTCCTAACACTAGCCGTAACACTAGCCCTAACCCTAGCCCTAACCCTAACCCTAACCCTAGCCCTAACCCTAGCCCCAACCCTAGCCCTAACCCTAGCCCTAACCCTAGCCCTAACCCTAGCCCCAACCCTAGCCCTAACCCTAGCCCTAACCCTAGCCCCAACCCTAGCCCTAACCCTAGCCCTAACCCTAGCCCCAACCCTAGCCCTAACCCTAGTCCTAGCCCTAACCCTAACCCTAGCCCTAACTCTAGTCCTAACTCTAGCCCTAACCCTAGCCCCATCCCTAGCCCTAACCCTAACCCTAGCCCTAACCCTTGCCCTAACCCTAACCCTAGCCCTAACTCTAGTCCTAACTCTAGCCCTAACCATAACCCTATCCCTAATGGGAAAATGGAAATTAATACATTTTTTAATTTTTTTATTTTTCCCTAACTAAGGGGGTGATGAAGGGGGGTTTGATTTACTTTTATAGCGGGTTATTTAGCGGATTTTTATGATTGGCAGCTGTCACACACTGAAAGACGCTTTTCATTGCAAAAAATATTTTTTGCGTTACCACATTTTGAGAGCTGTAATTTTTCCATATTTGAGTCCACAGAGTTATGTGAGATCTTGTTTTTTGCGGGACGCGTTGACGTTTTTATTGGTAACATTTTCGGACACGTGACATTTTTTGATCGCTTTTTATTCCAATTTTTGTGAGGCAGAGTGATCAAAAAACAGCTATTCATGAATTTCTTTTGGGGGAGGCGTTTATACCGTTCCGCGTTTGGTAAAATTGATAAAGCAGTTTTATTCGTCGGGTCAGTACGATTACAGCGATATCTCATTTATATCATTTTTTTTATGTTTTGGCGCTTTTATACGATAAAAACTATTTTATAGAAAAAATAATTATTTTGGTATCGCTTTATTCTCAGGACTATAACTTTTTTATTTTTTTGCTGATGATGCTGTATGGCGGCTCCTTTTTTGCGGGACAAGATGACGTTTTCAGCGGTACCATGGTTATTTATATCAGTCTTTTTGATCGCGTGTTATTCCACTTTTTGTTCGGCGGTATGGTAATAAAGCGTTGTTTTTTGCCTCGTTTTTTTTTTTTTTTCTTACGGTGTTTACTGAAGGGGTTAACTAGTGGGGCAGTTTTATAGGTTGGGTCGTTACGGACGCGGCGATGCTAAATATGTGTACTTTTATTGTTTTTTTTATTTTATTTAGCTTAAGAAATGTATTTATGGGAATAATTTTTTTTTTTTTTTCTTTATTTAGGATATTTTTGTAATTTTTTTTTTACACACATGTGGGGAATTTTTTTTTTACTTTTTTACTTTGTCCCAGGGGGGGACATCACAGATCATTGATCTGGCAGTGTGCACAGCACTCTGCCAGATCTGCGATCTGCTGTGCAGGGCTGCAGGCTTACCAAGTGTCTGCTCTGAGCAGGCACTCGGTAAGCCACCTCCCTCCCTGCAGGACCCGGATGCCGCAGCCATCTTGGATCCGGGACCTGCGGCGAGGAGGGAGGTAGGAGACCCTCGGAGCAACGCGATCACATCGCGTTGCTCCGGGGGTCTCAGGGAAGCCCGCAGGGAGCCCCCTCCCTGCGCAATGCTTCCCTATACCGCCGGCACACCGCGATCATGTTTGATCGCGGTGTGCCGGGGGTTAATGTGCCGGGGGCGGTCCGTGACCGCTCCTGGCACATAGTGCCGAATGTCAGCTGCGATATGCAGCTGACACCCGGCCGCGATCGGCCGCGCTTCCCCCGTGAACGCGGCCGATCGGCTATGACGTACTATCCCGTCGAGGGTCAGATAGGCCCAGGTCACCTCGACGGGATAGTACGTCTAAGGTCACAGAGGGGTTAAAAGGCAAAAACTAAGCTAATAGAAGCATTTTACAACATATATTTCAACACCAGAGATATTCCACACAGATTTAACTAAATTGGCCAAGTAATGTGAAGTAATCTTCTACTACTTATTCGAGAGCCTTTTGATAAACGGCATTCTTAGTTTTTCCTTCAGGTGCAAAGACAAACAGATTTTTGGCTGTTCCAACTCTTGAACAGGCCACATAAAGTTGACCATGAGAAAAGCATGGAGATTGTAAATCTAAGCTAGCTGAAGAGCCCGGCGTTGCCTGGGCATAGTAAATATCTGTGGTTAGTTATAGCACCTCACTTCTCTTATTTTCCCATCACGCCTCTCATTTTCCCCATCACATCTTTCATTTTCCCCCTCACATCTCTCATTTTCTCCCTCACACCTCTCATTTTCCCCCTCACTCCTCTTATTTTCCCCCTCACTCCTCTCATTCCCCCCTAACACTTGTCATTTCAACCTCACATCTGTCATTTTCCGATCACTCCACTATTTTCCCTCACTCCTCTCATTTTGCACTCACACCTTTTCATTTTCACCTCACACCTCTCATTTTCACCTCAGTATATACATGTTTGTCATCTCCCTTATATATAGTATACACCTGTATGTCATATCCTGTATATAGTATATACCTGTATGTCATCTCCCCTGTATATAGTATATACCTGCTGTGTGTCATCTCCCCTGTATATAGTATATACCTGTATGTCATCTCCTCCTATATATAGTATATACCTGTATGTAATCTCCTCCTGTATATAGTATATATCTGTGTGTCATCTCCTCCTCTATATAGTATATACCTGTGTGTCATCTCTCCTGTATATAGTATATATCTGTGTGTCATCTCCTCCTGCATATAGTATATACCTGTGTGTCATCTCCTCCTGTATATAGTATATATCTGTATGTCATCTCCTCCTGTATTAGACCTCGTTCACACGTTATTTGGTCAGTATTTTTACCTCAGTATTTGTAAGTTAAATTGGCAGCCTGATAAATCCCCAGCCAACAGTAAGCCCACCCCCTGGCAGTATATATTAGCTCACACATACACATAATAGACTGGTCATGTGACTGACAGCTGCCGGATTCCTATATGGTACATTTGTTGCTCTTGTAGTTTGTCAGCTTATTAATCAGATTTTTATTTTTGAAGGATAATACCAGACTTGTGTGTGTTTTAGGGCGAGTTTCGTGTGTCAAGTCGTGTGTGTTGAGTTGCGTGTGGCGACATGCATGTAGCGACTTTTGTGAGATGAGTTTTGTGTGGCGACATGCGTGTAGCAACTTTTTGTGTGTCGAGTTGCATGTGACAGGTTAGTGTAGCAAGTTGTGTGCAGCAAGTTTTGCGCATGGCGAGTTTTGCGCGTGGTGAGTTTTATGTGTGGTGCCTTTTGAGTATGTGCAAGTTTTGTGAGAGGCAACCTTTGCATGTGTTGCAACTTTTGTGCATGTGGCAATTTTTCCGCGTGTGCAAGTTTTGCGTGTGGCGAGTTTTCCATGAGGTGAGTTTTGCACGTGTGGCAAGTTTTGCATGTGGAGAGTTTTGCGCGTGGCGAGTTTTGAGCGGCGACTTTTGTGTTTCAACTTTTATGTGGCGAGGTTGGTGTATGTGTGGTGAAATGTGCGCTGAGGGTGGTATATGTGTTCGAGCACGTGGTAGTGTGTGGCGCATTTTGTGTGTGTGTTCATATCCCCGTGGTGGTGTGGTGATTATCCCATGTCGGGGCCCCACCTTAGCAACTGTACAGTATATACTCTTTGGCGCCATCGCTCTCATTCTTTAAGTCCCCCTTGTTCACATCTGGCAGCTGTTAATTTGCCTCCAACACTTTTCCTTTCATTTTTTCCCCATTATGTAGATAGGGGCAAAATTGTTTGGTGAATTGGAAAGCGCGGGGTTAAAATTTCACCTCACAACATAGCTTTGACGCTCTCAGGGTCCAGACGTGTGACTGTGCAAAATTTTGTGCCTGTAGCTGCGATGCCTCCAACACTTTTCCTTTCACTTTTTCCCCATTATGTAGATAGGGGCAAAATTGTTTGGTGAATTGAAAAGTGCGGGGTTAAAATTTCACCTCACAATATAGCCTATGATGCTCTCGGGGTCCAGACGTGTTACTGTGCAAAATTTTGTGGCTGTAGCTGCGACGGTTCAGATGCCAATCCCGGACATACATACACACATACATACACACATTCAGCTTTATATATTAGATTGAGAATAATAGACTTGCTGTCTTAGGTGCAAGATGTGAAATTCCAAGCTAAAAATGCAGAAGAAAGAGATGTGTGGATCCAGGCTCTGAATGATGGGATAAACAGAGGAAAAAACAAAGTCTTTGATGAGGTATGTGAAGATGGGAGGTTGTGGGTTGCAATAAACACCTAGGCAGGTTGACGATGCTGTTCAATTTATTACTTCGTCCACAGTTATGCAACAATTCCACGTTGATAGTCAAAATACAATGTCCTCAGTCCACAAGTTCCCATTCTGAGTTCCACTGCCCACATACCAGGCGATGCCAACTGACTGTCTCCCAACTTTAGGTTGGCCCACAGCTTTTGGTATTTCCAGCCGGCATAGTGTGCATTTACAGCCTATCTTCCTCCAGACGATGGATATCACGACCGTAGCTCAAGGATACCCCTCCAGCCAACAATGAATCTCCTTTGCTTGTCATTCCACCTTACTCCAAGCCAACCCCTCCGGGAGAAAGCCCGACCCTCAGGAAAACACTCCCCTCCCAAAGCTAACTGTGCATTGGTGGGGGTATCTCACTCAGGCTGTTCCCCCTCACCTGGCTTGCATGTGAGACCCCCTATGGTGACGGCTCTCCTGGGTCTACAATCCCCATCCACACAATGGGCCCAGGCATGAAGAACAATGGATTGATAGAAGGATTGCTTTAAGATACCGTCACACTCAGCAACTTTGCAAAGAGAACGTCAACAATCCGTGACGTTGCAGCGTCCTGGATAGCGATCTCGTTGTGATTGACACGCAGCAGCGATCTGGATCCCGCTGTGCCATCGCTGGTCGGAGCTAGAAGTCCAGAACTTTATTTAGTCGCCAGGTCGGCGTGTATCGTCATGTTTGACATCAAAAGCAACGACGCCAGCAACGAGCATAGGGGGCGTCGCAGCGTCTCCTTCTAACCAGTCGGTACACTCCGACTGTTTGACATGGAGCTAACAACCAGCGAGAACGAGAAGTGAGTCGCCGTTACGTCACAGGATCGCTCCTGCATCGTTCTGGAGCTGCTGTGTTTGACGTCTCTAAAGCGACCTAAAGAGCGACGCTCCAGCGATCTAGTTTAGGTCGGCTCGTTGTCTATATCGCCGCAGCATCGCTGAGTGTGACGGTACCTTTACATTTACCTTTAACAATCTACTGTCTGGCCTTAGGTTTACATAAGATGTAGCCTGCTCATCTTCCTCTGCTTACTGTCACTGAATGGAAACATTGATTCCTGAGGATGAACTGACGAGCAAGCAAATCTCTAATAAAACACAGCAAGAAAATATCTAATAAAACACAACAATATCGACACAACCGGTGCTCCGTGCTAGAAAAAGTCTACATGCAGTAGCGCAGTGGACTCCACTCTGCGATCATTTGTCCAATAGTCTTTGGTCCGTGACCAGTTCCTCATAAGGTAGCGTAACAAAATGAGGATGAGTTGATAAATTAACGAAAAAACCTCCTTTAAATAACAATGTGCCAGTTTATAACGCAGAGCCCTTCATTTTACTGTAACTGGGGGTAGGAAGTTACCAGCACATTTTGGAATCGTTAGTCACCAGAGTACATACTCGTCGTCCATAATCTTTTCTCCTTCTTCCTCTTCCATTTTCTCCAAGTGTTTACTACTAATGTAATCATGGTGTAAGAATATTCACATGACGGCCCACCTACATATCCTGAGATATAGGGAATTAACCTTTTGAATTTATTTCCATTAATTGTGGAAGAGGAATTTATCAGATACACCCTGTGGCGAAGCAGCTAAAAATGTAACATGTAATACATATTTAAAATAAAACGGAGAGGCCTCAATTGATTCTTTGCATTTTTTTAACTTTTTTGTGGTTTTCACTGACATCTTTTGTGCAAGGTTCTTCAAAATGGCAAACTTGGTTTATAAATTTTGCTCAAAATAAAAAATACTCTTTGTTATCAGTTTTAACCTTTTTTGTTGTGTATTGTTAGGTCAAAAAGGCAAAAGGTTTCACTAAATTTGCACAAAAAATGTAGGGGTATAAAAAATTACTCATTTATGCAAAAATGTAACAACTTTTAAAAAAAATGTAAAAAGTCTTAAAATTGAAGACATCTGGAAATCCCAAACACTGCCCACAATGGCGAGCACAAAAACAAACAAACGTGGAAACATACAAAATAGACTTTAAAAAAAAGCATGAATTAAAAAAAGAAAAAGTTGCAAAAAAAACCAGACTAAAAATACTAATGCCTAGACAAAAAAGGCGCAAATGCTTTAATTAATAAGGGCCTTTTTATTAAAGGGAATTTGTCAACTGTTTTTTGCTATGTAATCTGACAGCAGCATGATGTAGGGGCAGATACCCTGATTCCATTGATGTGTACTGGACTGCTTGGTTTAGTTTGGATAAAATTCCTGTAGCAGTGGTCAAAATGCTGAGCTGTATATAACCACACACACACCCTTATTGGCAGCTTCCTGTGTACATTGTCAGCAAGCTGCCAATCAGCAGTGGGGGTGGGGTTATACAGATTAGCCTGACTGGCCTGCACGTGAGACCTAGTCCTCTAGTGATAATGTCCTGCTGAAAAAAAAAACACTGATTGTATTGACACTACATCATACAGCCTAGTAAGTGACACATCCCTAAATTCAGGGTCTCTGCCCCTATATTATGCTACTCTCCAAATAAATAATAATAACCTGCTGACAAATTCCCTTTGATGGAGCCTAATGTGCTAAAAATTAAAAAAAGTATCCTCACCTTGATTGCAAAGCATATGTGTTGCCACCTCTGGATGTTGATCCCATATTAATAACCTCGCCTCTTTCAACTCCTGACTTGTGCAGATGCTACAATACGTCCCTCCTCACACACACTTCTACATGAGTCCAAATGTCGAATGCTGATTACATGCCTGGTAATACATCTACCGTAGGCACCTTTACGCTGACCTAGGGGATCCACTAAGTAGCTCTGCTTCTAGTTTCCACTACAAGGGACAGGAGTGTGAGGACAAACTATATTTGATGAAGGCTTAAAAACTGTCTGTATGTAAAAGGTTATTAGACTGATTCATATTTCCAAGTGCCACCTTTATCTCCCCCTTTTATAGCCTATCTCAGTCATTCTAGTCTTAATTCTATTTTGTCATTGTCCATTTTTAGGTTAAGGTAGACCCCAAATGTTCACTAGAACATGTTACTCGGGATCGTGCTAAGGTCGGAGCTGCAAAAAGAAGACCTCCCACGAGAATCCATCTCAAAGAGGTTTGTGAAAAAAACATTTACAAAAATACTTAATTTATTCTAACTGATGTTTACCAATTAAAAATATTTATTAATCACTCAGAAAACTGTTTTCATTAATATTTCCACCAATATCTTCATGCCTTGTAAGACACAGATGTGTTTTACTAGCAGTGTTCCAAAATGCAGGAAATTTCCTAGGAACGTTAGATATTAGATCTTAAAAAGATGTTGCATTAAAGGTAAACTGTCAGCAGGATTTCACACCCCAAACTATTAATATGTGTATATAGGGTTTCAAAGACAAGTCCAGCAATACGTTTACATGGTCAGTCTGTTTCTCCATTACTGAGAAATCAGCATTTTAATTGATATGCAAATGAGGGTGAAAAACTACCTTGGATCTGAAGCCTCTGTCACTCCAGCTCTTTTCCCCAACCAGGGCCCAATCCTCTTGCTTGACTAAGACTCCTTTGCCCAAAATTACACAATATAGAGGCTGTCAGTCAAGCAGGAGGAGGCGGCAGGGAATAGAGCTGGAGTGACAGAGGCTTCAAGTCTACAGCAGCTCTTCAGCCTTATTTTCATACAAATTAAAATGATGATTTATCAGTAACCAAATAATATATTGGCTATGTGATTGTATTGCTGGATTTGTCTTAGAAAGACCTACATGAACATGACATTATTTGGCGGATGAAATCTTGCTGGCAGATTCCATGTAAAAAATAGAAATAGTTTCCAGCAAGGTTACATATTTCTTGAAGAAAACTGAGGAGGCTGCATGGAAGTGCTTTGATAACCTAGATATGAAACTCCACTACATTCTTACTGGAACGTCTTACAACTGAGTATCTCTTTTAAAGGAAAACTGTCCCATGGATTTGCCAAATATATCATTATCGCCATGTTCTTTGTCTTTTTAGCAGCATTACAGATTGCTTTTAGAGAAATTTCTATCTGGATTAGGCAATATACTAACTCACATCCACTACTCATCAAGTCAGCCATTCCTTTGACTAGTCATGCTGTCTATGCCCATTGCGGAATGATTCACATACCAAAGGAAATCTGACATCACCAGATTCGACATTATATGAGTATTGCTCATGCATTGGTAGATAGAGACAGAGCTGTGCTATGGTACTTCAGATAAAGCCAGCGGCAGGTATACATACCTGGAGCGCCCCCACACCACCGCAGGGCCGAGGGGTACCCGGAGCCGGGCCTCTGGGTCTCTGCTCTGGGGTTGTCACGGTGGCTAGACCCGGTCCGTGGCCCTGTCTGTCAGTGGGGGACGTCCAGTGCAATAAGTGGTGTTGTAACGGTGCAGTTGTGGGGTGCAGGTCGCGGTAAATAACGAGGACACCAGGTTGCAGTCTCTTTACCTCTTTACTGGAGATCTCTGAGTCCTCAGTCCAGAATACGGTTCACCAGGCTGCGCAAGTCCGGCCGGTCCAATGGCACCTCCAGAGTTCACTTCACAGGTGGAAATCGGTGCCTTCCTTCTTAGCGCTATGTGTTGTAGTCCTTCCCTGCTGTGCTTACGGAAAGTACCCCACAACCGTTGTGTCTGTTTCTTAAGTTCCCTCACAACTCGATTAAATGATGTTCTTCTAATCTTCCGTCCCTTCCTGATGTTACAGTTAGAACGGCACCCGTTTGTCGGATAGGCCTGGAGTTCTTCCGGGACCCTAGAGACGCCCCTCTCCCGCAATTGCCTCCCAAGACTTCATAGGTGATATGTGTTAGACAGCCCGCCTTAAACTGACTGTCCTGCCGCTGTTTAGAGTATTGCTTGAAGCTGAATGTTATAATACTCCCTCGGCGTTCCGGCCACCGGTAGTGCGCCTCAGTAGGGTGTTGCTCCGGTCTTACAGCACGACCCCTACTGGAATTCTCCTATTGCTTGATCTCGTTTCTCACTCAGCACAATCTATCTCGCTTCTAGTCCTTTCTTGGGTCCCGCCGCTTCCTGGAGCTGGCGCGGACCCGTTACGTTCTTTTCAATGCCAAGCCTCTGTCAGGATCCCACCCCTGACAGAGACCCTACTGTCTCTTCCTCCACAACACCCTCTGCCACTAGGTGTTGCTTCGTCCAATCCAGTCAGCTTTCTGATCTAACTTCCTGCCTGACCCCCAGTTTACCCACTATGGTGGGGAGTGGCCTAATGAATAGAACCCTTAGCTCCCCCCGGAGGCCCGGCTGTGAAATGTATTGGTGTCTGTGATACCTGATCAGATGAACTCCTTCAGTGCCATCGGACGCACCATGGCTCCCCATAGTGGCGGAGCCACAGTACTGCAACGACCAGGACTCTGGGGCGCTGCATACCCAGATTCCCTGATCATGCCCGTAAAGCATGGAGTAACGTTGTGCAAATCCAAGTTACTGGCTGACAATTTTCATACATATGTTAAAACACAGAATAGCCCAATATCAGTAGTAACTCTTTAAAACTTGAACACTCAAATGTAGTATGATTGTAAAGTCTTTTCACCCTATAACCACCAATGTTTAGTAATTTGTCTTATTGCAGGTGGCAGATGCTGCTGCTGATGATTCCTTAAGACTAGGCCTGGAAGCTTTGGACACTGGAATTTTAACTGTAGTTCCACCTGTTCCAAAAGAAAAGGATGATGAATCAAAACCCCAGAAGGAACCAGTAAAGATCCCAATGCCACCCACAAAGCAAAGCAATCTTCCAACTATGGAATCATCAATCCATCCAGAGGAACCAAATGGCCAGAAGGAACCAGTAAAGATTCCAATGCCGCCCACAAAGCAAAGCAATCTTCTAGCCATGGAACCATCAATCCATTCAGAAGAACCAAAAGGCCAGAAGGAACCAGTAAAGATTCCAATGCCACCCACAAAGCAAAGCAATCTTCCAACTATGGAACCATCCATTTCTGATACAGGTAGTGATACTCAAGTTTCTCAAGTGCCACCTCCTCCTCCCAAAAACTTGAAAGAAAACATTTATGCTCGTGAAAAGCTGCTGTCTGAAAATGCAGAAACAGATATGGAAGATACGTTTGAACCTGAAGTTTCTAATAGTCCAAATGAAGAAAATATAACAAACATAGTCAGTTTTCCAGTGTCTCCACCAAAACCGCCACCTAAACTTTTGTCAGACAAGATGAAGAGCAAATGGGTGGGGCCGTCTTCAGAGTGGATGGAAAAAGAGAACATATCAGAAGAGAAAGGAAGTAAAGAGAACCTAGCAGAAGTTGTAATAACAAGTCCTCGTCAAACTATGATATCTGTTGGTATAGAAATAGAAAACAGAGACAGTACAAACAGTCTACAAGATGAAAATGAAGAGGAACAATACAATGTGGATGATGACCAAAACAGTACAGAAGATATATCTACAGAAAGGGCAACTGAAGACACAGAGGACGAAGAAAAGCACAACTTTGGAGGGAATGACATAATGAAGGACGATATTCAAAAATCATCAACTGGACAACCAGCAATTTTCTTGGATGACACAAGATTGCTGAACAAAAGACAAAACAAGCCAGTGCCAGCAGAACGGCATCTCATTGATGGCAAACCAAAGGCATCTTCTATGGGAGACCTTTTGTCAGAGAGCAATATAGACTTTGGAAGCAAAGATGATGCCTCTGTGTTACACCTAACTAAGGACCGGTTAAACATAGTGGAGATGAAGTTGGCATGTGGCAGGCAAAGAACAGAAACCCTTTTAAACAAGGTTTTAAATGGGCAACGTGAAAAAGCAGAAGACGGCAATGGGCTGGATGCTAATTCTGCGACACTTCTCAATAAAGTAATGAAAGACCTTCAAGAAGCTTCTGAAGCACTAATGGAGATCAAGGCACCCAAAACTACAACACCAGAAGGAGGGACTGATAGGCAAAAAGAAAAGCAGAAGGAATTACTTGCACTCCAAAGGAGAACTGTTCATTTTTAGCACTTGCTCGGAAGTAGATGTATTTGTAGATAGTATACAGCACAAATCGCTTCAGCACTTTATCTATAATCAGTCTCTATTTGCACCTTGAGGACGTTACCAAGCAAATGCTCCTAGCGGCTCCACAGCCAGTTTATATAAAATGGGCATGTTCTTGTTACTTTTCTAGATAATTTATAAAAGGTCCTTATTGTTTCACAAAATTTATTTTGAGAATCTCACTATAACCTAGTGGAGGAATAATGCACTATTCAGGCCCTCATCCAAATGGAAGACCAAATAGTCAATATCCAAGACAACATACTTATAATTCACATAGGACCTCTGGTCATTTCTTGTAATTCATAGCCAATTGTCCAGCACTTACATAGAATATATAGACACTATACAAATTAAAACTATCTACTGGAGTCACTGTGGTGGCCATCCGTATACCATTATATGTACAACATACTGGGCACTGAACAAAGACAGCAGAGATACCCCTATAGTTTTACCTGTTACCGGAAATGTTGAAAATATCTCATAAATATCCAACAACAAGCACAAATAGGGAGGAATTTAACTATTTTCTTAAAAAAAGGGTTTTGCCCAATGGCAGAGGGGGCTTAGCTACGTGTGATCCAACAGATACACTGTAATCTACTTCATCTCATAGATTACCGATTCTGGTGCACAGCAGTCCCCAAAAATGTATTAAATTCATTAAAGGGGTTGTCCACTACTCGGACAGCCCCTTCTGAATTTCCTTCCAGTAATAGAATAACACTTATACTCAACTCCGGTGCAGGTGCCATTCCAGGAATGTCGGCCCCGGGGCTCCTGGGGCTCACACGATCCCTGCTGCCAATCAGTGCTACACTCACTCTCTCCTACGGACATTATTGACATCCAGTGAAAGTCAGAGCTGCAGCTGCTCTCTCACTTCCTCTGGATGTCTTGATTTGTCCGAGGAGGAGAGAGTGAAGCCAGCGCTGATTGGCCAGAGGGATCACGTGACATAATAACGTCACGTGATCCCTGGGAGAACCAATGCCGACACTGCTGGAATGGCGCCAGCACCAGTGTTGACTAGAAGTGTTATTATGTTATTGGGCGAAAACATAGGGATTCAGAGGTTGTCCGAGTAGTGGACAACTTGTTAAGGAGCGTGCACCTTATAAAGAATTTGGCAAATTTACACCAGCGAACTTTGCTTCCAGACAGGGTCATCCCAACCTGTCCAGATGCTAGATAGGAAAAATATTAACAATTAAAGAGTTTTCACATTTCAGTGTTTTATGACATCAGCAGATGCTCTCCTGTAAATTCATGGGGGTTATGTAATGTGCTGTATATTTATTTCAGTGGAAACACTGCACACAAGCAGATTGCCTGCACCAGTCACTTGGACTAATACCAGATCCTGGTTTTGGTGAGCTGTTTTTTGTGGCCTTATCCACATAGTATTCAGCTTTACAGTGAGAAAAACTTATTGTTATTGCTTATCCATGGATTGTGAAATTATGTTATTGCAATTATGTCTCCTTATCAAATGTGGGGTCCCCGAAGGACAGGGATAACCTCTATATGATATGCGCATTGGAGCCGGTCCCGCAAATGGATTAAAGATCTGTCATTGGTGATGGAGGATCTGATTGTATCGAAATTTAGAAAATTCTCCACCTTTACCGGACCAGAGTCAATCACCAATCAGCCATAGAAATTGTATGGATCTAAAAGAGCAGTTTGGTGAATATTTGTTTGTGTTTTTTCTTATTTCTCCCTTTATTAGCAACCATGCACCATGCGTGTACATATGTAATGAGTGAATTAATATATTCAACGGTTGCCATCTTCAGCTATTTTCAGCGGCACTCTGGTCCATTCCGGCGACATGCGACATGTGACCTACCGGATCACACAGTGTCTGCTTTGTGGAGTGAAGGACAGGTTTTTAATTTTTTTAATGTCAATCTACGAGACTCAGAATAATGCATTAGAGGCTCATTCTGAATCTCATAGACATATTGAGAAAGTAACTGCTGCTCCATGTAAAAGAATCCGTGTGATCCGGCAGGTTACAAATGTGGTCATGTGGTGCCGGAATGGACCAAACGCTGATGAAAACTACAGTGGACAATTTACAGGATGGAAAGGATCTGTTGCTAACAGATAGAACAGGACTTCTTCAGATAAATTGTGAAGTCCATGCTCCCCCGTTTCAATATTAAGCAGGTGGTTTA
This sequence comes from Ranitomeya variabilis, assembly GCF_051348905.1. NCBI lineage: Eukaryota > Metazoa > Chordata > Amphibia > Anura > Dendrobatidae > Ranitomeya > Ranitomeya variabilis. Next base: position 132,929,352 of record NC_135236.1, on the reverse strand, counting down.
AATGTTCTGGCTGATCAGTATATGCTACGCTGTGTTATAGTATTCTATTATTGTACATAACCAAACTTAAGACATTCCTATTAGTTGGAAAACTGGAACTGATATAAATGTGTGACTACTTAAGGGATTCTACTCCAATAAAAAATGGGAGTTTTTTTGCATGCAAACTCAACAGTTACTTACAGAATAACGGTGACGGGTCAGTCTCGCCCATTAACGAGTGCTGACTGGCAAAGTGCAAGTTGATAGTCATTCATTTACTGGACCGTCCACAAAGGTCATTGAGTACAGATAGGAACAGAAAGATCATTAAAGTGATCATTTTGTCACTACGCATAATGTTATCAGTGGCACATCTGCTTACATGGGTTGATATGCTGCCGATAATCATGATTTTTAAAGGGAATCTGTCACCCCTGGGATGTATATGACCTATTAATATGGGCATACAGGTAATAGAAATGTTACACTGGTCCTACCTGTATGCCTCATATTAATGGTCTTGTTGCTGAGAAATGTTATATTGTTTCTTTATGTTAAGGATTTCTTCCAGGGTCCGGGGGCGTTTGATGCCTGGAAGAAATCCCTGCCTCCTCTCCTCATTACAGTACTACCTCCCTCCCATCAGTATCAGTTATGGCCCCGGAATACCGCGCCTTTGTCCTGCATTCCCTCAGAAATACATACATCATCCTCTCTTCTATGGGTGCTGCATTCAGGGAACTTCTGCTGAGGAGCCGGCGAATCACTGTGACCTCCAGCGTGCACCCCGACAATATGCTCTCCTCACTTCCTCATTGCATAGTCATCGCTAGGAACCATGTGTACATGGCGATGCAGGGAGAAAGTGGGGAGAGCATCTTATCTGCGCGCACACCAGAGGTCACTGGAGTGGGAGTCGCTGGCGGCTGTGCAGAAGATCCCTGAATGCAGTGCCCATAGAAGGGAGGATGAGGTATGTATTTCTGAGGGAGTGCAGGGCGAAGGCGTGGGATTTTAAGGATTTTAAGGCCATAACTGACGCTAATGGGAGGGGGTAAGTAATACAATGAAGATAGGAGGCAGGGATTTCAACAAAGAAAGAATATAACATTTCTCAGCATCAAGACCATTAATATGAGGCATACTAGTAGGACTGATCTAACATTTGTATTACCTGTATGCCCATATTAATACTGTAGATCAAAAATGTCCTGGGGGTGACAGATTCCCTTTTAAGCAGCCTACATGATCCATTTACCTGACAAATGAGCATTCAGGTGATTTCTGGCAGGTTTACCTGTGGTTTGAATGGGCCAGTAACTGGGAACAAGAGTTCCTACAAACGTTCCTGTCTGATTAAATTCACTGTGTAAGGCCAAGTTCATTCATGGTGGGGGTTTTTCATATTCTATCCTCTATAGTATTGTAAATATTATGTTTTATACACACAACAGCCCACACAGTAGCATTTTTCTCAAATGACTTGAAATGGGAAAAGTCCCTGTAGCAACTACAATTTCCCATATCAGAAACTACAGTGGTGACCCCCCCCCCCCCCCCAACTATGGAGTGCTGTCCTGCTGGAGTCGTTTTTCTTATGCTCTGAAACATCGCTCCTGTTTTTTCTTAATTATTAAATGCAACAAAAACGAATCTGTGTGTTGAACGCTCAACTTTTTTTTAATCAGAACCATTTTTTATGAGTTCTCTTTTCTCAGCTTTTTGCTTGACCTTGTAAAATAAGACATTTTATTCAATTTCTTTCTAGCTGATCATCAGACTATTTTATGCCGAATTAAATGAACCCCATAGTATTTGATACTGCTCTCTTAGCAGCGACACATCGTAGATAATAGAGAGGGTCCGAAGAATGGACTCCCCCCTTTTCTAAAGACCATCTGCCCTAACATTTCAATGGGTTGTCATCGTAAGTACTTCTTTCTAAGTGCATGTTTGAGCAAAGTTGACCTCTACTGGACACCAATCCCAAATCTTCAGAGATATTTTTATCAAATTTCTGCCTCTGAGTTTCTAAACTGCAGTTATCATAATTCTTTAAAGGTAGGCTCACACGACCAATGTCTCCACATCCGATAAAAACGGTCTGTTATTTTGATCAGACTTTGATCAGAGTTTTATCATCAGAGTAGCATCAGTTTTTCTTGGACGTGGACAGAAAAAAAAGTTTCTCCACCTTCTCCATTCCGTCAGTCCCTGCAAATCGGACCACTCTTGGATGCATTCCGAGTGCAATCCGATTTATTTTCACGGACTCATAGACTTTCATTGCTGATTTTTATCTGAAACTCGGATCAAATTATGACATATCTCCTATTTTTCTTAACACGGACCACTCAGTCTGAGGAAAAAATCAGACATGTGCACAGCGGCATAGAATATCAAAAGTACGAGTGCTATCTGTGAAAACAAGGGAACGCACTCGTACGAGAAAATTGGTTTAGCGCACGAGCCCTAGTCTTAAATGCTTATATTGTAGAATAAAACATCTTCCTTAGCTTTGAGCTTGAATTGATTAGTTTTAAGCTTGAATAAATAAGGTATAGAAAATTAACCATTACTAATGTCCGCTATACACATTACACAGCTATCAATCGTTCGGCCGACAGCCATCTCGGCCAAGTGTTCCAGTGTTCTCTATGAGAGAGCCGTCACCAGACATGTCTGGTTGTGGTTTATCACCAGGAGAACATAGCAATCATCCGTCTGAAATCAGACATGTCAGATCAATATTTTCCCTGATAATAGGGCACTTATACACGTTAGGCCGGTTTCGCATGTCAGTGTCTCCGGTATGTGTAGTGACAGTTTTCTCACGTACTGGAGAAACTAACACACATAGAACCATTCAAATGAATGAGACTATGCACTTGTCAGCGTGTTTTGATGGACTGTATGTCCGTGTGCAAAACATGCAGACATATCCGTTTTTACCCAGACACACGGGACACAAAACATGCCACACACGTGAACATGGAGAACAGTACACACTCTCCTCTGTGTGCACGGACGGCCGCCGGGGAAGAAGCGCTACAGAAAGCGCTGTTCCCCTGCTTGTGGTGCTGAAGCCGGCTGTCATCCCTTCTCCCCTGCTCAGCCGGCAAGCAGGGGAGAATGAATGAAAGAAAAAAAACAACGTGAAGTCCCCCCTATATTTTTAAACCAACACAGCAAAACTCACAGGTGTGGGCTGCTATTCTCAGGCTGGTAAGGTGCCATGGATATGGCCCCCCAGCCTAAAAACAGCAGCCCTCAGCTGCCCAGAAAAGGCGCATCTATTAGATGCGCCAATTCTGGAGCTTTGCCCAGTTGTTCCCACTTGCCCTGTAGCAGTGGCAAGTGGGGTAATGAGGAGTTAATGTCACCTTCCTATTGCAAGATGACATTAAGCCGGCTTAGTAATGGAGAGATGTCAATAAGACACCTCTCCATTACTAATCCTATAGTTGTGAAAGGGTTAATAAAACACCACACAGTTAGAATAAAGTATTTTAATAAAATCAAACAATAAACACAGTTTTGCCATCTTTATTAGTCTGCCAATCCAAGCCCTCGATCTCCTGTAAAAAAAAATAAAAATAAAAATCCAACAATATGCCCATACCTGTCCGGTGTACAGTCAGTCCCACGCCGTAATCCATGTCTGGGGAATGTAAAGTATACAATCGGGAGCGGTGCTAATGCGGCCATCCCCAGCTGTAAACTACTGGGAAATGAATAAGAAGCAGCGAGCACAGACTCCGTGACGTCACCGCTAGTTACTGAGCCTGCACCCACAGCATCTTATTCATTCCCCAGTAGTTTACCGCTCCCGGTTGTAAACTGCACATTCCCCAGACATGGATTATGGCGTGGGAGTGACTTACGCCAGGCAGGTATGGGTATATTGTTGTTTTTTTATTTTTTTACAGGAGATCGGGGGCTTTGCTTGGATTAGCAGACTAATAAAGATGGCAAAACTGTGTTTATTGTTTGATTTCACTAAGACTTTTTTCTTACTGTGTGGTGTTTTATTAACCCTTTAACAGCTAAAGCACCACACACAGGGGAACAGCGCTTACTATAGCGCATCTTCCCCGGCGGCCGTCCGTGTGGTACTGATGCAGCACACAGTTGCCACACGCGCGCAGCATGTAGCACACACATGGACACACAGGCACGGATATCTCTGGTACCGTGTTTTCCGGTACTGGAAATATCAGGAGGTGTGAAACCGGCCTTAGACTGGCCGCCAAACTCATCAATATCTGCAGGTTTGACTGACATTAGTCTAATGTGAATGGGGGGACATAAAAAGTCACTTTGAGTTAACCTTTTACCATACCTCTGGTAGCTTCAGCTGTAAAGGCATGTAAGTAATGTGATGCAGTTTGCTGACATAAATTGTATTATCTGTGTGTTTTGTGGCTGGTTACCAGGCATGGCACTAAATTACGCATTTTATTCAGACTTGGTGCCAGTAGTGGATTTTGGCCCTGGAGCTCATTCAGCTGGGGATGTTCATTTCAGCTGGTTCAGATCCAGGGTAACAGCTGGGAGAGACTACGCAAAATGTCTGGGATACCTTCCCCAGCCATTGCCAGGGTTCTCACTCTGGAAAATGTTCCTTTGGAAATCTAGGTGAATCTTCTTATAACATTTCAAAAATGTTGTTGTTTAATTTTTCTTGATGAGATTTTCTTGAAATGTGACTACTATAAAGTATGTAGACTCATTTATCAACCCAGTGGCTGACTGTAATCACATAGAATATATAAATGGGGCACAATGTTTCTGCCATTTTTAGTACAAACTGTTATTTTCCTATGAATAAAAAAGTATTTTGGCATGACCATTGCTTTGTATAAAAAGTTATTAAAGTTTTTTTTTCCAGATAGCTTCAATTGTCTGCTTTGCCAATATTTTTCCAAAAAGTCGTTGTACCATCAGGACCTTTCTCCTTTTTATGGATATTTCATAGGAAACTCATTCTGAGTTAATAATAATAATCTTTATTTATCTAGCACCAACATATTCCGCAGCGCTTTACAATTTAACAGTTTCATACGCAAGTCATAAGTAGCAATGTTAACAATACAATAATTAAAGCACAATAAGATGACCCTGCAATGAGGTGGGGGAGATACAGAGTACAGGAGCTTATGTATTTACAATGATGGTCCTGCAATCTTCAGGGGGTGGGGGATAGATGGAGATAGTGGGCTACACACGCACCTTTACACATAAAATGACTTTAATTAGGGAATGTGATAGGCCGCTCTGAAGAAATATGGTTTGAGGGAGCGCCTAAAACTATGTAAATTGTGAATGGTCCTAATTTCTTGGGGTAGAGCATTCCAGAGGATTGGTGCAGCGTGGGAGAAATCTTGGAGACGGGAGTGGGAGGTACGGATTAGTGCAGAGGTTAGTCGGAAGTCATTTGCAGAGCGCAGCGGTCGGCTAGGCCGATAGACAGAAATAAGGGAGGAGATGTAAGGGGGGTGCTGCACTGTGAAGAGCTTTGTGGGTGAGAACAAATACTTTGAATTGGATCCTATAATGAATGGGTAGCCAGTGTAACGACTGGTGAAGAGGGGCTGCATCTGAATACCGATTTGCCAGGTAGATGACCCTGGCTACTGCATTAAGGATAGACTGGAGAGGGGAAAAGCGAGTATTGGGGAGGCCAATTAATAGAGCGTTACAGTAGTCCAGGCGGGAGTGTATCAGGGCAACAGTGAGGGTTTTTGTTGCTTCCATGGTGAGAAAAGGGCGGATTCTAGAGATGTTCTTTAGGTGTAAGCGGCAAAAGCAGGCAAGGTATTGTATATGGAAAGTGAAGGAGAGATTGGTGTCAAACGTGACACCCAGACAGCGCGCCTGCTGCCGGGGTGTTATTATGGTGCCACCCACGGAGAGGGAAATGTCAGGTTTAGGGAGGTTATTAGACTGTGGGAGCAGAAGAAGTTTAGTTTTGGAGAGGTGGAGTTTCAGATAGACAGCGGACATGATGTTGGAGACTGCAGACAGACAGTCAGTAGCATTCTGTAGTACAGCGGGAGTAAGGTTAGGGGATGATGTATATAGTTGTGTGTCATCAGCATTTAGATGGTACTGAAAGCCAAATCTGCTGATGGTCTGTCCAATTGGGGCCGTGTAGAGAGAGAAGAGAAGTGGGACAAGGACTGAGCCCTGAGGTACCCCGACAGTGAGAGGAAGAGGAGATGAAGTGGAGCCAGCAAACAAAACACTGAAGGAGCGGTCAGAAAGATAGGAAGAGAACCAGGAGAAAGCAGTGTCCTTAATGCCTAGTGACTGGAGCCTAGAGAGTAGGAGAGGGTGGTCAACAGTGTCAAAAGCTGCAGAGGGGTTGAGAAGAATGAGCAGAGAGTGGTCACTGTTACACTTTGCTATCAGAAGGTCATTGGTCACTTTGATGAGTGCAGTTTCTGTCGAGTGTAGGGGGCAGAAGCCGGATTGTGAAGGGTCTAGGAAAGGAGTGAATGGAGAGGTAACGGGTAAGGTGGGAGTGGATCAGGAGCTCCAAGAGTTTAGAGATGAAGGGGAGGTTGGAGACTAGTCTGTAGTTATTTGTGCAGGATGGATCAAGTGAGGGTTTCTTTAGTAGTGGAGTAATGATAGAGTGTTTGAAGGAGGATGGGAAGATGCCAGAGGAGAGGGAGAGATTAAAGATTGTAGTTTGGTGAATTTTGATGACTGGAGAGAGCGACTGGAGGAGGTGTGAGGGAATGGGGTCAGTAGTCCATGTAGTCGGATGAGAAGAGGAGAGGAGCCTGGAGACTTCTTCTTCTGTGATGGGATCAAATGTGGAGAGTGAGCCAGGGGAAATGCAGGGAGGGATGGGAGTCACAGCACTTAGTGGCTGGGAGCGGATTTCCTGACGGATATTATCTATTTTCTCTATATAAAGTGGGAGGCCAGGTCATCAGCACAAGTGTCTGTGATAGGGTCTTGTGCTTTTGGCCTGAGGAGGGAGTGAAAGGTGTTAAAACATTTCTTGGGGTTGTTGGATAGTGAGGAGATCAGTGTGGTGAAGTAGGTCTGTTTGGTGAGATGAAGGGCAAAATTACAGGTTCTTAACATAAATTTGAAGTGTATGAAGTCTTCTGGTGTGCGAGGTAGTGCTGTGGACATACAGTTATGGATGCTGTGAAATACTACATTTTTCTAGAGACTGATTTAATGAGCCATATAACTGTACAGTCTGTATGTACTTACACTTGCATGGCTGGAACTCTGAGACAAGCATATGTTGCTGACAGGATTAACCAGGTAACCCCCAAATTGACTGGAATGAGTCGAGGCCGAGGAGGAGGTGTTTGCACCTTTTGAGCGTTAGTGATTATGCATTTCAATTTGCAGGGAAGACTTGGTTGATGGTAGTTTTTTAAAGGGATGAAAGGGACGGTAGACTAGAAAAAAAAATATCTTAAGACGTGTTTTAAATTAAAATATATAAAATTTACTAGTTCACTGTCATTATCAAATGTCCACCGTTGTTTCACTGTTAGTGTTTTTCTTGGCTCCTACCAGTTTTACTTTCCCGAAAGAGCTTTCTGTGTTGGTACATGCCTTTTGCTGTGTCTAAAGGGAGCTGGCTGACTTGCTTATTTTAATAGGTTAACCAATGATTCATAGACAAAGAAGGAGGCTGGCTTAGAGTTTGAAATGAACAAGTCAGCTGGCCCCCTTCATACACATCCCTCCTGTGTTAGGGTCACCTTGTGAAGTGGCCCCACTATGCCCCAGGTCTGGATGGGTACATGGACTACGGTGTTATGACCCCAATGGCGAGGGTCTCAGAGATATCAGCAAGTCTGCAAAGTACAAAAATCCAGCTCATAGGGCAGTGGTAACTGGGTTGACCATATATCTACTCCTAACGCCAACCCTAGAAGTAGCCGGGGAACATGCCTACGTTGGTCGCTAGATGTCTCGCGCCAGCCGGAGAGCTAACTACCCCTAGAAGAGGAAAACAAAGACCTCTCTTGCCTCCAGAGAAAGGACCCCAAAAGTAGGATACAAGCCCTCCACAAATAATAACGGTGAGGTAAGAGGAAATGACAAACACAGAGATGAACTAGGTTTAGCACAGAGAGGCCCACTTACTAATAGCAGAATATAGTAAGATAACTTATATGGTCAACAAAAACCCTATCAAAAATCCACGCTGGAGATTCAAGAACCCCCGAACCGTCTAACGGCCCGGGGGGAGAACACCAGCCGCCCTAGAGCTTCCAGCAAGGTCAGGATACAGATAATATACAAGCTGGACAAAAAATGCAAACAATAACGAATTGCAAAAAGCAAAAAAGCAGACTTAGCTTAATCAAGCAGGAACCAGGATCAGTAGACAAGAGCACTACAGATTAGCTCTGATATCAACGTTGCCAGGCATTGAACTGAAGGTCCAGGGAGCTTATATAGCAACACCCCTGACCTAACGACCCAGGTGAGCATAAAAGGAATGACTGACAAACCCAGAGTCAAATCACTAGTAGCCACTAGAGGGAGCCAAAAAGTAAATTCACAACAGTACCCCCCCCTTAGTGAGGGGTCACCGAACCCTCACCTGTTGTGAATTTGGATTCTGGGCTCCCCCGGTGGCTACTGGTGGAATTGAACTGGTGTCTTCATCTTCTCTGTTCACCTGTTCCCATCAAGATGTGGGAGTCGCTATATAACCTTGCTGCTCTGTTAGTTGCTTGCCGGTCAACAATGTTATCAGAAGCCTCTCTGTGCTTGTTCCTGCTCCTAGACAACTACTAGATAAGTTGGACTCTTGTCCATGTTTGTTTTTGCATTTTGTTCCAGTTCACAGCTGTAGTTTCGTTACTGTGTCTGGAAAGCTCTTGTGAACGGGAATTGCCACTCTGGTGTTATGAGTTAATGCCAGAGTTTTAAAGTAATTTCTGGATGGTGTTTTTTGATAGGGTTTTCAGCTGACCATGAAAGTGTCCTTTCTGTCTTCTGCTATGTAGTAAGTGGACCTCAAATTTGCTAAACCTATTTTCATACTACGTTTGTTATTTCATCTCAACTCACCGCCAATACATGTGGGGGGCCTCTGTCTCCTTTCGGGGTATTTCTCTAGAGGTGAGCTAGGACTAAGATTTTCCTCTGCTAGCTTTATTTAGTCCTCCGGCTGGGCTGGGCATCTAGAATCAACGTAGGCATGCTACCCGGCCACTGCTAGTTGTGCGTTAGGTTTAGTTCATGGTCAGCTCAGTTCCCATCTTCCAAGAGCTAGTTCCTATATATGCTTATGCTATGTTCTCTTGCCATTGAGATCATGACAGTTTGACCGGCCCGCAAAGTGTTAATTGTTTGGGCTGAAGCAGGAGAAAAAGAAGTGTTGAAGGGAAATTTTTTTTTTTTTTTTTTTTTTCCCCTCAGAGTTTTGCTGCCTAGCCCTTAATTGCTGTCTAGCTGCTTCTTACCTCCTCTTAACCCTTGAATGGCTCTGTGTCCACCTGTTTGTAATGGATCTTCAGAGTGTAACTGCAGGTTTGAATATTCTCGCCACGAAGGTACAAAATTTGCAAGATTTTGTTTGTCATGCACCTGTATCTGAGCCGAGAATTCCTTTGCCGGAATTTTTCTCGGGGAATAGATCCGGGTTTCAGAATTTTCGAAATAATTGCAAATTATTTTTGTCTCTGAAATCTCGCTCTGCCGGAGACCCTGCACAGCAGGTCAGGATTGTGATTTCCTTGCTCCGGGGCGACCCTCAAGACTGGGCTTTTTCATTGACACCAGGAGATCCTGCGTTGCTCAATGTGGATGCGTTTTTTCTGGCCTTGGGGTTGCTTTATGACGAACCTCATTTGGAGCTTCAGGCAGAAAAAACTTTGATGTCCCTATCTCAGGGGCAAGATGAAGCGGAAATTTACTGCCAAAGATTCCGTAAATGGTCTGTGCTTACTCAGTGGAATGAGTGCGCCCTGGCGGCGACTTTCAGAGAGGGTCTCTCTGATGCCATTAAGGATGTTATGGTGGGGTTCCCTGTGCCTGCGGGTCTGAATGAGTCCATGACAATGGCTATTCAGATCGATAGGCGTTTGCGGGAGCGCAAACCAGTGCACCATCTGGCGGTGTCCACTGAGAAGTCGTCAGAGAGTATGCAGTGTGATAGAATTCTGTCCCGAAGCGAGCGGCAGAATTTTAGACGGAAAAATGGGTTGTGTTTCTATTGTGGTGATTCTACTCATGTTATATCAGCATGCTCTAAGCGCACTAAAAAGCTTGGTAAATCTGTTTCCATTTGCACCTTACCGTCTAAATTTATTCTATCTGTGACCCTGATTTGCTCTTTGTCATCTATTACCACGGACGCCTATGTCGACTCTGGCGCCGCTTTGAGTCTTATGGATTGGTCCTTTGCCAAACGCTGTGGGTATGATTTAGAGCCTTTGGAGACTCCTATTCCTCTGAAGGGGATTGACTCCACCCCATTGGCTAATAATAAACCACAATACTGGACACAAGTAACTATGCGTATTAATCCGGATCACCAGGAGATTATTCGCTTTCTGGTGCTGTATAATCTACATGATGATTTGGTGCTAGGATTGCCTTGGCTGCAATCTCACAACCCAGTCCTCGACTGGAAAGCTATGTCTGTGTTGAGCTGGGGATGTAAGGGGGCTCATGGGGATGTACCTGTGGTTTCCATTTCATCATCCATTCCCTCTGAAATTCCTGAGTTCCTGTCTGACTATCGTGACGTCTTTGAAGAATCCAAGCTTGGTTCGTTACCTCCGCACCGAGAGTGCGATTGTGCCATAGATTTAATCCCGGGTAGTAAATACCCAAAGGGTCGTTTATTTAATCTGTCTGTGCCTGAACATGCTGCTATGCGAGAATATATAAAGGAGTCCTTGGAAAAGGGACATATTCGTCCATCGTCATCTCCCTTAGGAGCCGGTTTTTTCTTTGTGTCAAAAAAAGACGGCTCTTTGAGACCATGTATTGATTATCGGCTTTTGAATAAAATCACTGTTAAATATCAATACCCATTGCCGTTGCTGACTGATTTGTTTGCTCGCATAAAGGGGGCCAAATGGTTCTCTAAGATTGACCTTCGTGGGGCGTATAATTTGGTGCGAATCAGGCAGGGGGATGAGTGGAAAACCGCATTTAATACGCCCGAGGGCCACTTTGAGTATTTAGTGATGCCTTTTGGTCTTTCTAATGCTCCGTCAGTTTTCCAGTCCTTTATGCATGATATTTTTCGCGATTATTTGGATAAATTTATGATTGTGTATCTGGATGATATTCTGATTTTTTCGGATGACTGGGACTCTCATGTCCAGCAAGTCAGGAGGGTTTTTCAGGTTTTGCGGTCTAATTCTTTGTGTGTGAAGGGTTCTAAGTGTGTTTTTGGGGTACAGAGGATTTCCTTTTTGGGATATATTTTTTCCCCCTCTTCCATTGAAATGGATCCTGTCAAGGTTCAAGCTATTTGTGATTGGACGCAGCCCTCTTCTCTTAAGAGTCTTCAGAAATTTTTGGGCTTTGCTAACTTTTATCGTCGATTTATTGCTGGTTTTTCGGATATTGCTAAGCCATTGACCGATTTGACTAAGAAGGGTGCTGATGTTGCTGATTGGTCCCCTGATGCTGTGGAGGCCTTTCGGGAGCTTAAGCGCCGTTTTTCCTCTGCCCCTGTGTTGCGTCAGCCTGATGTTGCTCTACCTTTTCAGGTTGAGGTCGACGCTTCTGAGATCGGAGCTGGGGCAGTGTTGTCGCAGAAAAGTTCTGACTGCTCCGTGATGAGGCCTTGTGCCTTCTTTTCCCGTAAATTTTCGCCCGCTGAGCGGAATTATGATGTTGGGAATCGGGAGCTTTTGGCCATGAAGTGGGCTTTTGAGGAGTGGCGCCATTGGCTTGAGGGGGCCAGACATCAGGTGGTGGTATTGACTGACCACAAAAATTTGATTTATCTTGAGACCGCCAGGCGCCTGAATCCTAGACAGGCGCGCTGGTCATTATTTTTCTCTCGGTTTAATTTTGTGGTGTCATACCTACCGGGTTCTAAGAATGTTAAGGCGGATGCCCTTTCTAGGAGTTTTGAGCCTGACTCGCCTGGTAACTCTGAGCCCACAGGTATCCTTAAGGATGGAGTGGTATTGTCAGCCGTTTCTCCAGACCTGCGGCGGGCCTTGCAGGAGTTTCAGGCGGAGAGACCTGATCGTTGCCCACCTGATAAACTGTTTGTTCCTGATGATTGGACCAGTAGAGTCATCTCTGAGGTTCATTCTTCTGCGTTGGCAGGTCATCCTGGCATTTTTGGTACCAGGGATTTGGTGGCAAGGTCCTTCTGGTGGCCTTCCCTGTCACGAGATGTGCGAGGCTTTGTGCAGTCTTGTGACGTTTGTGCTCGGGCCAAGCCTTGTTGTTCTCGGGCTAGTGGATTATTGTTGCCCTTGCCTATTCCTAAGAGGCCTTGGACGCACATCTCGATGGATTTTATTTCAGATCTGCCTGTTTCTCAGAAGATGTCTGTCATCTGGGTGGTGTGTGACCGTTTTTCTAAGATGGTCCATTTGGTTCCTCTGCCCAAGTTACCTTCTTCTTCCGAGTTGGTTCCTCTGTTTTTTCAAAATGTTGTTCGTTTGCATGGTATTCCTGAGAATATCGTTTCTGACAGAGGGACCCAATTCGTGTCTAGATTTTGGCGGGCATTCTGTGCTAGGATGGGCATAGATTTATCTTTTTCGTCCGCTTTCCATCCTCAGACGAATGGCCAGACCGAGCGGATTAATCAGACCCTGGAGACATATCTGAGGTGTTTTGTGTCTGCTGACCAGGATGATTGGGTTGCTTTTTTGCCATTGGCGGAGTTCGCTCTCAATAATCGGGCCAGCTCTGCCACTTTGGTGTCCCCGTTTTTCTGTAATTCGGGGTTTCATCCTCGATTTTCCTCTGGTCAGGTGGAATCTTCGGATTGTCCTGGAGTGGATGCTGTGGTGGAGAGATTGCATCAGATCTGGGGGCAGGTGGTGGACAATTTGAGGTTGTCCCAGGAGAAGACTCAGCTTTTTGCCAACCGCCACCGTCGTGTTGGTCCTCGGCTTTCTGTTGGGGATTTGGTGTGGTTGTCTTCTCGTTTTGTCCCTATGAGGGTCTCTTCTCCTAAGTTTAAGCCTCGGTTTATCGGCCCGTATAAGATATTGGAGATTCTTAACCCTGTTTCCTTCCGTTTGGACCTCCCTGCATCCTTTTCTATTCATAACGTTTTTCATCGGTCATTATTGCGCAGGTATGAGGTACCGGTTGTGCCTTCCGTTGAGCCTCCTGCTCCGGTGTTGGTTGAGGGTGAGTTGGAGTACGTTGTGGAGAAAATCTTGGACTCTCGTGTTTCCAGACGGAGACTCCAGTATCTGGTCAAGTGGAAGGGATACGGCCAGGAGGATAATTCTTGGGTGAATGCATCTGATGTTCATGCCTCCGATCTGGTTCGTGCCTTTCATAGGGCCCATCCTGATCGCCCTGGTGGTTCTGGTGAGGGTTCGGTGCCCCCTCCTTGAGGGGGGGGTACTGTTGTGAATTTGGATTCTGGGCTCCCCCGGTGGCTACTGGTGGAATTGAACTGGTGTCTTCATCTTCTCTGTTCACCTGTTCCCATCAAGATGTGGGAGTCGCTATATAACCTTGCTGCTCTGTTAGTTGCTTGCCGGTCAACAATGTTATCAGAAGCCTCTCTGTGCTTGTTCCTGCTCCTAGACAACTACTAGATAAGTTGGACTCTTGTCCATGTTTGTTTTTGCATTTTGTTCCAGTTCACAGCTGTAGTTTCGTTACTGTGTCTGGAAAGCTCTTGTGAACGGGAATTGCCACTCTGGTGTTATGAGTTAATGCCAGAGTTTTAAAGTAATTTCTGGATGGTGTTTTTTGATAGGGTTTTCAGCTGACCATGAAAGTGTCCTTTCTGTCTTCTGCTATGTAGTAAGTGGACCTCAAATTTGCTAAACCTATTTTCATACTACGTTTGTTATTTCATCTCAACTCACCGCCAATACATGTGGGGGGCCTCTGTCTCCTTTCGGGGTATTTCTCTAGAGGTGAGCTAGGACTAAGATTTTCCTCTGCTAGCTTTATTTAGTCCTCCGGCTGGGCTGGGCATCTAGAATCAACGTAGGCATGCTACCCGGCCACTGCTAGTTGTGCGTTAGGTTTAGTTCATGGTCAGCTCAGTTCCCATCTTCCAAGAGCTAGTTCCTATATATGCTTATGCTATGTTCTCTTGCCATTGAGATCATGACACTCACCAAGACCACCAGGGCGATCAGGATGAGCGGCGTGAAAGGCACGAACTAAATCGGCCGCATGCACATCAGAGGCGACCACCCAGGAATTATCCTCCTGACCATAGCCCTTCCACTTGACCAGGTACTGAAGCCTCCGCCTGGAGAGACGAGAATCTAAGATCTTCTCCACCACGTACTCCAACTCGCCCTCAACCAACACCGGAGCAGGAGGCTCAGCAGAAGGAACCACAGGCACAACGTACCGCCGCAACAAGGACCTATGAAATACGTTGTGAATGGCAAACGACACCGGAAGATCCAGGCGAAAGGATACAGGATTAAGGATCTCCAATATCTTGTAAGGACCAATGAATCGAGGCTTAAATTTGGGAGAGGAGACCTTCATAGGAACAAATCGAGAAGACAGCCATACCAAATCCCCAACACGAAGTCGGGGACCCACACCGCGGCGGCGGTTGGCAAAACGCTGAGCCTTCTCCTGTGACAACTTCAAGTTGTCCACCACATGATTCCAGATCCGCTGCAACCTATCCACCACAGAATCCACCCCAGGACAGTCAGAAGGCTCCACATGTCCCGAGGAAAAACGAGGGTGGAAACCAGAGTTGCAGAAAAATGGCGAAACCAAGGTGGCAGAACTAGCCCGATTATTAAGGGCAAATTCAGCCAACGGCAAGAAGGTCACCCAATCATCCTGATCAGAAGAGACAAAACACCTCAAATACGCCTCCAGAGTCTGATTAGTTCGTTCCGTTTGTCCGTTAGTCTGTGGATGAAAAGCGGACGAAAACGACAAATCTATGCCCATCCTACCACAAAAGGATCGCCAGAACCTGGAAACAAACTGGGATCCTCTGTCCGACACAATATTCTCAGGAATGCCGTGCAAACGAACCACGTTCTGGAAGAACACAGGAACCAGATCAGAAGAGGAAGGCAGTTTGGGCAAAGGAACCAGATGGACCATCTTGGAGAAACGATCACATATCACCCAGATGACAGACATGCCCTGAGACACCGGAAGATCCGAAATGAAATCCATAGAGATGTGTGTCCAAGGTCTCTTCGGGACAGGCAAGGGCAAGAGCAACCCGCTGGCACGAGAACAGCAAGGCTTAGCTCGAGCACAAGTACCACAGGACTGCACAAATGACCGCACATCTCTTGACAAGGAAGGCCACCAAAAGGACCTGGCCACCAGATCTCTGGTGCCAAAAATTCCCGGGTGCCCTGCCAACACTGAGGAATGAACCTCGGAAATGACTCTGCTGGTCCATTTAGCAGGCACAAACAATCTGTCAGGTGGACAAGAGTCAGGCCTACCAGCCTGAAATCTCTGCAACACACGTCGCAGATCTGGAGAAATAGCTGACAGGATAACTCCTTCCTTAAGAATACCCACAGGTTCAGCGACTCCAGGAGCATCAGGCACAAAGCTCCTAGACAGAGCATCGGCCTTCACATTCTTAGAACCTGGTAAATACGAAACCACAAAGTCAAAACGGGAGAAAAACAATGACCAGCGGGCCTGTCTAGGATTCAGGCGTTTAGCAGACTCGAGGTACATCAGATTTTTGTGATCAGTCAAGACCACCACACGATGCTTAGCACCCTCGAGCCAATGACGCCACTCCTCAAATGCCCACTTCATGGCCAACAACTCCCGATTGCCCACATCATAATTTCGCTCTGCCGGTGAAAACTTCCTAGAGAAAAAGGCACAAGGTCTCATAGTAGAGCAACCGGGGCCTCTCTGCGACAAAACGGCCCCTGCCCCAATCTCCGAAGCATCCACTTCAACCTGAAAGGGAAGTGAGACATCAGGCTGGCACAAAACAGGCGCTGAAGTAAACCGGCGCTTCAACTCCTGGAAAGCCTCCACGGCAGCAGGAGCCCAGTTAGCCACATCAGAGCCTTTCTTGGTCATATCCGTCAACGGTTTAACAACGCTAGAAAAATTAGTGATAAAACGACGGTAGAAGTTAGCAAAACCCAAGAACTTCTGAAGACTCTTAACTGACGAGGGTTGAGTCCAATCATGAATAGCTCGAACCTTGACTGGGTCCATCTCCACAGCAGAAGGGGAAAAAATGAACCCTAAAAAGGGAACCTTCTGTACACCAAAGAGACACTTTGAGCCTTTAACAAACAAAGAATTTTCACGCAAAATCTTGAAAACCATCCTGACCTGTTCCACATGCGAGTCCCAATCATCAGAAAAAAACAGAATATCATCCAGATAAACGATCAAAAATTTATCCAGATACTTCCGGAAAATGTCATGCATAAAGGACTGAAAAACTGAAGGTGCATTAGAGAGCCCAAATGGCATCACCAAGTACTCAAAATGACCTTCGGGCGTATTGAATGCGGTTTTCCATTCATCTCCTTGCTTAATGCGCACAAGGTTGTACGCACCACGAAGGTCTATCTTGGTGAACCACTTGGCACCTTTAATCCGGGCAAACAAGTCTGACAACAACGGCAAAGGATACTGAAATTTGACAGTGATCTTATTCAAAAGCCGATAGTCAATACAAGGCCTCAAAGATCCGTCCTTTTTAGCCACAAAAAAGAATCCCGCACCAAGAGGGGAAGAAGAAGGACGGATATGCCCCTTCTCCAGAGACTCCTTGATATATGAACGCATCGCGGTATGTTCAGGTACCGACAGATTAAACAGTCTTCCCTTAGGAAACTTACTGCCTGGAATCAAATCTATTGCACAGTCACATTCCCTATGAGGAGGCAATGCACTTGACCTAGACTCGCTGAAGACATCCTGATAATCAGACCAATACGCCGGAACTTCCGAAGGCGTAGAAGTAGCAATAGACACGGGCAGGGAATCTCCATGAATTCCATGACAGCCCCAACTTGACACTGACATTGCCTTCCAGTCCAAGACTGGATTATGGGTCTGTAACCATGGCAACTCCAAAACAACCAAATCCTGCATCTTATGCAGAACAAGAAAACGTATCACCTCCCGATGTTCAGGAGTCATGCACATGGTAACCTGTGTCCAAAACTGCGGCTTATTTTCTGCCAATGGCGTAGCGTCAATACCCCTAAGAGGGATAGGATTTTCTAATGGCTCAAGAACAAAACCGCAACGCTTGGCAAATGACAGATCCATAAGACTCAGGGCAGCACCTGAATCTACAAACGCCACGACAGGATACGATGACAGTGAGCAAATCAAAGTTACAGATAGAATGAATTTAGGTTGCAAATTACCAATGGCGACAGGACTAACAACCTTAGTAAGACGCTTAGAGCATGCTGAGATAACATGTGCAGAATCACCACAGTAGTAACACAAGCCATTCTGGCGTCTATGAATTTTCCGCTCATTCTAGTCAGGATTCTATCACATTGCATTAAATCAGGTGCCTGTTCAGATAACACCATGAGGGAATTTGCGGTTTTGCGCTCCCGCAACCGCCGGTCAATTTGAATAGCCAGGGCCATGGAATCATTCAGACCTGTGGGAATGGGAAAACCCACCATCACATTCTTAATGGCTTCAGAAAGGCCATTTCTAAAATTTGCAGCCAATGCACACTCGTTCCACTGGGTCAGCACGGACCATTTCCGAAATTTTTGGCAATACACCTCAGCCTCGTCCTGGCCCTGAGACATAGCCAGCAAGGCTTTTTCTGCCTGAATCTCAAGATTGGGTTCCTCATAAAGCAAACCGAGCGCCAGAAAAAACGCATCAATATCAGCCAATGCCGGATCTCCTGGCGCCAGCGAGAAAGCCCAATCCTGAGGGTCGCCCCGTAAAAAAGAAATAACAATTTTCACTTGCTGAGCGGAGTCTCCAGAGGAACAGGGTCTCAGGGACAAAAACAATTTACAATTATTCCTGAAATTTCTAAACTTAAATCGGTCTCCGGAAAACAGTTCAGGAATCGGTATCTTAGGTTCTGACATAGGATTTCTGGTAACATAATCTTGTATGCCCTGCACACGAGCAGCAAGCTGGTCCACACTTGTAATCAAGGTCTGGATATTCATGTCTGTAGCAATCACAAGCCACTCAAAGGTAAAGGGGAAAAGAAGAAAAAAAAAAAAATGAGAGAGAGAAAAAAAAAACCTCAGAACTTTCTTTCTTATAATCCCACTTCTGCAATGCATTTAACATTTAGTACTGGCCTGGCAAACTGTTATGACCCCAATGGCGAGGGTCTCAGAGATATCAGCAAGTCTGCAAAGTACAAAAATCCAGCTCATAGGGCAGTGGTAACTGGGTTGACCATATATCTACTCCTAACGCCAACCCTAGAAGTAGCCGGGGAACATGCCTACGTTGGTCGCTAGATGTCTCGCGCCAGCCAGAGAGCTAACTACCCCTAGAAGAGGAAAACAAAGACCTCTCTTGCCTCCAGAGAAAGGACCCCAAAAGTAGGATACAAGCCCTCCACAAATAATAACGGTGAGGTAAGAGGAAATGACAAACACAGAGATGAACTAGGTTTAGCACAGAGAGGCCCACTTACTAATAGCAGAATATAGTAAGATAACTTATATGGTCAACAAAAACCCTATCAAAAATCCACGCTGGAGATTCAAGAACCCCCGAACCGTCTAACGGCCCGGGGGGAGAACACCAGCCGCCCTAGAGCTTCCAGCAAGGTCAGGATACAGATAATATACAAGCTGGACAAAAAATGCAAACAATAACGAATTGCAAAAAGCAAAAAAGCAGACTTAGCTTAATCAAGCAGGAACCAGGATCAGTAGACAAGAGCACTACAGATTAGCTCTGATATCAACGTTGCCAGGCATTGAACTGAAGGTCCAGGGAGCTTATATAGCAACACCCCTGACCTAACGACCCAGGTGAGCATAAAAGGAATGACTGACAAACCCAGAGTCAAATCACTAGTAGCCACTAGAGGGAGCCAAAAAGTAAATTCACAACACTACGGACTTTGGTACAGTAGGCAGGATGGCACATGGGGAGTAAGGACGAGACACCCTCAGGAATCTTGCAAGCGCAGGACGGTGAAATGAAGTCAGCAGGGCAGCAGGGATAGAAGACATAGAACCCTAAAAATTAACTTTTTTGATATTTTAAAAGTATATAGGACTTGTAATTCTTAAAAAAAAACATATCAGACAGTGGTACTGAAGGGTATATGGGGAATATGGTCAAGGTCAATCTCCTTTTGCCAGGTAGCGATACAAATAGACCTGTCAAGTCCAAAGAAGAAGGCCATCCTTTTGTGATGTGATTATGTATCAGAGCTATAAAAGAAGTCATTTCATAGCTTTCTGTATTTTAATTCTTTGTAAGACGTGCATATTACTATGACACTGACTTTCTGCTGTAAGAAAAGCGCAGGCATCCTTCACCCTGGTTGGCACAGCGCGGCAATGGAATCTCTCTCCCTTCCAACATCGTATTACTGCCAACAACAATATGATAAACAGCAGCTCAGTGTCTGAGCTCCCAGAAGATGGAGAGACACTAACAATGAGGCTTTATGCTGGAGCAAGGACACCGGATCTACACCAGCAGCTCAGCAGAAAAAGTTTCATTTTGTGAACATGGTAACAGAAAGTGACTATTTCTTGTTCTGTCACTGGATTTGTCATTGATTTATTCAAGCTTTTACGCTCTGTGACTCTGAAGTCCTACAGGTCACTAGAAAATGGGCTTAAAGGGTTCCTAGGTTTAGAAAAATCATGTATTAAGATGTAAGATCCCTGTGCAATGCTTCAGAGGTCATCAGTTTTACTACTCGAATCCCTAATATCACTGCTGGGATAAGGCAAGATTCAGAGTTTGCATTATTTTCTGACTCTTAAATGAAAATGCTCTTAAATTAAATGTTCGGACCCGATAAAATAATGGAGCCTATATTCACCGCCTGTGCCGACTCCAGTTCCGTTCCCAAACACATTTGATGGGGGCAATTTACTTACTACCTCTTACCTTAGCATGCCATTTATATTTTATTCTATTCACCAACCTTATTTTTATTCAGGTTGTTGTCTTTGATGCATGGCATTGCCTTTTAAGCAGTTCATTACACAAATAGTGCAGAGATTCTTTACATTCAGATCTTTACCCATCCATCCAGCCATGTCAGTGAGCATAGACAGCACCTCCAAAAATCATACATTGATCTAATGCTGCTAACCAAAAGATATATAACTGAACATTACAGGTCTATGCTCACTGCTGGCTTGCTGCCGAGCTAAAGGAATCATGGGACATGTAGTAAGAAGAGAACAGAGGAATTTGAAGAGGAAGTGTTTATTATGGCAACATAGCTAGTGGCAGGGCACAGGAAGCAAGTCAAAAAAGCATAAAACAACATGAAACATGGCAGATAATTGGATGCTATAATATTGGGATGGATCTACTACTGAAAAAATAAGTCCATTCATTGTTATGAAATACGTTTAGGAATGAGTGGGAGGAGAAGAGGTGGTTTATAGAGGGGACGAAAGAAGTTTTTTTGATAATACATCACAAAGTCTTTTAGATTCACTTGTACTATTGATTTATGCAGAGTTTTTTGAAAGTACAGTTTCCTATTAAAGGTATGTGGTAAAACTGCTGCAATAGGAAGTGGTTAGCATGTTGATGTTTTGGGATTTTACACTTTCAAAGATAAAAAGATGAAAGAAAATATCAATTTTGCAAATTTTCAAATGTGAAGCAGACACTATATATATATATATATATATATATATATATATATATATATATATATATATATATATATATATATACATAAAGGGTACGGGAAGTATTCATACCCCTTTAAAATTTTTCACTCTCTGTTTCATTGCAGCCATTTGGTAAATTCAAAAAAGTTCATTTTTTTTCTTGTTGATGTGCACTCTGCACCCCATCTTGACTGAAAAAAAAACCCAGAAATGTAGTAATGTTTGCAAATTTATTAAAAAAGAAAAACTGAAATATCACATGGTCATAAGTATTCAGACCCTTTGCTCAGTATTGTGTAGAAGCACCCTTTAGAACTAGTACAGCCATGAGTCTTCTCGGGAATGAATCAACAAGTTTTTCACACCTTGGATTGGAGATCCTCTGCCATTCTTCCTTGCAGATCCTCTCCAGTTCCATCAGGTTGGATGGTGAACGTTGGTGGACAGTCATTTTCAGGTCTCTCCAGAGATGCTCAATTGGGTTTAGGTCAGGGCTCTGGCTGGGCCAGTCAAGAAAGGTCACAGAGTTGTTCTGAAGCCACTCCTTCGTTATTTTAGCTGTGTGCTTAGGGTCATTGGCCAAAGGTTCACCTTCCAACAAGACAAGTGTGAGGTCCAGAGCACTCTGGAAGAGGTTTTCCTCCAGGATATCTCTGTACTTGGCTGCATTCATGTTTCCTTCAATGACAGCCAGTCATCCTGTCCCTGCAGCTGAAAAACACCCCCATAGCATGATGCTGCCACCTCCATGTTTCACTGTTGGAATTGTATTGGGCAGGTGATGAGCAGTGCCTGGTTTTCTCCCCACAGACAGCTTAGAATTATCACCAAAAAGGTCTATCTTTATCTAATCAGACCAGAGAATCTTATTTCTCATAGTCTGAGAGTCCTTCATGTGTTTTTTTAGCAAACTCTATGCTGTCTTTCGTATGTCTTGCACTGAGGAGAGGCATCCGTGGGGCCACTCTAGCATAAAGGCCCGACTGGTGGGAAGTGAAAGTTGACTTTGTGGAACTTTCTCCCATCTCCCTACTGCATCTCTGGAGCTCAGCCACAGTGGTCTTGGGGTTCTTCTTTACCTCTCTCACCAAGGCTATTCTCCCACGATTGCTCAGTTTGGCTGGATGGCCTGGTCTAGGAAGACTTCTGGTGGTCCCAAACTTCTTCCATTTAAGGATTATGGAGGCCACTGTGCTCTTAGGAACCATGAGTACTGCAGTTCTGTTGTAACCTTGGCCAGATCTGTGTCTTGTCACAATTCTGTCTCTGAGCTCCTTGGCCAGTTCCTTTGACATCATGATTCTCACTTGGTCTGACATGCACTGTGAGCTGTGAGGTCTTATATAGACAGGTGTGTGCCTTTCCAAGTCAAGTCCTATCAGTTTAATTAAACACAGCTGGACTCCAATGAAGGAGTAGAACCATCTCAAGGAGGATCACAAGGAAATGGACAGCATGTGACTTAACTATGAGTGTCTGAGCAAAGGGTCTGAATACTTATGACCATGTGATAATTCAGTTTTTCTCTTTTATTAAATTTGCAAACATTTCTACATGTATGGGTTTTTTTCAGTCAAGATGGGGTGCAGAGTTTACATTAATGTGAAAAAAATGGCTGCAATGAAACAAAGAGTGAAAAATTTAAAGGGGTCTGAATACTTTACGTACCCACTGTATATAGTGTCTGCCCTTCACATTTGAAAATTTGTAAAATTTCTATTTTCTTTCACACTGTATACTGTGTGTGTGTGTATATATATATATATATATATATATATATATATATATATATATATACACTGTGTATATATATATATATATATATATATATATATATATATATACACTGCTCAAAAAAATAAAGGGAACACTTAAACAACAGAATATAACTCCAAGTAAATCAAACCTCTGTGAAATCAAACTGTCCACTTAGGAAGCAACACTAATTGACAATCAATTTCACATGCTGTTGTGCAAATGGAATAGACAACAGATGGAAATTATTGGCAATTATCAAGACACCCTCAATAAAGGAGTGGTTCTGCAGGTGGGGATCACAGACCACATCTCAGTACAAACGCTTTCTGGCTGATGTTTTGGTCACTTTTAAATGTTGGTAGTGCTTTCACACTCGTGGTAGCATGAGAATGACTCTACAACCCACACAACTGGCTCAGGTAGTGCAGCTCATCCAGGATGGCACATCAATGCGAGCTGGGCAAGATGGTTTGCTGTGTCTGTCAGCGTAGTGTCCAGAGGCTGGAGGCCCTACCAGGAGACAGGCCAGTACACCAGGAGATGTGGAGGGGGCCGTAGGAGGGCAACAACCCAGCAGCAGGACCGCTACCCCCACCTTTGTGCAAGGAGGAACAGGAGGAGCACTGCCAGAGCCCTGCAAAATGACTTCCAGCAGGCCACAAAAGTGCATGTGTCTGCACAAATGGTTAGAAACCAACTCCGTGAGGATGGTCTGAGGGCCCGACGTCCACAGATGGGGGTTGTGCTCACAGCTGAACACCATTCAGGACGCTTGGCATTTGCCACAGAACCCCAGGATTGGCAAATTCGCCACTAGCACCCTGTGCTCTTCACAGATGAAAGCAGGTTCACACTGAGCACATGTGACAGATGTGACAGAGTCTGAAGATGCCGTGGAGAGCGATCTGCTGCCTGCAACATCCTTTAGCATGATCAGTTTGGCAGTGGGTCAGTAATGGTGTGGGGTGGCATTTCTTTTCAGGGCTGCACAGCCCTCCATGTGCTCCCCAGAGGTAGCCTGACTGCCATTAGGTACTGAGATGAGACCCCTTGTGAGACCATATGCTGGTGCGGTTGGCCCTGGGTTCCTCCTAATGTAGGACAATGCCATACCTCATGTAGCTGGAGTGTGTCAGCAGTTCCTGCAAGATGAAGATATTGAAGCTATGGACTGGCGCGCCTGTTCCCCAGACCTGAATCCGATTGAGCACATCTGGGACGTCATGTCTCGCTCGATCCACCAACGTCACATTGCACCACAGAATGTCTAGGAGTTGGCCGATGCTTTAGTCCAGGTCTGGGAGGAGATCCCTCAGGAGACCATCCGCCGCCTCATCAGGAGTATGCCCAGGCGCTGTACAGTAGAGAAGTCATACAGGCACGTGGAGGCCACACACAATACTGAGCATCTTTTCCTTGTCATGAGGCATTTCCACTGAAGTTTGATCAGCCTGTAATTTGATTTTCCACTTTGATTTTGAGTATCATTCCAAATCCAGACCTCCATGGGATATTCATTTTGATTTACATTGATAATTGTTGTTTTATTGTTCTGAACACATTCCACTATGCAATGAATAAAAATTTGCAACTGGAATATTTCATTCAGAGATATCTAGGATGTGGTATTTTAGTGTTCCCTTTATTTTTTTTGAGCAGTGTATTTATATATAAAAGGATTGGAAAATCCGAAACGTCGCCACGCCGTTTAGGCATTAAAAAGACCCACTTTTGGAATTTTTTTTTTTTTTTTGTGCTGTTTTCCTTTTTTTCTCATATACTTGGAGCCGCTGGAATACTGGCTTGGAGAGCTTTGCACTACAAGTGTGGTAATATGATGCTGTTCTAATTTTTCCAATATATATATATATATATATATATATGTATATACGTATATATATATATATATATATATATATATATGTATATATATATATATATATATATATATATATATATATATATATATATATATATATATATACCGGTATATAAATAATAATTGTGCATAACAAGTTTAGCCAGTGTGTGAGCATGTTTTTGCTTTAGATCATTCATTAGCATAACATTGATGATGTTTATATGACTTTTACGTCAAACCAAGACAGTGTTATACAATTGTATAATCGTCACTGAAGTGACCATTATGAATAATTAATAGCCACAATTACTAACCACAAATCCCATCATGCCAAACTAGATGAGCTAGCTATGTATGTCAGCCTGGTGAATAATGTTTCAGCTGAAAACAAGGGCTAAGGGCGCACCAGCGACTCTGCTCACCTACATCTGTAGACCAACTGGAAGTCAAGCAATTAGTAAGGTTGATCTCCAATTTTTAAGAGACCCATGATAAAAACTACATATAGTACCGGCATATTGATAGCAAGTGGTAAAACTTGGAGTAATAAAAAAAATCATTAGAGTGCTCCCTTAAAAAAGTGACACACCAAATAATCTACAGTCCAGTATTTGAGACTAGATGAAATGTCATTGTCAAATTCAAGAGGGAATTATATAAAACCTGCCATGGGTGTCACTATTGTCAAAAATCCAGCCCCAAACTTCTTAGCCAGAGCCCCAAATCTCCTGTAACTGCCGCATTGAACTGTGTCAGCAGTATCAACATGATGCTGATATGGTTCAGTCTCATGATAGAGCAGTGAGCAACAAGCTCCCTACCCTATCATTGTCTGTCTTCTGGTAACTTAAGCCGCACATCACAGCTTACATCAGCATTCTTACGCACGTGGCATCATGACGTGCAAGCCCGGCATAGAAGAGGAGACAGAGGCTGCGGTGCCAGTAATCAGGATTAGGTGAGAATAAACTTAATTTATTTTTATGTGATCGGGCAGTGGGGACCATCATAGGATATTTATGGGCAGTGGAGGCCATCATAGTATATATATGTGCAGTGAGGGCCATCATATTATTTTTTCACAGTGGGGTCAGATGTAAGAATGAAAAAACAATAATAATGTGAAAAAATGAAAGTGAAAAAAATGAGAAAAAAAACCTAATGAAAATAAAGACCATCAAATATGTGAAACACAAAAGAAAAGAAAAAAAGAAAAAAATTAAAATAATAAAGAAATAATGAAACAATCCAAGTGAGTGGATATGTGTAAATGTATATGGAGCGCCCCCAGACGCAGGGCCGTGGGGTACTCGGTACCGGGCCTCTCTGTCTCGGTCCTGGGGTTGTCACGGTGGCCTGACCTGGTCCGTGACCCTGCTAAGGGGCGTCCAATGAAAGATGTGATGGTGGTGCGTGGTGCAGGTCGCGATGAATAACGAGGACACAGGGTTGCAGTCTCTTTACCTCTTTACTGAAGGCTTCAGGATCCGCAATCCAGAGTACTGTTAACAGGGCTGGCTGAGACCAGCCGGTCCGAAGACACATCTAGAGTTTCCTTTGCAGGTGGAAATCAGTGCCTACCTTCTAGCGCCTGTGTGTTGTAGTACCTCCCTGCTGAGCACCACGGGATAGTCCTCACAACTGTTGTGTCTGTTTCTGATGTTCTTCTCTCTCACAACTCGTATCTATTCTGATGTTCTTTCTCCGTCCCCCAGATGATATGGATAGGACGCACCCGTATGACGGGTAGGCCTGGAGTTCTTCCGGGACCCTAGTGTCGCCCCTCTCCCACAATTGCCCCCTATGTCTGCTTAGGTGAGTTAGGTGAGACAGCCAACCTATAATCAACTGTCCTGCCGCTGTTTGAAGTATTGCTTGGAGCCAAATACTTCCTCGGCGTTCCGGCCACCGGCTACGCGCCTCAGTAGGATGTTGCCTCGATCTTACGGCACGACTCCTACTGGCTTTATCTCCTTTTTGCTGCGATCTCGTTTCTCACTTCTCCACAATAAACTTCTCTTCGTTTCCTTTCTTAGGATGCCGCCGCAACGGGTGCAGGTGCGGCTCCGTAACGTTCTGTTCTGTTCTCTAGGTCACTGCCAGGATCCCACCCCTGACAGAGACCCCCCTGAATCTTCCCCCTGCAACACCCTCTGCCACAGGATGTTGCCTGGATCCAACCCAGTCAGCTTCTGACTAACTTCCTATCCAACCCCCAGTTTTACCAGATTGTGAGGAGTGGCCTAATACATAGAACCCTTTGCTCCCCCTGGTGGCCAGAGTGTGAAATGTAGTGTGTGACTGTGATAACTGGTCAGGTGAACTCCTTAAGTGCCATCAGACGTACCATCACTCCCCTTAGTGGCGGAGCGTCAGTACTGCAACGACCAGGACTCTGGGGCGCTGCATATATAATTTATACAATGTGATTTTCTGGATTTATTTTTGTATTCTATCACTGGATTGTGTGTCTTGGGGAAAGCAAAAGAATTGTCAATCGATCTACGGGAAAAGGTAGTTGAACTGTATAAAACAGGAAAGAGATACAAAAAGATATCCAAGGAATTGATAATGCCAGTCAGCAGCGTTCAAACTGTGACTAACAAATGGAAAATCAGGGGCTCTGTAAAAACAAAACCACGGTCAGGTAGACCAACAAAAATGTCATCCACAACTGCCAGGAAAATTGTTCGGGATGCAAAGAAAAACCCACAAATAACATCAGCTGAAATACAGGACTCTCTGAAAACTAGAAGAGTGGCTGTTTCAAGATGCACAATAAGGAGGTGCTTGAAGAAAAATGGGCTGCATTGTTGAGTTGCCAGAAGTTAGCCATTACTGTGCAAATGCCACAAAGTATCTCTCCTACAATACGCAAAACAACACAGAGACAAGGCTCAAAACTTCTGGAACAAGGTAATTTGGAGTGATGAGACCAAAATTGAACTTTTTGGCCACAACCATAAACATTACATTTGAAGAGAGGTCAACAAGGCCTATGACGAAAGGAACGCCATTCCTACTGTAAAGCACAGAGGTGGATCTCTGATGTTTTGGGGATGTGTGAGCTTTAAAGGCACAGGAAACTTGGTCAAAGTTGAAGGAAAGATGAGTGCAGCATTTTATCAGCAAATACTTGAGGCAAATTTGCACTCATCAGTCCGGAAGCTGCGCATGGGACATACTTGGACGTTCCAACAAGACAACAATCCAAAACACAAGGCCAAGTCGACCTGTCATTGGCTACAGCAGAACAAAGTCAAGGTTCTGAAGTGGCCATCTCAGTCTCCTGACCTCAATATCATTGAGCCACTGTCATGACTCAGGACGGGGTGGTTCTGGCTCCGTCCTGGTCAGGTCAGGGTTAAGATACTTCACCTCTCTTTGGTTCTGGGGCGGCTATTTAATGCTGGTAGTCCCTGGGTCCAGTGTCGGTGATACTTCCGTTTACTTTGCAAGGGATTGCTGACCCAGGTTACTCATCTGTAATCATTGAGCCTCTGTGCGTGTGAGCTTTTCTGTGGATGACCTGGTTCATCCCCTGACTTCTGCCTCTGTGTTCTGCTCTGTACTGCTCTATCCTTCCTGGTTCTCTGACCCCTTGCCTCGGCTCAGCTCACTTGCTGTCTCATCCCTAGGTACCTCGCTCTTGTTTGGCTTTGACCCTTGGCTCTCCATTTGACTACGTTTACATTTTGTGCCCCGTATTCCGTGCTTTCAGTAGCTTCCCTGTCCTCACGCGCAGTAGCTCTGCCCCCTGCGATCACTTGACTGTTTACTATCAGGTCCTGTGCACACTGCATACTTTAGCTCTCACACTCCCTCCACTAGGTTCCGGGCCCTCTGCAAGGCCCCCTAGGCTCCTCAGGTGACACACACCGTGTGTCATTACAGCCACTATGGGGATATCTCAAGAGCGCAGTTCATGCTAGACAGCCCAGGAATTTACTGGAACTGCAGGCTTTTTACCAAGAAGAGTGGGCAGCGTTACCATCTGAGAAAATAAACTACCACAACTACCACAAAAGACTTCAAGCTGTCATTGATGTTAGAGGGGCCAATGCACAGTATTAAGAAATGGGGTATGTGAACTTTTGATCAGTCATTTGGATGTTTTGGGTTGTCATTATGATTTAAAAAGAGAAAACACAGTAATTTGACAATAAGTGGCTTCACCCAACCACTAACCATGAGTGGAGAAAACTTTTGGTGTTATCATTCATATTCTCTGAAAAAAAGGTCAAGAAAGCAAAAATTCTGCAGGGGTATATAAACTTTTGAGCACAGCTGTATGTATATGGCAGTGGGGGCTTCTTATACTATAAATAGAAAAACTTTGGGGACCGTCATAAGGGGGCCGTGGGCTATCATATTCCATAAAGTGGGTTGTAGGGACAAAATACTATCTATAGGGTGCTGTGGGGGGACATAATACCATTAATTGTGAGCTGTGAGGACCATCATACTATATAGTATATATAGGGTGTTGTGGAGACATCATCCTATGTGTTAAGAGCTGTGTGCACCATCATATTATATATAACAAACTGTAGGGACTCACTGTATATAGAGGGGCTTTGGGGATATTATTCTATATAGAGTTGTGGGAACATCATATTGTATGTGGGGGGCTCTGTAGCAATTTTATTATACTGTATATAGGCACCTCTGGGGCCCTCAATGTATAATAAAGGGCTTTGGGAACCATCATATTATGCATTGGGGGCTGTAGGGTCATCATATTGTGCATACAGGGCTGTATGGGCACTCAGAGGACATTATTTGTTATAAATGGGGGCATTATTAGTTTTGATTGGGGCACTCAGGCGTCATTAATTTTAACTTTTTAGGGGGACATTGTTACCCTTGAGTGCCACTTTAAAATATTTGTTGCTGGGAGAGGGCACTTGGGATATTATAACCTTCAAAAGGAGCATACATGGCTTTGTAACTTTATAGGTAGCACAGTAGGGGCACTAATACTTTCTATGGGATACAAATTTTTGGGGGAAAGAGGTAATTACAGTAATAACACAATTTTTTAAATATTGTGATCACATGCCAAAGGTGCACGCAGAATGTGGAGTTTTTGTAAGTTGGGAATAGATATGGACGGTGTTGGAAGTGTGAGAGATCAAATGTGTTTTTGTTGTCATCTCTGCAGACGAGTCCTGGCTGGAAGAAGTCATGAAGGTCTGAACCAGATAGAAAAGACGGGAAAAGCGAGTGACTCCATTAGAAAGAACGTCAGCTGTAAGTCACTATCTGTAACTGTACAGTAATCTCTTACATGTTCTGCAGGACTGATACCTTCCACTATATGGTCGCCATATGGCGGTAATATTTCTCTTTTTAATACTTTTTTTTCTTCTATTTCATTAGTATTGTAACAGCATTAATGTATTTCAGTCATTATTTAGTAGAAGGTGTATGGTGGTATCAATGTTTTGTTATAAAGATGTAATGGTCATATTATATTTTATATTCACTGTGTAGTGGTGATGGTAGTGGACATTGTGTAGCGGTATTACTTTGGCCTTTTATAGTAGTAATATTTGCCTTTGCATAGTGTATTTTAGGTTAGCAACAGTGGTATACCATATTATCTATGTACAGATCCTCCTTTAAATGGCAGGTTGGTTCGCATGGGGAGACATGCTCTTTGGGACGTGGGCAACTGATCTTTCCGGATACTAACAATGCCCCTGACACCAGCCTTTCTTCTTTACAGCAATGGAGCCTGAGGCTCCAGCACTAGCAAGAATTTATTTAGGGGTGCGAAGTACACAATAATGTACGGGATAGACCCGAATTTACAGCCTCATAGACATATAGACCCCAATTCATCAAAGCAATTCTGCCTGAATTCTAGCTTTTGAAAAGTTGCAAACCTGTTGTGCAACATAAAGTTGAAGAAAAACTTTGCAACTTTTGGCATTTTCATGCCAGTTTCGCAAAGCTTTGCTGAAGTAGCAAAGCTGGGGTGGGACCAGGGCTTCACATTGCAGCTCTAATTCATGACATGCTATGCATTACCTTGCGCAAGGAAGCATACACCACTAGTCACACACTCCTGATTCAGTAAGAGCTGTGTGCTTCTCAATGAATTAGGAGCATGTGATTCCACCACGCCACCTCTTCAAGAACTTATGCTAAGAAAGGTTGGGTGCACCTACAATAATTGACTTCTCTTGACGAAGCTGTCTTGAACAGTGATAACCGTGAGGTCTCTCCCTACACCCCTGATTCTTCAGACACACTACCTATTATCTCTCCTGCAGGGGCTCCCTTTGAGCAATTTTGGCAGTTATATACTTGCGGATATTCTCCTGTAGTTCTATTCATAGCTTTCCACCAGGGTCTCACACTCTCAATGGCAGCCCATATCTCCTTCCTTTCCCCCATCATTCTCATCTGTGACTTTCATACCATGCATTTCAAACTTATTTATGACACCTTTCCTCTGCATGCCTTGTGGTATATGATCACTCATACTGCATAAATTCTCTCATTGTCATCACCCATACTATTGCTTATTGTTATGCCCTTCGGGTGTTCCACAAGCCTGTGTTGTTTTTCACCTCATGTCATTGTCACATTGATTCTGAGGGGGATTTTCAGTTTGTGACTATACATCTATAGGTGATCCTAACAGTGGTATTCATCTGCTGTTTTGACTACCAGCTTAGGGTGACCAGCTACATTTGCATTTGTATTTGTATTCTGTATTTGGTTATCTGTTGACAGATCCATGGTCTCATGACTCAGACTTTCATCAGTGAGATTCTCCTTCTACCTAGATACCAGTGGAGCTCCACGTAGTTTATGTGTCCCTTATATACATCATTCAGGAGTGTCAGATGATTACCACGTTATGTTTTTAGATGTTTTTAATGTTCACTTTTGTATGTCTGAGGTTTCCAATAAAGTTAAATATATTTTTCGTTAAATATATCGCATCAAGTGTGCACACTATTCTTTGTTTTGGTCTTTCTCTCTCTACCTCACCTCTTCAAGAACTGGCATGAACATCGAATAGTCTTTATTAATCTTGATTAACCCCTTTATGACTTTGGACATATACAGTACTCATGTCCAAGGTAGTCTCCCCCCCATGACAGCTCATTTGATCAGATCTGATGTGTCTCTAACTGTCGCGTGTGGAGATACGATCCTCCAGCGGCTGTTAACATGTTAAATGCCGTAGTCAATCACTGACAGTGGAAATTAAAGCTTCATAAGACACCCCTATCGGTTCCCCTGTTACTTAAATTTAAACGCTAGAATTACGTATTTATGGTCACCTCAACATTGTCATAAAATGCAATAACAGGCGATAAATACATCTTATCTAGCCCAAAATTGTATCAATGAAAACGTCGTCTACATGCACAAAAAGTAAGGCCTCAATGAGTCCTAGATCCAGAAAAATGGAGATGCTACGGGTCTCAGAAAATTAAGCCATTTTTTGTTTTTCTTACAAACTTTAAATTTTTTTTCATCACTTAAATAAAAGAGAACCTATACATGTTTGGTATTTGCATTCTTGTACTGACCTGGGGAATTATTTTGCTAGGTCAGTTTAGCACAGTATGATGGTCCCCCATACATTGTAATGGTCCAACACAGCAACCCCACACAGTATAATAATCCCCCACAGCATAATGATCCCCCACAGCCCCAATATAGAATGATTATCCTCCCAAACCCACCATATAATATAATGGTTCAAACACATAGTCCTATTACAGTATGGTGGTCCTCCACATCCACCTATATAATATGCTGGCCCCATCCACAGCACATTATATAGTATAATGGTCCACCTCACAGCCCCCTACACTGTATGATGATCCACTTCACATCCCCTTATATAGTATAATGGTCCACCCCACAGCCCCCTATATAGTATGATGGTCCACCTCACAGTCCCCTATATAGTATGAGGGTACCCCCAACATCCCCCTATATAGTATGATGGTACCCCCAGCATCCCCTATACAGTATGGAGGTTCACTTCACAACCCCTATATAGTATGATGGGCCACCCCACAGCCCACTATATAGTAGGATTTTTCACTTCACAGCCCCATATATAGTATAATAGTCTACCCCACAGTCCCCTATAGAGTATGATTGTCCCCCTGTAATAGTATGCAGGTACTGAGTGTGTCACCATGGAACAGACAGACCAACAGTTGAGGGGTTTATTAACAGGAATTAGGTTCTCCTCGCAGGGAGGAAGCAGTGGAATATAACTAACAATATAACAGTGCAAAAATATGGGAGTCAAACAGTGTAACAGTAGAAAACAGAATTTCTTGGGAAAAACACTTATCAGTCTGATGAGGACTTGTTTGAAGGGTCATCTTCTCCAACGTAGGCGCCGAGATACAGCGGCACTTGTCGTCCCTCTGTTGTCCGTGGGCTGAGTAGTCTGTAGGAACCCGCTGCCTGGGGTTTCGGGAGTTAATGTGATATACACCGGCTTTGAGTCTTTAACTTTTACAGCACAGCCTATCCCGTGAAAACGATGGTCAGTCTATTATTAGGTCTCTCAACAGGAATCACTGGTACCTCTGCACTGGTACCGTGGGTACCAGGGGTCACAGTCTCTGCACGGGCCACTGTCTCCACATGGGTGTCAAGGCGCCCCTCTCCAGTCACAGCAGTCTGCTTTCATGTACTCACAACATGCAGTCTTTTTGGGCAATCTCCCTGTATTTGTCCTCTGACCAGGAGCTCTTTATCTTTCCCGGAGTGCAGCTGCGTCCTACTCTGAACGCTGCTCACGCTGCTCTGACCGCTGCTCTGACCACTGCTCACGCTGCTCTGACCGCTGCTCTGACCCTTGCGCACGCACCTTTCCCGCTCTCTGCCCAGCTTCCTTCCTGTCCCGGTCTCTAAGTCTGCCCCCCGGGGAACTTGTAGCACAGCTCAATGGTTCCAGGCATGGAGCCGAGAAGGTAACCGCCCCCGGACTCTTCTTGTGCTTCACCTCCTTACATTCCCCCCTCTTTCTGCTCGCCATTCCACAGGCGAGATTTTTAGGAGTTCCTGTTGGCAGTCTTCCAGTCCTTGCACAATCTGCTGCCAGATAAACTCGTCCTGATTGTAGCGAACGGGGGGTACACCAGCCGTTGAACGTTCAGAGCATCTCAAATCAGCAGGGGCGGTGGTGTCAACTGCTGTGGGAAGAGTGGAGGTTTCCTCTGATACGTTGGTAGATTCAGGCACCAGCCCTGTTTCTGGGTTCCTTGGGAAAGATTGGGAGTCTTCCTCGTCTTCCACATCAACATTGATCACTGGTGCAGCCGGTGGGGGCGCTGGAGCCAATTGGACTGATTCAGGATCTCGAGACAAACATGGACGCAACATATTCCTGTGCAGTGTGCGGGTGGGAGTCCCCTCTTCCATTTCGGGCTGGACCTCATAAACGGGACCCCCGTTGCCGAGCCGCCGCTTCACTCGGTACGACCTTTTCTCCCACCGGTACTCTAGTGTGTTGTGTGGACGCTTTTCCCTCACTAAGACTCGGTCTCCAGGCCGCAGGGCTGTCCCCTTTTGAGGAGCTACCTGGGGATGCTCCAATTCTTGCATTAGACGTTGAATTGTCCACAGCCGACGACGATGTTCTTGAACCCAGGAGTACACCCCCGTCCGTGGGTAGTCCTCCTCGGGATCCAGCACCATCTCTGCCAGCCCCTTCCCGGGTCGGCCAAAGAACAAAGAGTAGGGGGTGAATCCGGTGGTGCTGTGTTTCCGATTGTTGTGTGCCCACACCAATTCAGGGACGGACTCAGTCCATTTCGCCTTCTGGTCCTCTTCCAGTGTCCTCAGCATTTGAATCAGAGTGCGGTTAAATCTTTCACAAGCCCCATTCCCCTGTGGATGATAAGGGCTGGTCTGGGACTTATCAATTTTGTACAGCTGGTGCAGCTCCTCCATCACTCTTCCGAGGAAGCAGGCCCCTTGATCAGAATGAATGCGCTTGGGACACCCGTACACCTGTATGAAGTGTTTGCAAATTGTGTGAGCAGCAGACTCGGCAGTCTGGTCCCACGTGGGCGTCACTACGGCAAATTTAGTAAAGTGGTCTATCATCACTAAACAATGCTCATAGCCTTGGTTTGCTGGTCCAATTGGCAAGTAATCTATTGCCAGTAGGTCCATGGGGCCAGAAGACCTCACCGTCTCTGTGGGAGCTTGTTGTTCTGGTGGTTTGACCAGCTCACAACTTCTGCATTGCTGACATACTTTCTCCACAATGTTCCTTAAGTGGGTGTGATAAAATAGGCGCTGTAACCACTGGAAAGTTTTTTCTGGCCCAAAGTGTGCTCCTTTCTCATGTGCTTCCTTAGCCACCTGATCTATCAAGGACGAGGGAATCACCGTCTGCCATACAAGACTGAGTTCTGTTTGCAGGAATACCTTCTGGTACAGGATACCATCCCGCAACTGGAGCCTCTCCCACTGGCGTAGCATCTTCAGTACTTCAAGTGACATGGACCTCCTCTCGTGCCGATTGGGCATTTGTTCAGACACAACCCACCTTCTCAACTGAGCTAGCTCCGGATCCTCCTGCTGCACTCGGGCCCACTCATCGCGAGGCTGCTCCAGCAAATTCACACAGGCCTCTTCCTGTTCAGTTTCCCACGTCGCTGCCACCGTCCTGGCAGTCTCTCCAAAACCTGGAACCTCCACATCTTCCAGTTCTTCATCCTGGCTGGGTGCTGGTTTGCGATAGTTTACTCGGGAGAGGGCATCCACATGAACATTCTCAGCTCCTCTTTTATACGAAATTCTGTATCGGAACTTGGCCATTCGGGCTACCCAACGTTGTTCTAGGGCCCCTAACTTGGCATTCTCGAGATGGGCCAACGGATTGTTATCGGGGCGTACATGAACTTCTGAGCCAGCAAGATATTCCGCGAACTTCTCAGTCATTGCCCACACCAGCGCCAACAACTCCAACTTAAATGAACTGTAGTTTTCTGGATTCTTTTCCGAGTCAAGCAAAGATCGACTGGAGTATGCAATGACATGCTCTTTCCTGTCCTGCATCTGCGATAGTACGGCCCCGAGGCCCTACAGGCTCCCATCAGTGTGCAAAATGAACGGCTGCGTGAAGTCGGCGTAGGCCAGCATGGGGGCCTCCATCAAAGCCTTCTTCAAAGCCAAGAATGCCTCTGTCATGATCCCAGTGCAGGGTTTGACCTGCACGCCAGGGGTTAATGTTTTGATCACAGTGCAGGCTCTGACCTGCACACCTGAGGCTTATTATTGGCCTCTCTTTGGTTCGGGGAGAGCTTCTTATAGCCCTGGGAAGCTCCAATCTCTGTCAGTTATACTTTTGCTATTGGCTGAGTGTGTTGACCTCTGTGTGCTTGTGCCTTGTGCCTGTATCCTAGCGTGCTTGTATGGTTCTGACTCGGTTCTGTTCCCCGATGTGATTTTGCCTTTTGATTCTGTACTGTGTATCTGCTTCTCCGGTTTTCTGACTCCTGCCACGTCCCTGACTATTCTTGATTACCCTGCTCCTTGTGTACGGCGTTACCTCTCCCGTTTACTGACCTCAGCTTGTCTTGGATTGCATCTCCCTCTGTTGCCTCATCCTTTCCCTGGTGTCCGGTGACTCCCTTTCCATTCTCCTGTACCCTCTGTTCCTGTAGTATCCTGCATACTCCAGCTGCAGGATGCTAAGCCCCGCCCCCTGTTGTCACGTGACCACAGGTCCTTTCAGTACACTCACCACCTGGCGTTCTGCTCACTCCAGCTCTGCTGTATTGGTGTTTTCTTGCCCAGCTCTCGGGCTATGTGAGTACAGCTGTCACAGACTGTCTGAGACTCTGGGTTCTCACTGTCATGGCAGCATAAACCGCTGGGAAGTGCCACCTGGCAGTTTCTCCTGATAGTTTGACCTTGATAGCCTCTTCCTGACGCTTCCCCCACTGTATGTTCCTGTTATTGGCGCAAGAGGGCACTCCCCTCAACAACTCCTGGAGTGGATTAGCAGGGCGGGTAAAGTCTTTTACGAAGAGTCTGAAGTATCCTGTGAGTCCCAGGAACGCACGC
Organism: Ranitomeya variabilis; assembly: GCF_051348905.1. Taxonomy (NCBI): domain Eukaryota; kingdom Metazoa; phylum Chordata; class Amphibia; order Anura; family Dendrobatidae; genus Ranitomeya; species Ranitomeya variabilis. The sequence goes on along the minus strand of NC_135236.1, from coordinate 132,892,695 downwards.
ACATCTTTCACAGTTTTTGGCGTTGGCCACTCTTGTACCACAGCGATCTTCTCCTGGGAAGGCCTCACCCCCTCAGCGGAGACAACGTGTCCTAAGTATTCAATCTCGGTATGGAAGAGGTGACATTTCTGGGGTTTCACTTTCAAGCCGTACTTCTGTAGCCGACTCAGAACTTGCTCTAGTCTCTGCAGATGCTCCTCAAAGTTGGGGGCAAAGACGATGATATCATCCAAGTAAATCAAAGTGGCTTCAAAGTTCAGGTCTCCCAGACATCTCTCCATGAGGCGCTGAAATGTTACTGGGGCGTTTGCGAGGCCGAAGGGCATCCGGTTGAACTCATACAGTCTCATCGGAAGGATGAAAGCCGTCTTGGCTCGGTCTTGCTCAGACACGGGCACCTGCCAGTAGCTGCTGGCCAAGTCTAACATGGAGAAATATCTGGCATTCCCTAGTGCCGTCAGGGACTCCTCTCTATCCTGGGCAGTGGGTACGAGTCCCGCACTGTGCAAGCGTTGAGCTGCCGATAGTCCACACAGAACCGCAAGGACCCATCTTTCTTTCTCACCAAGACTATAGAGGCAGCCCACAGGCTCTGACTCTCACGTATAACTCCCTTTTTCAGCATGTGTGACAGCATTCCCTTCACCTCCTGGTACATCTGTGGGGGTATTTGGCGGTACCGTTCCCGGATTGGTGCCGCATCCCCGGTGGATATCTCATGGGTGATGGCCATGGTACATCCAAAGTCATCTTTCCCCAATAAGGCTTCCACCTGAGGTACCTGCTGCGGAGTAAGTTCTGAGAGCTCCACCCACATGCGTTCCAGTATCTGGCGCCCTTCTTGCAGTAATCTGGGGTCTGGAGCAGCCTCCGCTTTGACGGTCACCAGCCACGGATCTTCTGGCATTGAGATCAGCTGTACCGCCTCAGTTGGGATCAGCTCGTCTGGGAGGCCCAGGACTTGGGCGACTTTGCTTCTGGGGGGCAAAGTTGCATCTGTCTCCCCCAAATTTATGCAGCGCACAAGGACAATTCCATCCCGCACGGTAGCCAGGGACCGCGCAACCAATATTCCTGACGGCAGCTGGTCGACTCTGCTGGGCTCAATTTGGACTTCGACCCCTTCCAGTGGGATGCCAGTTCATATAGGCAGGGGAAGCACCATCTGCCCAGGGGGCAACACTCGATTGACTGAGGCGGGGGCGATGACTTTGCCGAGTTCCTTTCCGTCGCTGTATGCTTCCCGGACCTGGGCGGTCCATATTAGTTGTTGAAAGACCCTTCTCTTCATCATTGCGTCATGCAGTCTGGCACCAGCTGATCCCTGAGCACCACATCAACTGACCCAACCCCTACACCATCTGATAGCAGTGTTAAGTTCTTGTAGGGCATTCATGAATTGGGTCACGGTCTCCCCCTCTCGTTGTACCTGGTGAAAGTCGCATGCGAAGTTCCCCTACGTCATTGGGGTCCCCATGCGTCTCCTCAAGCATGCGCAACACTTTGTCCAGGGTATCTCTCTCCCGGGGGGGGGACCTATGCATGACAGAATCCCGCGCCTCCCCCTCCAGGACCATCAATGCAATTTCCGCCTCCAGGGCTGGTGTCATGGAATGCATCCGCATCATTCCCCGGATACGCTCTGTCCAACTCCACAGCATTACATTGTTACCAGTGAACCTTGGCAAATTATTCAACATGGCTCCATGCTAGACCTGGGAACTTCCCCAGCTGCTTGCCGCCGACTACGCCAAGTGTAGTAGTATGCAGGTACTGAGTGTGTCACCACGGAACAGACAGACCAACAGTTGAGGGGTTTATTAACAGGAATCAGGTTCTCCTCGCAGGGAGGAAGCAGTGGAATATAACTAACAATATAACAGAGCAAAAATATGGGAGTCAAACAGTGTAACAGTAGAAAACGGAATTTCTTGGGAAAAACACTTATCAGTCTGATGAGGACTTGCTTGAAGGGTCGTCTTCTCCAACGTAGGCGCCAAGATACAGTGGCACTTGTCGTCCATCTGTTGTCCGTGGGCTGAGTAGTCTGTAGGAACCCGCTGCCTGGGGTTTCGGGAGTTAATGTGATATACACCGGCTCTGAGTCTTTAACTGTTACAGCACAGCCTATCCCGGGAAAATGATGGTCAGTCTATTATTCAGTCTCTCAACAGGAATCAAGGGCTCTGAACTGGTACCGTGGGTACCAGGGGTCACAGTCTCTGCATGGGCCACTGTCTCCGCACGGGTGTCAAGGCGCCCCTCTCCAGTCACAGCAGAGTCTGCTTTCATGTACTCACAAGATGCAGTCTTTTTGGGCAATCTCCCTGTATTTGTCCTCTGACCGGGAGCTCTTTATCTTTCCCGGAGTGCAGCTGTGTCCTGCTCTGACCGCTGTTCTGACCGCTGCTCTGACCGCTGCTCTGACCCTTGCGCGCGCGCCTTTCCCGCTCTCTGCCTGGTTTCCTTCCTGTCCCGGTCTCTAAGTCTGCCCCCTGGGGAACCTGTAGCACAGCTCAATGGTTCCAGGCATGGAGCCGAGAAGGTAACCGCCCCCGGACTCTTTTTGTACTTCACCTCTTTACACCCCCACCAGCACCCTATGCAGTATGAAGGTCTTTTCTATCTGGTTTTGCAGTGGACGCTGGTGGCACGATGCAGTGACATCATCACACCACCAACATCCCCTGCGTGGAGCCGACCTCCGGCAGGTCACAGTCTGAAGGGGAGCCTGCTGGGGTAAGAAACAGAGTCTGTGGCTCTGTACTCTGTCACAACTATTAACCATATTTGCCAATTCTGTTAACAGTGTAGTACACCATGCAACCCACGGTCGGACAGGCCCTTCTGGCATTTGGCAGAATTGCCAGATGGCCAGTCCGGCTCTGGACTTGCACTAAAAGCTGCAAAAGTGTTTCCAATCTTAGATTATGAAGAGACTCAGAGTGCAAATAGAAAATGTTGGTCGCTAAGGAAAATATTGAAGAGGGCCCTCTCTCCAATGGTACAGCTCATTGTCTCTCTGCAGACCATACACATGATTGCAGCACAGATGCAACACAAAGGCAGAATATACAGCAAACCCAAAGGATTACAGATGATGACTTCTCTGATTCTCTGATTGTAGATGTTCACTTAGCCTTACTTCTCCAGGAGTAACCCTCATAATGATGCCTTCAACAAAGTGCCACACATTGGCCCTGATTAATATAGCAGTTTTCAATGGAAATCTAGCGTAAAACTGCTCTAAATATCACAAAATTTTTGCACAAATTGTTACTTTTCTAGGTTTTACAAATGAAATTTGGATATAAAGTACTCTAGATGTGGTGCTCGAGTAAGGGTTCCACTCCATATAAATAGTAATGCAAAGTACTCAGCTCTCAAATATATCAGAAGTAGTGATGAGCAAGCGTGCTCGTCACTACTCGTTACTCGCTCGAGCATCAGTGTGCTTGGGATGCTCAATACTGGGTGAGTATTTTTTGACTGTTTGAGCTGTAGCTCGAGTCCCCTCCCCCCATGTTTGGCACTTTTTAGACAGCCAATGAACATGTGGGGATTGCCTGCCAGTCATTGTAATGCTGTAGCCATCTTGGTTGTGGCATTACTGTGATTGGCTGGCCGCCTAGCGTCATCAGATCTACATAATACCCGTGATGCTATGCTTGTCACACTGTACCCTGGAAACAGGCAGAGCAAGGAGAGGTGCTGATGAGAATAAACGTCTCCATCTGAATGGGTACCAGTGAAACCTCTTCTTAGACTAACATTCTCTCTCTCTGTGGAGGGGTAATGGACCTGTTGCGATTAAAACACCTGGGCTAGGAGGCGGAGTGCTCAGTCAGAAGGCTAAAGAATACATTTCAAAAAACTGACCGTCACATCCAAACATAGACTAAGTGTGAACAGGTGCTGAACCTAGAGTCACCAACTCATATACAGTCATGTAAATAAGGCAGCACACTGCAGCGCTGAAACATGCAAACATGAAAACTGAACTGCATTACCGCACTAGAAATATGAAAAATGAGAGCGTTCCTTTACGTTCCAATATAACCAGTCGCAACACCAAAATCACAGAATACTTTCCCATAATTGGTGGGTTTCTGCCCAGCCACGCCTTCTGCGATTGTGATCATTGCGCTCCAGCTTGGGGCCTCTGGGAGCCTCAGCAGTGCTGTACCTTGCATGAAATCACATGCGGTTACATCATCATAGCATCTTAAAAATAGTTATGCTACATGAGTTAATTTAATGCATGGTACAGTGCAGCTGAGGCATCCGGCAGTCAGGCAACACGGAAGTGGCAAGGGCAGACCAGCCCGGGAGGCATTTTCCCCTTTGCCTCTTGGCCCAGCCTGTCCTTGAATATATCAATGCTTTCAGCCCCTAATACACAAGCCCATCCTCAAGTATATCAAATATTTCAGTCCCCTATATACAGCCTGATCCTGTAGTATATTATTCCTCTAAGTCCCCACTATACGGCTCCATCTTGCAATATATCACTCCTTTCAGCCCCCTATACACAGCTCCAGTTCCATTCTGCATTATATCACTCCTTTCAGCTCTTTCTATACAGCCCCATTCTGAAGTATAGCACTCTTTTATATATATAACTCCATTCTGGGTTTTTTTCATTAAAATTAATAGGGAACTTATACAACTCCATGTAGACATACTCTTAGGGTAGTACTAAACATTGCCATAATAAAGTGAGTGTAAAACAACAGAATTGCCAATACACCAACACTGTACAGTACTGTGAAAAATGTCCACGTCAGTAAAATGATTAGGTTGATCATCTGCATAAACTGAAACAAAATGTATCAGGAAACTGTTCTTTCCTGCATAACTAGATATTAGCCGGAAGGGCAAAGAGTACTGAACCACAGTTATAGCACAGGAAATCAGTGCCACCACCTCCTTCCAGTATTGTACTGAGAACTTAATCTTGAAGTCCTGTCTCAAAAATGTGATGCAAAAAGACAATATAACAGCACAGCACATCAAAATGAATGTACATAGAATGACTATAAAAAGATTTGTACATCAAATCTTCTGGAAGTGTCTGTTAATGAAGTTGATGAAGCCATGGTGCCACATATTAACCATATACAGAATTTTTCCATTCTAACGCCTAGGTCCTCATTCAGATGCCAGTGATATTTCAAGCACACAAAAAAGGTCCGAGTTTCATCAGTTTTTTTTTATTTGAGTGTCATCAGACATGGACAGAACTCAAAAGTAAAACCCTTAGGGCTCATTCCGACAGCTGTCCTTCTCGTAAGAGTTCTAGCCATGATTTTCACAGACAGAGCTTGTACCTTTTATAGTCTTTAGGGTTGTTCACAAGTCCGTGTATTTTTGTGGACTGCATGTGTAACAAGGTGGCACGGGGTGGTAGTCATAGCCGAGTCCACAAGGTCACAGTCAGTGAGCACCCTGGCCTCTTGCACATGAAATGACAGTTCTAGTCCCAGCCCCAGGTCACAGAGGGTTACCCCAGACATCTGGCTCCTCTCCATGCTGGAACGGATGCACCACGCGTCACACATTGTAGGGCCCAACAGTGGCAACCTGTATTTAATAAAGGTGATGAAGAAAGAAAGGTACAATTCCTGAGCTGTCCCTATCTCCAGCAATGGCTGCAGCAGAGGCAGTAGCTCCAGACAAATTCCAAGAGTTGCAAGTCTCTTGGGTAACTCCCAGGCAGATCCCAGGAGCTGCAAGTCTCTTGTGGGGCACACACGCAGTCCCTGTGCCTGCTGCCCAACAGGCCACTGGCAGCTCTGTTGCACTCCAGCTCCCAGCAGGGGAGCACACCCGGCCACAGGAAAGCCTGCTTGGGCAATGAGCTGCAGACAGGGACTTCCTGTCTGCTCAGAAGCTGCTAGCCCAGCCTCCTGGGTTAACCCCTTCTGTCCCTGCCTCTAACATGTACATGGCAAACACAGCACACTACAGTACATGTTAATAACAATGAAAAACACAGTACATCACATGAATAGAGCATTAATAAACAGCATAAGGGGCACTGGCCCAGCACACGAGACAGGGGGCAGACGAGGGTCCCCGCCACCTTCATACACGTGATCCGCACAAAATCATGGCAACTGTTATGAACTGGTGGTTTAGGAGCAACATGGGATGTGCTCTGGAGGAGGTGGTACCTGTACTGACTGCAGTTCCTGAGCTTAACACAACACTAGAAGTAGCCATGGGATGTTCCTGTCACTCCCTAGACACCTCGTCACAGCCAGAGGACTAACTACCCCTAGAGATTGAGGCAAGATAGCTTTCTTGTTTCTGAGAAAATTCCCAAAGAATAGGCAGCCCCCCACAAATATTGACTGTGAGTGGAGAGGGAAATGACATACGCAGAATGAAACCAGGATGTAGCAAAGGAGGCCAGTCTTGCTAGATAGATAGAACAGGACGGAATACTGTGCGGTCAGTATTAAGAACTAGAAAAATCCACCACAGAGTTTACAAAAATCTCCACACCTGACTAAAGGTGTGGAGGGTAAATCTGCTTCCCAGAACTTCCAGCTTAACTGAATAAATCCATACTGACAAGCTGGACAAGAAAAAACATAGAAAGTGCAGAACGATTAAGTCCACAACAAGTGAACTGCAAAAGAACAAAGCAAGGACTTATCTTTGCTGAACAGGTCAGAATATCAGGGAAATCCAAGCAGAGATGTGAATCCAAGCAGGAACCATTGACAACTGGCACAGGCTGAACGATAGAACCAGGTTAAATAGCCGAGCCAGAAAGACAATCAGTGGAAGCAGCTGCTGACTGCCAAATCCAAGGAGCAGCAGTACCACTTAAAACCACCGGAGGGAGCCCAAGAGCAGAATTCACAAAAGTGCCACTTACAACCACCGGAGGGAGCCCAAGAGCGGAATTCACAACAGGCGACACATCCGATTTTGATCCGAATCTCAAATCAAACTGGCCAACACAAGTCTATGTGTCCGTGAAAAAAAATGGACTGCTCTTGGATGCCATCTGTGTGTTTTTCGCTGACTGTTTGATAGAAGCTTTAGAAACCTCTATCTTTTTTTCATCTGAAAAAAAATTATGAAAAATATTGATGAAATTCCATATGTGAAAAAGCAAGGACAACTGAATGAGATCTAAAATAAATCTATGCTAATATACTATATATACTATAAAATGGATATTCATGTTATTAATTGTTAGAATATTTTATTATACTTATAATACTTACCAATATTGCATTTCTATAACCTCATCTGCACTTAGGTTTATAGAAAAGTTGGAGATGTCGCCATCTAGTGAGAAGCATTGAAAACACAGCACCAAAAAATTACAAAAACGGTTTTCCTTTACAGTAAAATTGCCTAAATATGCCTGGTCAGTGTATGATAAAGCATGTGCCAAAGGTCCAAGGACATTCATGGATGCATGGGGGCCTATGAGTACAGATTATACCATTTATGTATAATGGGCCCTAGTTCAATCATCTCTCCTTTTGATAGAAAAACAGTGCAGGATGCAGGCTTCTGCTAACTTGACCAGAGCTCAGAATCAGTTCTCCTTCAATGGAGCTTATTACCCAGTCTGGCCAACTGCTAGTTAGAAGAAATATTGCTGAATATGAAGAATTACCCCACAACAAAGGAGTTTAAAAAACAAAAATAAAGAAAAAAAGACAGTAAAAAAGTAAAAAAAAAGGAATTTAAACACCGTTCAAGCCCAATGTCCTTGTTGTCCCCACTGTTCTTTGTCTACATTCCGGGAGCTAGTGATGGGCTGCAGTGGTCACAGGCCACTATGATGTCACCCTACCCAAGATGAAAATATATTTAAATCTACCACTACAGACTGCTTTTATGTACATTAAATCTACTAAAAAATATTTGAAATTGTCTAATTTTGTTACTCATTAAATGACACTACTACGAAGAAAGGTCCATGTCGAGCGCAATGTGGTCCTGGATGTCACAGTAAGTACCTATTATTTATGAAGAGGTGGCCATCTAATCACTGCAGATTTCTACTCTTCTGCCTAGTGCGAAATTTTGACCCTTGTTGTGTTGCCTTTGGCTTACCATAATTTGAGGACTGATGTGACTCTTTAAGATGTTCTACTATGAAAATTCTATTTTTGCTATTATGCTCTTCTCCCAGAATGAAGAAAGTCAGCTTCATTATTCTATGAACTTTTCTGCATTTAGGATCTTTTTTTTAAATGAAATATTTGTTGCTATTAACCCCCAAGGGTGGTTTGCATGTTAATGACCAGGCCAATTTTTACAATTCTGACCACTGTCCCTTTATGAGGTTATAACTCTGGAACGCTTCAACGGATCCAGATGATTCTGACATTGTTTTCTCGTGACATATTGTACTTCATGTTAGTGGTAACATTTATTTGATATTACTTGCGTTTATTTGTGAAAAAAACAGAAATCTGGCTAAAATTTAGCAATTATCCAACTTTTACTTTTTATGCCCTTAAATCACAGAGATATGTCACACAAAATACTTAATAAATAACATTTCCCACATGTCTACTTTACATCAGCACAATTTTGGAACCAACATTTTTTTTGTTAGGGAGTTATAAGGGTTAAAAATTGACCAGCAATTTCTCATTTTTACAACACCATTTTTTTTAGGGACCACATCTCATTTGAAGTCATTTTGAGGGGTGTATATGATAGAAAATAACCAAGTGCAACACCATTCTAAAAACTGCACCCCTCAAGGTGCTCAAAACCACATTCAAGAAGTTTATTAACCCTTCTGGTGCTTCACAGGAATTTTTGGAATGTTTAAATAATAATGAACATTTAACTTTTTTTCACAAAAAATTTACTTCAGTTCCAATTTGTTTTATTTTACCAATGGTAACAGGAGAAAATGGACCCCAAACGTTGTTGTACAATTTGCTCTGAGTACGCTGATACCCCATATGTGAGGGTAAACCACTGTTTGGGCGCATGGCAGAGGTCGGAAGGGAAGGAGCGCCGTTTGACTTTTCAATGCAAAATTGACTGGAATTGAGATGGGACGCCATGTTGCGTTTGGAGAGCTCCTGATGTGCCTAAACATTGAAACCCCCCCACAAGTGACACCATTTTGGAAAGTAGACCCCCTAAGGAAGTTATCTAGATGTGTGGTGAGCACTTTGACCCATTAAGTGATTCACAGAAGTTTATAATGCAGAGCCGTAAAAATAAAAAATCATATTTTTTCACAAAAATGATCTTTTCGCCCCCAATTTTTTTTATTTTCCCAAGGGTAAGAGAAGAAATTGGACCCCAAAAGTTGTTGTACAATTTGTCCTGAGTACGCTGATACCCCATATGTGGGGGTAAACCACTGGGCGCATGGCAGAGCTCGGAAGGGAAGGAGCGCCGTTTGACTTTTCAATGCAAAATTGACAGGAATTGAGATGGGACGCTATGTTGTGTTTGGAGAGCCACTGATGTGCCTAAACATTGAAACCCCCCACAAGTGACACGATTTTGGAAAGTAGACCCCCTAAGGAACTTATCTAGATGTGTGGTGAGCACTTTGACCCACCAAGTGCTTCACAGAAGTTTATAATGCAGAGCTGTAAAAATAAAAAATCATATGTTTTCACAAAAATTATCTTTTGCCCCCAATTTTTTATTTTCCCAAGGGTAAGAAAAGAAATTGGACCCCAAAAGTTGTTGCGCAATTTGTCCTGAGTGGGCTGATACCACATATGTGGGGGTAAACCACTGTTTGGGCACATGGCAGAGCTTGGAAGGGAAGGAGCGCCGTTTGACTTTTTAATGCAAAATTGACTGGAATTGAGATGGGCCTCCATGTTGCGTTCGGAGAGCCACTGATGTGCCTAAACATTGAAACCCCCCAAAAGTGACACCATTTTGGAAAGTAGACCCCCTAAGAAACTTATCTAGATGTGTTGTGAGAGCTTTGAACCCCCAAGTGTTTCACTACACTTTATAACGCAGACCTGTGAAAATAAAAATAATTTTTTTTCCCTCAAAAATTATTTTTTAGCCCCCAGTTTTGTATTTTCCCAAGGGTAACAGGAGAAATTGGACCCCAAAAGTTGTTGTCCAATTGGTCCTGAGTACGCTGATACCCCATATGTGGGGGGGGGACCACCATTTGGGTGCATGGCAGAGCTCGGAAGGGAAGGAGCGCCATTTGGAATGTAGACTTAGATGGATTGGTCTGCAGGCGTCACGTTGCATTTGCAGAGCCCCTGATGTACCTAAACAGTAGAATCCCCCACAAGTGAACCCATATTAGAAACTAGACCCCCGAAGGAACTTATCTAGATGTGTTGTAAGAACTTTGAACCCCCAAGTGTTTCACTACAGTTAATAACGCAGAGCCGTTAAAATAAAAAATCCTTTTTTTTCCACAAAAATTATCCTTAACACCCAGTTTTGTTCTTTCCTAAGGGTAAAAGGAGAAATTGGTCCCCAAAAGTTGTTGTCCAATTTGTCCTGAGTACCCTGATACCCCATATGTGGGGGGGAACCACCGTTTGGGCGCATGACAGAGCTCGGAAGGGAAGGAGCGCCATTTGGAATGCAGGCTTAGATGGATTGGTCTGCAGGCGTCACATTGCATTTGCAGAGCCCCTGATGTACCTAAACAGTAGAAACCCCCCACAAGTGACCTCATATTGGAACCTAGACCCCCCAAGGAACTTATCTAGATGTGATGTGAGAACTTTGAACCCCCAAGTATTTCACTACAGTTTATAACGCAGAGCCGTGAAAATAAAAAATCATTTTTTCCTACAAAAATGATTTTTTTAGTCCTCCAAATTTTTATTTTCCCAAGGGTAACAAGAGAAATTGGACCCCAGAGGTTGTTGTCCAATTTGTCCTGAGTACGCTGATACCCCATATGTTGGGCTAAACCCCTGTTTGGGCACACGGGAGAGCTCGAAAGAGAAGGGGCACTGTTTTACTTTTTCAATAAAGAATTGGCTGGAATTGAGATCGGACCCCATGTCGCATTTGGAGAGCCCTGATGTGCCTAAACAGTGGAAACCCCCAATTCTAACTGAAACCCTAACCCAAACACAGCCCTAACCCAAACACAGCCCTAACCCTAATTCCAACCACACCCCTAACCCCAACATACCCCTAACCCTAATCCCAACCATAACCCTAACCACACCCCTAACCCTGACACACCCCTAACCCTAATCCCAACTGTAAACGTAATCCAAACCCTAACACTAGCCCTAACCCTAGCCTTAACCCTAGCCCTAACCCTAGCCCTAACCCTAGCCCTATCCCTAGCCCTAACCCTAGCCCTAACCCTAGCCCTAACCCTAATGGGAAAAAGGAAATAAATACATTTTTTACATTTTTTTATTTTTCCCTAACTAAGGGGGTGATGAAGGGGGGTTTAATTTACTTTTATAGCGGGTTTTGTAGCGGTTTTTTATGACTGGCAGCCGTCACACGCTAAAAGACGCTTTTTATTGCAAAAAATATTTTTTTGTCTTACCACATTTTGAGAGCTATAATTTTTCCATATTTTGGTCCACAGAGTCATGTGAGGACGAGTTGACGTTTTTATTGGTAACATTTTCGGGCATGTGACTTTTTTTATCGCTTTTTATTCCGATTTTTGTGAGGCAGTATGACCAAAAACCAGCTATTCATGAATTTCTTTGGGGGGGGGGGGGGGGCGCTTATACCGTTCTACATTTGGTAAAATTGCTAAAGCAGTTTTATTCTTTGGGTCAGTACGATTAAAGCGATACCTCATTTACATCATTTTTTTATGTTTTGGCGTTTTTATACGATAAAAACTATTTTATAGAAAAAATAATTATTTTTGCATCGCTTTATTCTGAGGACTATAACTTTTTTATTTTTCTCTGATGACGCTGTATGGCGGCTCGTTTTTTGCGGGACAAGTTGACGTTTTCAGCGGTACCATGGTTATTTATATCCGTCTTTTTGATCGCATGCTATTCCCCTTTTTGTTCGGTGGTATGATAATAAAGCGTTGTTTTTTGCCTCGTTTTTTTTTTTTTTTTTACGGTGTTCATTGTAGGGGTTAACTAGTGGGACAGTTTTATAGGTCGGGTCGTTACGGATGCGGCGATACTAAACATGTGTACTTTTATTGTTTTTTTTTAATTTAGATAAAGGAATGTATTTATTGGAACAATATATTTTTTTTAAATTTATTTATTTAGGAATTTTGTGTTTTTTTTCTACACATGTAAATATTTTTTTTTTTACTTTTTTACTTTGGCCCAGGGGGGACATCACTGTATGGTGACAGATTGCTGATCTGACACTTTGCAGAGCATTGTGTCAGATCAGCGATCTGACGTGCAGGGCTGCCGGCTTACCAGCGCCTGCTCTGAGCAGGCGCTTATAAGCCACCACCTGCAGGACCCGGAAGTAGCCCCGTGGCCATTTTGGATCCGGGGCCTGCAGGGAGGAGACGCTCGGTACAAGGTGAGCACATCGCCTTGTACCGAGGGTCTCAGGGAAGCCTGCAGGGAGCCCCCTCCCTGCGCGATGCTTCCCTATGCCCACAGAACACTGCGATCATGTTTGATCGCAGTGTGCCGGGGGTTAATGTGCCGGGGGCGGTCCGTGACCGCTCCTGGCACATAGTGCCGGATGTCAGCTGCGATAGTCAGCTGACACCCGGCCACGATCGGCTGCGCTCCCCCCGTGAGCGCAGCTGATCGCGCTGGACGTACTATTCCGTCCTTGGAAAGTAGGGCCCACCCCATATGGACGGAATAGTACGTCCAATGGTAGAAAGGGGTTAGAATTATTTTTTGTAACAACAGTACAAAACAACAACTCAACCATAAAAGGGACCCAGTCCCTCTTTTATCCCCCACAACATGTCGCCCTTTCAAACATAACATCTTGAGATAAATATTTCACAGTTTTGTCCAATGCTGATTAGAAGTCTTGCAATATGAATAACCACTATCATAACAATATTAATGGGGAATCTAGATCTTGGTTTGACTCAGTTATACTGTATATGTGACTAAAGCTGCCCAATATGGAATATAGCTTCTATCATGCCTTTACATTGAATCTATGCATAAATCAAAACAGACCTAGTTGAAATCTTTGCAGTTCTCTGGATGCTAGGCCAGAGCCGTCAATCCATGGAGCCCATATTTTTTCAAATTTGGAGATGGCCTTTCTTTTCAAATATATGCTTTGTTCCAGATTTAATAACCAATTAATTTTATTTATAAATTCTGTTACTGTGGGCTCCTGCTCTGATAACCAATGTTGGGATATCAATTTCCTGGCCATGCATAACATGCGTGCTACTTCTATTTTTCCATGTTTCGTCAGTGCTCAGATCTTCTATATATTCCAGTGTACATACTAATGGTGAGAGCTTTATCGACTGAGCATGTTCTATTAATGATCGCTATTACATCCCTCCAGAAAGTTTCCAAAGCGGAGCATGTCCACATCATGTGAAGCATACTAGCCGGGGATATTTTACATCTAGCACATAGGGAGTCTGGTCTAAGCCCTATATCGTGGAGAAATTGGGGTGTTCTATATGACTGGTGTAATAACTGTAAGTGGGGAAATCTATGGGATTCACTCAAAGACAACTGTGGAACTCTTTCCAGTATTTCAGACCACAGCCCCCCTTCAATAGTGCCTATCATGCCCTCTCATTTTATTTTGATTGTATGGGGTGTTTTGTTAATACAAGGTCTAACTGATACCTATAAAGTAATGAAATTAGTCCCCCAGAGTTATGTGAGCTGGCTATTCTCTGTATCACATAATTTTTAGTCACTCCGTTATTTAGGACGAGACCCTCTGCCAAATATGCATGTTGTAACTGAAGATACTTATAAAATTCCGTGTTGAGAAGTCCATATTCATTTTGTATTTGCGAGATCTCCTTGAGTGAATTTCCCGCTAAAAAATGTGTAAATCTTTCTACTCCTTTTAGACTTCAGTTTGTAAACCATTCCAAAATATATAGATTAGGGAGCCATGGCGTTTCTCACAGTGATGTAAATTGTGAAATTCCTTCTATATCCTGTAGTTTCTTCCCCCCAAAGTTTGTGTAACAGCATAGTTGGGGTTCTAAAAGAGGGTATCTTAAATTTGTGAGCCTCCAATGCATTTATGATCTTTAAGTATAATAACAAATTAAAATTCTTAGGTTTATCATGTCTCTTTATTAGGCACATTAGCAACAGTTTATACCAGAAGTAACACGTCACATTCTGTTATTTAATGCTCTTACGGAAATCCCATGACTTAATGTGTTAGAACTAACGTTAATATGTTCATAGTTATTTCACTATAGGTGTAGTTGATGGCAATTTAATTTGTGAGGTTGCATAGTGTTTGAAGGCAAGGGCAACCCGATTATGGGGTAAGTTAAAAGTCTTGTTGCCTTGGTCAGCTGTCAGGGGGAAGCCCACAGATGTTGACAAGAGGGCTGGCAAAGCGCCTGAGTTCAGTTCCGCCATAGTATAGATTTAGTTCCCACCAAAAAGTATCCAAATAAAGAGAGTTCAGCAGCAATTATAGGCCAGGTATGTCCATATGTCATATCTCACCTGGTGAGTTGAATCCTCTAAACCTCTAGGTCACAGATGGAACTAGAGTGGCTGTTGTGGCTGAACAGCAACATGAGGAGGAACTGGAACAACAGGAACCGATGAAGCAGAGAAGAATCAGCCTGCACTTTGACACAATGAAGTGGTGGTTGGTCCATCAGTCGGCACCTTACATGGTTCTTGTTACTCTAACGTTCATCCTATCCCTCTTCCGGGCAATGACGTAGTCCATGAGATACGAGTGCCTCGAGCGTGGGTGCATCCACTATGTCTCCTTGAGAGTGGGTAGATATAACAGGGTGTTGGTGATGACAAAATCATGTGTGGCACAAGTCTTGAGGAGCAAAAGGCTATTACTGTTACACTTGCCAAGCTGTGTCTTCCAATGACTCCTTCCCAGTTTTGATAGTCTGTTCCTACTCTGGCATTAAAGTCTCTGAGTATAATGAGCTTGTCTGACTGTGGGATTGCTGAACTAAGTGTGTCAAGTTCATCATAGAACTTATCCTTAACGTCATTTGGATTGGTCATGGTGGGAGCTTAGCCACCAATCAGCGTAGCACTCTTTTTTTCAGTGGGAGCTGAAGTGTCATCAGGCAGTCACTGATTCCCTCTGTAAGCTGGGCACGTTTACGGACAAGGTGAAATTTGATAGAAAATCCCCACGTCTGCTAATCGTCGTTCTGTGCTGCCTCTACTACTCCAGAAAAGTGTGTATCTGTGAGATAGCAGGTACGGAGGATGCAGTAATGGACTGTACACAGACCAAGGGTGGTAGAGATTTACTAAACAACAAAAACTCCACGCAGGGAGAAAATGGAGGGTCAATATTCCCTAATACAGTAAATGGCTAATGGGGATAAATTAAAGAAACAAGGTCAAATAAAACAGACAATTCAATTAATAATAACTTATCCCTCAGATGCCACTCACGGTTGCACTCCTGTCTGTGACTGGTGCTGCTTAGTTTACATCGCAGTGAGAGTTTGTCACAGCCCTGAGGAAGATGGGGTAATATCTCCTGACGGTAGTGGTGTTCTCTCGTGGTCCTGACGATGGCGGCGACTCCTCGGGATCCTGACGCGGGTCTTAGGTCCAGTAGATGAGGCGATGAAGGGGGAAACGTCCTTATCCTCAGCAGATAGTGTCCCAACACTACAGAGATTTGCATCACTGCCCAAACACAGTTTACAATGGGCAGCCTGGTTCACTATGTCGTATTGTTGCGTTCCTAAGACCCCTTCACAGACCTTGCCTCTCACAGTCAGTGCCGTCAGCGGGGGGCGGCTGTGGCAGCAGTCTCAGCGAGGGCAGCTGGGACAACGGCGTCAGAGCGGTACTCCGTCGGTAGTCTCCTGTCCAAGCACTTTTCTGTCCGAGGCTCTGCTCTACTCTGCCCAGTCGCCTCACAGCTGATTTGACCTCACAGGCATCTCGCGTGCTCGACATTCCCACCCAAACTGTTTGAATCCTCACGCGTGAACATTCTCTCAGCTTGACCATGCCCCCTTTTCTCGAGTACAGGGAGCGGTCCCGCACTTTAAGCTTTCCCCCCCTGTAATTTAGGTGACAGCCCCGACAGTTCCGGACCTGGTAATGAGGAGACATGCCTAATTGGTTTCTTCCCCTTACATATCCACCACTATGCTCTGTTGCTTGGCCTTTATTTGCTGTTTTGCTGACGACTGCTATGTCCACCTTGCTAACTCCTTGACAACTAGTGCCGCAGGTCATCAGCCTAACTTTCTTGTCTGTGCCTATCGTGTTCCAATGGCAAGAGCTAGTTGAGACGATTAAAGATAGGTCGGGATGCAGTGGATGGCCAGCAGTATCCTATATGTTACTTACTGCATACTCTTAGAGCTCCAAAATGCTTTTCTGTCCATTGAGTCTTGCATGGTTTCTTCCACACAATCTGCAGAATCCAGTCTTCACATGCATGGGTAGGCAAATCCTTAAGGTCACCATGGGCCTTGAACCAATGGCTACCCTAACCTGATTTGGCCCACTTGTTGAGGCGCTGTTTCAGAGTGTACTCACTGTCACACACTAGCAGTTACTTGGATGTACAGGTGATAGTTGAGCAGCAGATAAAGACTAAAGATAGGAAAGCTGTCCTGAAAGAACACGGCAAGCCCTCCTCAAGAGGTGCTACCTCTATTTGGACACCTCGAACACCCCAAAAAAGTTGAGTAAATTATGAGAGAAAAATACTGTAGTCTATGTATGGAGTATTTCTGACTCTAGCAGTTGAAAGATGAGGCAAATTCATTAAGAAAAGCGTGACTAAATGAGTTTAGCACACTACTCCAGTGCACTGTTCATCAAGACTGGAGCTCAAAACTTGATGAATTGGGGCCCCAGTGCCTTCACCCGCACACCACAGATCTGTCACATTACAGACTCATAAATGTCTTTAGAGTGTGTGGTATGCTATTTCATTCCTCTAGATCTACCTTTATATGCATGTAGTGAGATACAGCAGTATGCCATTTAATAATTCATGCTATTACTTTGGGGAATGTGGTGATGGTTGGTTTTCTGACAATATTGAGCGATACTTCAAAAAGGAAGCAGAGAATTTCGCCTGATCTGACACTGGGGAGACAGGCTGGAGCTCCTCCGCAGCTCATCATTAGGGCTTGGTTGGTATGCTACAGAAACCACATTTTTCATTTTTTTATAACATTCGCAAAATATTTATAGATCAGCATCTGCTCAAACTTATTGTGCAGATTGTACCGAATGAATAAATCAAATCTGCTTGCATGCACTATTTTGTAGCCCATGTTCGTCAATTTTATTTTTTGCAAATGATCAGCTAAGCTAGATGCAGTATTAATTCTATTTATTTCATAGTCCTGCTCGGAATCTTCTTGAGCGTACGCTCAGATGAACGTATTTTTGATCCGAACTTTGTTCATGAAGAAAGTGATCTCACCCAGACAGCACTCGGATCAATGTTATTTAGTTAGGCCGTACAGATAAAAAGCATTTCACACGGACTAAATGTGAACTAAAATCATAGCATAGACTATTCTCTTCTGTATTTCGGAAGATATTCAGGCTTATGGATGTGCAAAAAGCCATCAAATTTATATAGCATCCAATTTTTATTGATCCATAGCAATTCTTACCATAGTAAACTTAAACTGCAACAAAAAACAGGAGCGCCAGCCGACAAAGGAAGAATGGACTGTGGATACGCAAACCACAACAAAATAACATTTACTTCGCGAGGGGAGATGGACCCCAATATCCCCCTTCTCTTTCCAATGCACCTTCTGAATACCAAAACATCCAATTGTCAAAAGCAATAATAATCAAATAATGAATAACAATCATAAAAACTACATTTAGAAAAAAAGCCCTTTAAACAATTTGCTCTACTGTTAAATTTAACCCCTTAGGCATCACGTTAGCCAGGTGAAAAATACAAAACATTTCCCTTTTACATAAATCCCTATATCTTGCTAAAGAGTTTTTTTTACTTGTTCTGTGTGTTATTTTAATCCCATTAAATTCACCCTAAGGGCTTAGTCAGACATCTATTTTTTTCACGTCCCCCCCAAAAAAGGGGGATGTTTCAGTAGTAATTTTTACTCATCGTTTAATCGTTCAAGTTTTATCAGCTTTTCTCAAATGAGAAAATTAAATAGTTTCTCTAGCCTCTCCTATCTTTCATCTATTACAAACAGATAGCACTTGGATGGCATCCGAGTGCTGTCAGATTTTTTTGCGTACCCATACACTTGCAATGCTGATTTCGATCCGATACTCGGATCGATATCAGACGTCTCTACTATTTTTCGCGGACTGCTCGGTCTGAAAAAAAAAATCAGACATGTCAAAAGCTCCATAGACTATACTGGTTACGAGTGCTGTCCAAGAAAAGTGGACATCTGAACCAGCCCTAATTTATCTGCATGCAGGTGCTGGCAGTGTCTACCTGTATTAGTACAACCAGCAGATATGAGCATCACCAGCATTAACAGGACTGTGCCCATACCCAGAGCCATGCCACTGTGCCCTACACCACACTGTATAGAGTACTGACCATGTTTTCACCAAACTTCTTTACCAGACCTGCTGATATTGACCATACTGTCAGGTCCACCTAAAATAAAAAGCTAATGCAGGAAGCTGATTGGTAATCAATAACAAGTATGACCTAAGCTTTCATACATTATGAATGGGAAGTATTGTGTTCATTGGCTAGAAGGTAAAACATGTCTGTCAGGGGAACACTCGATAATTAATGTCTAGAGGTGGGCAAACAAGAATAACATGACAGTCGGAGGGGCTCTAATGAAAGATTTCTTAAGATGCTTTTTGTAAATGTTGGATTACTCAGACAAATATACGTGGGCTGATACAAACTGCACAGGGAGGAATGGCTGGTGATAAGATCGACTCTATGATCCTCGTATATGGAGCGCCCCAAGGGCTGTGGGGAACTCGGTACCCGGCCCTTCGATTCTCAAGGGGGATGTCACGGTGGCTGACCAGGTCCATGGCCCTAGGGACCTCCATTGTAAATGGGGGAAAGGTCTTTAAAGGGAAAATGTTCGTGACACCACCTGTGGTATTCGGTCAGGGTGACCGACGCTGCTTTAAGGGGACCGCTGGGGTGATCTTATGGCAGCTAGATGGTATACCTTCCCACAGGTGAAGTGTATCCCCAGGGCTTCCCAGAGTGTAGATGGTGGATGGTGTGAGGCACAGAGAAGAACAAGGACACAAGGTTGCAGTCTCTTTACCTTTTTTACTGAAGGCTTCAGCATCCACAGTCCAGAGCACCAGACCACAGGGCAGGCAGAGTCCGGCCGGTTTGGAGGCAAGTCCAGAATCCCCTTATCCAGGTGGAAATAAGTAGTCTTCCTCTTGCGCCTGGGTGTTGTAGTACCTTACTGCTGAGCCTCTCATAAGGTCCTCACAACTGTGGTGGATGTTCTAGATGTTGTGTCTCTCTCTGTCCCCCAGATAGATAGGACAAACCCGTATGACCGGTGGCTTGAGGCTTTTTACAGGGACTCTAGCACGCCCCAGCCTCTCGTGGGTGCCACCTTGCCTCCTGGGTATAGGGCGGGCAGGTAACGTGAAATTAGCTGTCCTGCCGGTCTGTGGAGCAAGGCATAAAGGACTGTTGCTCACTCGGTGTTCTGGCTACTGGGATCCTGCGCCTCAGAAGGAGGCAGCCTGTGCAGGGCAGAACTCCTTCTGGTTTCCTATCATTTTTGCTATGACTTCCTTCACGCTTTACAATACAGTTCTCTGTTCATGTCTCTTTCCAGAAGCTGCCGCACGGCGGGCAGGCGCAGCTCCGTGGCCTTCTGTCTAGGCCTCTGACAGGATCCCACCCCTGTCAGGGGCCAACTGCCTGAGCGAAGCTCAGCCAGCAACTGACTAACTTTCTATCCAGACCACCAGTTTTACCTAATTGTGAAGAGTGCCCTGATAAATAGGAGCATAGCTCCCCCTGGTGGACTGGAGTATGAAGTGTGTTGTGTGTTGGTGTTACCTGGTAGTGAGATCTCCTTTATTGCCTTCAAACGTAACATCACTCCCCCTAGAGGAGAATGACATTACTGCAGCGACCAGGATCCTGGGGCGCTGCATATACTTAGGTCGCACGTTCCCCATGTAGAGGTATTCTGTCAACAATAATGTTAAAAGAAGTGATTGGCCAGACAGCAGGCCTTATGCTTATTCATTGCCTGATCGCTGCCTTGTTTACATACTCATTGAGCCAATTATTGTCAAACCTTAAAGGGGTTGTTCACTGTTTTTTTTTACTTACTTTAAGGCCTGGGTCACACAAGCGTAGATTCTCTCCTCCCAGAGAATTTAATCGATGTTAGTAATGACACTTCGATCAAACTCTGATCCATGCTTGATCAGTGTCAGCTTACTACGATACGATTTTGTCAGATGAGAGAACCGTAGCACAGATGAGGAGAAGATGAGGAGCAAAATTTCTCCATACTGTCGGTCTGCAGAAATCGGACTGAACTCAGATGTCATCCCAGTGCAGTCCAATGATTTTCACACACCCATAAACTTGTATGGCTGCATCTGCTGTGGTGCGGTGACTCATATTACAGCCAGGGGGTGCTGTGTGTGCGCTTCAGGATGTGGAGCGCCCCCATGGGTCCGTGGGGTACTCGGTACCAGGTCCTTCGGTTCACAGGGTGATGTCACGGTGGCTGACCCGGCCCGTGGCCCTGGGACGTCCGTGTAAAAGGGAAAGGTCTTTAAGGGGAATGTTTGAGACGCCACCTGTGGTATTCGGTCAGGGTGACTGACGCTGCTTTAAGGGGTCCGCTGGGGTGATGTTATGGCAGCTAGATGGTATACCTTCCCACAGGTGAAGTGTATCCCCAGGGCTTCCCAGTGTGTAGATGGCGAATGAGGAATGGCGCAGTTAAGAACGAGGACACAAGGTTGCAGTCTTCAGCATCCACAGTCCAGGGCACCAGATCACAGGGCAGGCAGAGTCTGGCCGGTTTGGAGGCAAATCCAGAGTCCCCTTGTCCAGGTGGAAATCAGTAGCCTTCCCTTGCGCTGCAGTATTGTAGTTCCTTACTGCCTAAGGCTTCACATAAGGTACTCACAGATGTAATGTCTCTCTCTCTGTCCCCCATATAGGATAGGACAAACCCGTATGACTGGTGGCTTGAGGCTATTTATAGGGACTCCAAAGGTTGCCACCGTGCCTCCTGGGTGTAGGGCGGACAGGTAACTTGCAATTAGCTGTCCTGCCGGTCTCTGGAGCAAAGCATAAAGGTCGTTACTCCCTCGGTGTTCTGGCTACCGGTAAGGAGGCAGCCTGTGTAGGGCTGGTCCCCT
Organism: Ranitomeya variabilis; assembly: GCF_051348905.1. NCBI lineage: Eukaryota > Metazoa > Chordata > Amphibia > Anura > Dendrobatidae > Ranitomeya > Ranitomeya variabilis. The sequence goes on along the minus strand of NC_135236.1, from coordinate 132,871,252 downwards.
TCTGGTATCCTCTCCTTTGCTACGACTTCCTTCATGCTCGCTGCAATACAGTTCTGCCTTCGATGTCTCTTTCTGGGAGCTGCAGCTCTGAGGGCATGCACTGCTCTGTGTCCTTTCTCCTTCATTCTCTGACAGGATCCCACCCCTGTCAGGGACTAACTAACTGAGCTGAGCTCAGCCAGCAACTAACTAACTTTCCCTACAGGCGACCAGTTTTAACTATGTGGGGAGTGACCTAATAAATAGGAGCAAAAGCTCCCCCTGGTGGCCTGGAGTATGAAATGTGTTGCATGTTTATGATACCTGGATGCAGTTATCCTTCTTTGCCTCCAAATGTAGCATCACTCTTCCCAAGAGGAAAGCAATACCACTGCGACGACCAGGACCCTGGGGCGCCGCAGAAGCGCCTGGAGGCATAATAATTGTGAATTAGTGACAGGTAGAGTTGTAAATGGCCGGTATGTGTGTCGCAGAGGAAGATACTCTGCGCTGTCAGCCTGAAGTAAGGATGTTCTGGGACCTGTAGTCCCACAAGTAAATGTGTTGCTTGTATAATTGTAAAGGGAGGCTGTCAGGGCAAGTTATGAGAGACGGGCAGGTCAAACTAGCCACACACACACATCTCCCACCTATGGGACTGGTTACAACCATATAATGTGACTGAGGTCTGGTCACATGGGTCAAAGAGTATGAAATTGTGTGGTCCATGTGCAAGGTCAGGTCTGTGTTGGAGTCTCCTGGGAGTGGAGACACCCTGGAAGCACTTAGAAAGACTGTGGACCTGAATGCTCAGGGTATTGGATTATCCTGGGATGGACTGGAGTCCTGCAAGCACCTGGTGAGAGTGTGTCCTGATGGTCTGTGTTAGAAGCTCCTGTGAGTGGAGTCTTCCTGGAAGCACCTGAGAGACCGTGGACCTGGTGGTCTATGTTGGAAGCTCCAGTGAGTGGAGTCTTCTTGGAAGCACCTGAGAGACCATGGACCTACAGAGCCTGGGACGGCTTCTGTGCTGGCGAAGCCAGGACTGACATGGAGTCAGCGTGAGGAGCGGAGCTCCTGAAAGGTAACCCCAGAAAAGGGGATTCTATATATGCCAGAGACGTTTATCTGATGCATGAAGAGACTGGTGGTCGTGACATGTACATAATTGTATATAATGAATTGTGCATATCCCGGTTTATGATGTTTAATAAACCAAATAGACTGATTTAAGTGAAGAAATCGTGCCTGAGTGATTAAATCCTGTGCCAAGTGAGTGTCCCCCAACCCACTCAGGTAGCGTTTCACCACACTGTGAAGCCACTCACAGAATGCTGCAATTTTTTTCTCATGCCAAATTTGTAGGAGAAAGAAAACGCTGATCAGCGCTGCTGACTGTGGAAATTTGCATGTTCTCTTCAGGCAGTCATCTTTGTAAATCTCATTGGAATGGCACCAAACAAAAGTTTCAGCATCATCACCTTGCCCTATTGCCCTATGCAGATTCGTGATTCATCACTGAATATGACTTTCATCCAGTCATCCACAGTCCACAATTGCTTTTCCTTAGCCCATTGTGCCCTTGTTTTTTTCTGTTTAGGTGTTAATGATGGCTTTCGTTTAGCTTTTCTGTTTGTAAATCCCATTTCCTTTAGCAGGTTTCTTACAGTTCGGTCACAGACGTTGATTCCAGTTTCCACCCACTCGTTCCTCACTTGTTTTGTTGTGCATTTCCTGTTTTGGAGACATATTGCTTGGAGTTTCCGGTCTTGAGACTCTTGACGCTTTGATGTCTTTCTTGGTCTGCCAGTATGTTTACCTTTAACAACCTTCCCATGTTGTTTGTATTTGGTCCAGATTTTAGACACAGCTGACTGTGAACAACCAACATCTTTTACAACATTGCGTGATGATTTACCCTATTTTAAGAGTTTGATAATCCTCTCCTTTGTTTCAATTGACATCTCTCGTGTTGGAGCCATGATTCATGTCAGTCCACTTGGTGCAACAGCTCTCCAAGGTGTGATCACTCCTTTTTAGATGCAGACTGACGACCAGATTTAATTTGATGCAGGTGTTATTTTTGGGTATGAAAATTTACAGGGTGATTCCATATTTTTTTCCTCAGAATTGAGTGATTCCATAATTTTTCCCCTATGCTTGGTTAAAAAAAAGTAACCATTACTGACTACCACATTTTTTGTTCTTGATTTCTTTTAGTGTTTCTTAAAGCCAGAAAGTTGCCATTTGAAATGACTTTAGTTTTGTGCCATGTCTGTGATCTGCTTTTTTTCTACAAAATTAAACAACTGAATGAACATCCTCCAAGGACGGTGATTCCATAATTATTGCCAGGGGTTGTATAACACTGGTCTGAGTGCTATCCGAAAAAACATAAACTAACACTCGTCCAATGTATACGCTTGTGTGAGCAAGACCTAAAAATGGGCCCATGGTGGTATTAAAATGGAAAAAAAGAACAAACAAAATATGAGATACTTACTAGACCTCACTTGTTCCTCCAAATTGCTGCTGGTGTCCCCTCACCAGCATCCTTGCTTCCTATTCTGGCAGAGGACGATACATGACTGCTGCAGCCAAACAGGTACCCCTGATTAGTTACAGCGGTGACATTCCATCCAAGATGGAAGAGAGAACTAGGAGTCTGTCTTATCACATAGTTACATGGGATGAAAAAAAGACATACTGTAAGTCCATCATGGTTTTTTTTACTACTTTATACTATTTTATACTTTTTCACAGTACAATACACTGGAGCACAGTTTTTTGTGTTTTCATATGCATTTACACATTAGGATACGTATTGATATATTGTATATTTATTCTCTGCATTTGCTTTATTTGTTTATATCAGACCCAGCATCGTACGACATCGTAGTCTTCTTTTAATCCTATGAAGTCTTTATGATCCATTTGTTTTATATATTTTTATATTTCTATACTTATTTTTGTTATATAGTTTTTGTTTTGCCCATTCTGCAAATTCAGTGTGCCGATCTGGGTCATCCTCGATGAAATGCTGCAGCAGCTGGATTTTGTAAGGGTGCCATTGTGAGTAATTTCTGAATAAAGGGTAACAGTGGGATGAGGTTTTGTGTAGGTTTTAGGTTGGCAATAGGTGGGGACAGTGATGGAAATAGAGGAAAAATGCGTCAGTGTTATGCTCCATGCGGATGAAAATCATCAAGTCGTGATGATCGCCTGGCCAGAATGAAAAGTCAGAAACAGTAAGCAACTCCAAGAACATCAACCGTAAGTCACTATATACTATATACTATCAATCACTATGTACTGTATAATCACTTTGTACTGTAATCTGCAGAATTGTTATATACAAGTATATGATCACTGTATGGAGGTAATATTGGTCTTTTTCACAGTATTTTGTTGGTTATTACCAGCTTTGTTATGCAATTCAGTCAGTCTGTAGTGATATATAGTATTTAGGGTGACCAGAAAAATGCCCACAGGAAAATTGCCCACATGAAAAATGCCCACAGGAAAAATGCCCACAGGAAAATTCCCCACACTGAAAATTCCCCACACGGAAAATTCCCCACGCAGAAAATTCCCCACACGGAAAATTCCCCACACAGAAAATTGCCAATTGCATCATCACAAAGTTTCAGATCTATGATATTTCAGGTGCAAGGTGTTCACATGATATGTGAAAAGTGCCCACAGACATGAATACCCACAGGAAAACAGTAGAGAGTTATAGGTGAGATGCTCTGCAGAACAGAGAATAGCATAGAGCTATAGGCTAAATGCTCTGCAGGACAGGGGGATAGTATGCAGGTATATGTGAGATGCTCTGCAGGGCAGAAGAATAATATAGCATTATAGATGAGATGATCTGCAGGACAGAGAACAGCATAGATCTATAGGTTAAATGCTCTGCAGGACAGGGGAATAGTATGCAGGAATATGTGAAATGCTCTGCAGGGCAGAAGAATAATATAGAATTACAGCAGAGATGCTCTGCAGGGCAGGAGAATAATATAGAATTATAGGTGAGATGCTCTGCAGGGCAGAGAGCAGCATAGATCTATAGGTTAAATGCTCTGCAAGACAGGGGGATAGTATGCAGGTATATGTGAGATGCTCTGCAGGGCAGGAGAATAATATAGAATTATAGGTGAGATGCTCTGCAGATCAGGAGAATAATATAGGATTATAGGTGAGATGCTCTGCCGGGCAGGAGAATAATATAGAATTATAAGTGAGATGCTCTGCCGGGCAGGAGAATAATATAGAATTATAGGTGAGATACTCTGCCGGGCAGGAGAATAATATAGAATTATAGGTGAGATGCTCTGCAGATCAGGAGAATAATATAGAATTATAGGTGGGCAATGTGGGCAATTTTCCTGTGGGCAAGTTTCCTGTGGGCATTTTTCAGGGAACCGTCACCTGCCATACCCCTGTCTCTCCTTTCCCCTCCCTGCATGGAGTATTCCCCTGTTCAAGCAAAATTTAACGTTGACTCTTGCTCTGCCTTCTGTCCGTTACTGCATTCTGCAACCTTACCACATGTGTTTTGTTCTGTAGAATTTCTGTAGAAATTATGTATTTGTTGTATGGTGGGGGTATTGGTCATGATGTGGCAGTATTATTTTAGCCCATTATAGTGAAATTATTCGTAATAGTGGTCTATGTATAGTGTGTTTTGTTCGGAACAGTATAAAGGTAAAATTTATTCCTCGTTGTAATGCTGGTGGGTGTGGACCCACTGCACCATGGGCCAGGCTTTCTCTGGAGAGGCTGACTAATTGATAACCGGCTATTCACTAGAGCTTCTGATGGTGAGAATAGGCTGGGCCATAGATAGACACCGGGTACAAATCCAGGGCAATCCCCAGGACTGCAGCAGCTGGCCAAAGGGTGAGATATTCGGGTATAAAATTTTAGGTGGATGAAGGCAAAGATGTGGTCAGACATTCCGAGGTCAGAGTAGGCAGCGCAGGTTCAATTTACGTAGCTGTGGTCCGGAGCAGAGAGATCAGGATAAATCATAAACAAGTCGGGTCATTAACACTGACAGAGAGAGAATGATTATGCATAAACAACAGTTAGAGACAAGCTCCTAGGAACCTAAGTTCAGGCGAGGAGTGGAGGGTGGAGATGCCTGAGCAGAGCGGAAAATGCGGTGAGTAGGGCGGCGCTTAGAAGGTGTGCGAGTCACCGGCATAACACTAGTGTAACAGTCTTATATGATAAAATTATAAAAATATATAGTGAAATGGCACCAGGGGGGACAGTGATGCAGATTTATGTATGAGAGCCCATTCACTTGCCAACTCTGCCGTAATTGTTTGGGTCTGTTGAGTGCGATTAATTTGGGGGCAAACCAATATTAGCAATATTGTCCAAGTACATAGAGAATAATAATTGTAAATTTAACTAGGAAATTTAAACTATAGTAAATACGGTATATGTACCCACCACTATAGGAAAAGGATATATTGTTCTGTGGCATGAGAACAACAGGTCAGATAAGAAAATGTGCAACTGAACCAGTAAACAACATTTATTAACAAAATTTAGATAAAATACAATTTATTGAAAAATACGAATTAATAGATCATTTAGCCAGTAGATGGCATCACATAGCAACAACTAATTAATTACCGGTAAATGATAAGACCTACAATTTCCAAAAGGAATTGATATCACATCTATTTGTCATATACATGTTAGGTAAAATTCATTTTGGAAATTGTAGGTCTTATCATTTGATGAATACTCCACTCATGGTTACTACAGTAATTTATATATCCATACCTTTCCCTATTTATTTGTTACTAGATGGTAGCCCGATTCTAAGGCATCGGGTATTCTAGAATATGTACAGTTATATCAAAAAGTTTGGGCTCCCCTATTAATCTTAAGCTTAATGTTTTATAAAAATTGTTTTTTTTTGCAACAGCTATTTCAGTTTCCTATATCTAATAACTGTTGGACGCAGTAATGTTTCTGCCTTGAAATGAGGTTTATTGTACTAACAGAAAATGTGCAATCTGCATTCAAACAAAATTTGACAGGTGCATAAGTATGGGCACCCTTATCATTTTCTTGTTTTAAATACTCCTACCTACTTTTTACTGACTTACTAAAGCAGTTTTTTTGGTTTTGAAACCTCATTGAGCTTTGAACTTCATAGCCAGGTGTATTGTTATGGTTCTCAATGGCAAGAGAACATAGCCCAGCAAACATAAGAACTAGCTCTTGGAAGGATGGAAACTAAACTGACCATGAACTAAACCTGCCGCAACAACTAACAGTAGCCGGGTAGCGTAGCCTGCGTTTTATCCCTAGACGCCCAGCGCCGGCCGGAGGACTAACTAATCCTGGCAGAGGAAAATATAGTCCTGGCTCACCTCTAGAGAAATTTCCCCGAAAGGCAGACAGAGGCCCCCACAAATATTGGCGGTGATTTTAGATGAAATGACAAACGTAGTATGAAAATAGGTTTAGCAAAATTGAGGTCCGCTTACTAGATAGCAGGAAGACAGAAAGGGCACTTTCATGGTCAGCTGAAAACCCTATCAAAATACCATCCTGAAATTACTTTAAGACTCTAGTATTAACTCATAACATCAGAGTGGCAATTTCAGATCACAAGAGCTTTCCAGACACAGAAACGAAACTACAGCTGTGAACTGGAACAAAATGCAAAAACAAACAAGGACTAAAGTCCAACTTAGCTGGGAGTTGTCTAGCAGCAGGAACATGCACAGAAAGGCTTCTGATTACAATGTTGACCGGCATGGAAGTGACAGAGGAGCAAGGCTAAATAGCGACTCCCACATCCTGATGGAAACAGGTGAACAGAGGGGATGATGCACACCAGTTCAATTCCACCAGTGGCCACAGGGGGAGCCCAAAATCCAATTTCACAACAGTACCCCCCCCTCAAGGAGGGGGCACCGAACCCTCACCAGAACCACCAGGGCGATCAGGATGAGCCCTATGAAAGGCACGGACCAAATCGGAGGCATGAACATCAGAGGCAGTCACCCAAGAATTATCCTCCTGACCGTATCCCTTCCATTTGACCAGATACTGGAGTTTCCGTCTGGAAACACGGGAGTCCAAGATTTTTTCCACAACGTACTCCAACTCGCCCTCAACCAACACCGGAGCAGGAGGCTCAACGGAAGGCACAACCGGTACCTCATACCTGCGCAATAATGACCGATGAAAAACATTATGAATAGAAAAAGATGCAGGGAGGTCCAAACGGAAGGACACAGGGTTAAGAATCTCCAATATCTTGTACGGGCCGATGAACCGAGGCTTAAACTTGGGAGAAGAAACCCTCATAGGGACAAAACGAGAAGACAACCACACCAAGTCCCCAACACAAAGCCGAGGACCAACCCGACGCCGGCGGTTGGCAAAAAGCTGAGTCTTCTCCTGGGACAACTTCAAATTGTCCACTACCTGCCCCCAAATCTGATGCAACCTCTCCACCACATCATCCACTCCAGGACAATCCGAAGATTCCACCTGACCAGAAGAAAATCGAGGATGAAACCCCGAATTACAGAAAAAGGGAGACACCAAGGTGGCAGAGCTGGCCCGATTATTGAGGGCAAACTCCGCTAAAGGCAAAAAAGCAACCCAATCATCCTGATCTGCAGACACAAAACACCTCAAATATGTCTCCAAGGTCTGATTCGTCCGCTCGGTCTGGCCATTAGTCTGAGGATGGAAAGCAGACGAGAAAGACAAATCTATGCCCATCCTAGCACAGAATGCTCGCCAAAATCTAGACACGAATTGGGTACCTCTGTCAGAAACGATATTCTCCGGAATACCATGCAAACGGACCACATTTTGAAAAAACAGAGGAACCAACTCGGAAGAAGAAGGCAGCTTAGGCAGGGGAACCAAATGGACCATCTTAGAGAAACGATCACACACCACCCAGATGACAGACATCTTCTGAGAAACAGGAAGATCCGAAATAAAATCCATCGAGATGTGCGTCCAGGGCCTCTTCGGGATAGGCAAGGGCAACAACAATCCACTAGCCCGAGAACAACAAGGCTTGGCCCGAGCGCAAACGTCACAAGACTGCACGAAGCCTCGCACATCTCGAGACAGGGAAGGCCACCAGAAGGACCTTGCCACCAAATCCCTGGTACCAAAGATTCCAGGATGACCTGCCAACGCAGAAGAATGAACCTCAGAAATGACTTTACTGGTCCAATCATCAGGAACAAACAGTCTACCAGGTGGGCAACGATCAGGTCTATCCGCCTGAAACTCCTGCAAGGCCCGCCGCAGGTCTGGAGAAACGGCAGACAATATCACTCCATCCTTAAGGATACCTGTAGGTTCAGAATTACCAGGGGAGTCAGGCTCAAAACTCCTAGAAAGGGCATCCGCCTTAACATTCTTAGAACCCGGCAGGTAGGACACCACAAAATTAAACCGAGAGAAAAACAACGACCAGCGCGCCTGTCTAGGATTCAGGCGTCTGGCGGACTCAAGATAAATTAGATTTTTGTGGTCAGTCAATACCACCACCTGATGTCTAGCCCCCTCAAGCCAATGACGCCACTCCTCAAAAGCCCACTTCATGGCCAAAAGCTCCCGATTCCCAACATCATAATTCCGCTCGGCGGGCGAAAATTTACGCGAGAAAAAAGCACAAGGTCTCATCACGGAGCAATCGAAACTTCTCTGCGACAAAACCGCCCCAGCTCCGATTTCAGAAGCGTCGACCTCAACCTGAAAAGGAAGAGCAACATCAGGCTGACGCAACACAGGGACGGAAGAAAAGCGGCGCTTAAGCTCCCGAAAGGCCTCCACAGCAGCAGGGGACCAATCAGCAACATCAGCACCCTTCTTAGTCAAATCAGTCAATGGCTTAACAACATCAGAAAAACCAGCAATAAATCGACGATAAAAGTTAGCAAAGCCCAAAAATTTCTGAAGACTCTTAAGAGAAGAGGGTTGCGTCCAATCACAAATAGCCTGAACCTTGACAGGATCCATCTCGATGGAAGAGGGGGAAAAAATATATCCCAAAAAGGAAATCTTTTGAACCCCAAAAACGCACTTAGAACCCTTCACACACAAGGAATTAGACCGCAAAACCTGAAAAACCCTCCTGACCTGCTGGACATGAGAGTCCCAGTCATCCGAAAAAATCAAAATATCATCCAGATACACAATCATAAATTTATCCAAATAATCACGGAAAATGTCATGCATAAAGGACTGAAAGACTGAAGGGGCATTTGAAAGACCAAAAGGCATCACCAAATACTCAAAGTGGCCCTCGGGCGTATTAAATGCGGTTTTCCACTCATCCCCCTGCTTAATTCGCACCAAATTATACGCCCCACGGAGATCTATCTTAGAGAACCACTTGGCCCCCTTTATGCGAGCAAACAAATCAGTCAGCAGTGGCAACGGATATTGATATTTAACCGTGATTTTATTCAAAAGCCGATAATCAATGCACGGCCTCAAAGAGCCATCTTTCTTAGCCACAAAGAAAAAACCGGCTCCTAAGGGAGATGACGAAGGACGAATATGTCCCTTTTCCAAGGACTCCTTTATATATTCTCGCATAGCAGCATGCTCAGGCACAGACAGATTAAATAAACGACCCTTAGGGTATTTACTACCCGGAATCAAATCTATGGCACAATCGCACTCCCGGTGCGGAGGTAATGAACCAAGCTTAGGTTCTTCAAAAACATCACGATATTCAGTCAAGAATTCAGGAATCTCAGAGGGAATAGATGATGAAATGGAAACCACAGGTACGTCCCCATGCGTCCCCTTACATCCCCAGCTTAACACAGACATAGCTTTCCAGTCAAGGACTGGGTTATGAGATTGCAGCCATGGCAATCCAAGCACCAACACATCATGTAGGTTATACAGCACAAGAAAGCGAATAATCTCCTGGTGATCCGGATTAATCCGCATAGTTACTTGTGTCCAGTATTGTGGTTTATTGCTAGCCAATGGGGTGGAGTCAATCCCCTTCAGGGGTATAGGAGTTTCAAGAGGCTCCAAATCATACCCACAGCGTTTGGCAAAGGACCAATCCATAAGACTCAAAGCGGCGCCAGAGTCGACATAGGCATCCGCGGTAATAGATGATAAAGAACAAATCAGGGTCACAGAAAGAATAAACTTAGACTGTAAAGTGCCAATTGAAACAGACTTATCAAGCTTCTTAGTACGCTTAGAGCATGCTGATATAACATGAGTTGAATCACCGCAATAGAAGCACAACCCATTTTTTCGTCTAAAATTCTGCCGTTCACTTCTGGACAGAATTCTATCACATTGCATATTCTCTGGCGTCTTCTCAGTAGACACCGCCAAATGGTGCACAGGTTTGCGCTCCCGCAGACGCCTATCGATCTGGATAGCCATTGTCATGGACTCATTCAGACCCGCAGGCACAGGGAACCCCACCATAACATCCTTAATGGCATCAGAGAGACCCTCTCTGAAATTCGCCGCCAGGGCGCACTCATTCCACTGAGTAAGCACAGCCCATTTACGGAATTTCTGGCAGTATATTTCAGCTTCGTCTTGCCCCTGAGATAGGGACATCAAGGCCTTTTCCGCCTGAAGTTCTAACTGAGGTTCCTCATAAAGCAACCCCAAGGCCAGAAAAAACGCATCCACATTGAGCAACGCAGGATCCCCTGGAGCCAATGCAAAAGCCCAATCCTGAGGGTCGCCCCGGAGCAAGGAAATCACAATCCTGACCTGCTGAGCAGGATCTCCAGCAGAGTGAGATTTCAGGGACAAAAACAACTTGCAATTATTTTTGAAATTTTGAAAGCAAGATCTATTCCCCGAGAAAAATTCAGGCAAAGGAATTCTAGGTTCAGATATAGGAACATGAACAACAAAATCTTGTAAATTTTGAACTTTCGTGGTGAGATTATTCAAACCTGCAGCTAAACTCTGAATATCCATTTTAAACAGGTGAACACAGAGCCATTCCAGGATTAGAAGGAGAGAGAGAGAGAAAGGCTGCAATATAGGCAGACTTGCGAGAGATTCAATTACAAGCACACTCAGAACTGAAAAAAAAAAAAATCTTCAGCAGACTTCTCTTTTCTCTCCTTTCTCTGTCAATTAATTTAACCCTTTTAGGCCGGTCAAACTGTTATGGTTCTCAATGGCAAGAGAACATAGCCCAGCAAACATAAGAACTAGCTCTTGGAAGGATGGAAACTAAACTGACCATGAACTAAACCTGCCGCAACAACTAACAGTAGCCGGGTAGCGTAGCCTGCGTTTTATCCCTAGACGCCCAGCGCCGGCCGGAGGACTAACTAATCCTGGCAGAGGAAAATATAGTCCTGGCTCACCTCTAGAGAAATTTCCCCGAAAGGCAGACAGAGGCCCCCACAAATATTGGCGGTGATTTTAGATGAAATGACAAACGTAGTATGAAAATAGGTTTAGCAAAATTGAGGTCCGCTTACTAGATAGCAGGAAGACAGAAAGGGCACTTTCATGGTCAGCTGAAAACCCTATCAAAACACCATCCTGAAATTACTTTAAGACTCTAGTATTAACTCATAACATCAGAGTGGCAATTTCAGATCACAAGAGCTTTCCAGACACAGAAACGAAACTACAGCTGTGAACTGGAACAAAATGCAAAAACAAACAAGGACTAAAGTCCAACTTAGCTGGGAGTTGTCTAGCAGCAGGAACATGCACAGAAAGGCTTCTGATTACAATGTTGACCGGCATGGAAGTGACAGAGGAGCAAGGCTAAATAGCGACTCCCACATCCTGATGGAAACAGGTGAACAGAGGGGATGATGCACACCAGTTCAATTCCACCAGTGGCCACAGGGGGAGCCCAAAATCCAATTTCACAACAGTGTATGCAATCATGAGAAAAGCTACTTAAAGTGGCCACTTGCAAGTTGTTCTCCTGTTTGAATCTCCTCTGAAGAGTGGCATCATGGGCTCCTCAAAACAACTGTCAAATGATCTGAAAACAAAGATTATTCAACATAGTTGTTCAGGGGAAGGATACAAAAAGCTGTCTCAGAGATTTAACCTGTCAATTTCCACTGTGAGGAACATAGTAAGGAAATGGAAGAACACAGGTACAGTTCTTGTTAAGGCCAGAAGTGGCAGGCCAAGAAAAACATCAGAAAGGCAGAGAAGAAGAATGGTGAGAAGTCAAGGACAATCCTCAGACCACCTCCAGAGAGCTGCAGCATCAACTTGCTGCAGATGGTGTCACTATACAACGCACTTTGCACAAGGAGAAGCTGTATGGGAGAGTTATGCGAAAGAAGCCTTTTCTGCAAGCACGCCACAAACAGAGTCGGCTGAGGTATGCAAAAGCACATTTGGAGAAGCCAATTTCTTTTTGGAAGAAGCTCCTGTGGACTCATGAAACCAAGATTGAGTTGTTTGGTCCTACAAAAAGCGTTATGCATGGCGGCAAAAAAACACAGCATTCCAAGAAAAACACTTGCTACCCACAGTAAAATTTGGTGGAGGTTCCATCATGCTTTGGGGCTGTGTGGCCAATGCAGGCACCGGGAATCTTGTTAAAGTTGAGGGACGCATGGATTCCTCTCAGTATCTGCAGATTATTGACAATGATGTTCATGACTCAGTGACAAAGTTGAAGTTACGCAGGGGATGGATCTTTCAGCAAGACAATGATCCAAAACACCGCTCCAAATCTACTCAGGCATTCATGCAGAGGAACAATTACACTGTTCTGGAATGGCCATCCCAGTCCCCAGACCTGAATATCATTGAACATCTGTGGGATCATTTGAAGAGGGCTGTCCATGCTCGGCAACCATCAAACTTAACTGAACTGGAATTGTTTTGTAAAGAGGAATGGTCAAAAATACTTTCATCCAGGATCCAGGAACTCATTAAAAGCTACAGGAAGCGACTAGAGGCTGTTATTTTTGCAAAAGGAAGATCTACTAAATATTAATGTCACTAGCTTAAGATTAATAGGGGTGCCCAAACTTTTTCATATAACTGTATGTAGTTTATTTATGAAGATTTTAGAATAATACATTGAATACACAGGATTTGGCCGGCCATGACCAATTAGCGAAGCGTGGTTTAAATCCCGCGCCAATTCGCGGCCGGACTGCGCCTGTTGCTGATTGTTCGCGGCCGGCCAACTAGTATATAGCACAGCCACGTAGTATATAACAGCCCACGTAGTAAATAGCACAGCCACGTAGTAGATAGCACAGCCACGTAGTATATTGCACAGCCACGTAGTATATAGCACAGCCCACGTAGTATATAGCACAGCCAAGTAGTATATAACACAGCCCACAGAGTATATAGCACAGCCCAAGGAGTGTATAACAGCCCACATAGCATATAACACAGCCACGTACTTTATAACAGCCCACGTAGCATATAACACAGCTCACGTAGTATATAACAGCCCAGACACGCAGTATATAACACAGCCCACATAGTGTATAACAGCCCACGTAGTATATAGCACAGCCCACGTAGTATATAGCACAGCCCACGTAGTATATAACAGCCCACATAGTGTATAACACAGCCCACGTAGTATATAACACAGCCCACGTAGTGTATAACACAGCCCACGTAGTATATAGCACAGCCCACGTAGTATATAACAGCCCACATAGTGTATAACACAGCCACGTAGTATATAGCACAGCCCTCGTAGTATATAGCACCGCCACATAGTATATTGCACAGCCCACGTAGTATATTGCACAGCCCATGTAGTATATTGCACAGCCTACGTAGTATATAGCAATGTGGGCATCATATCCCTGTTAAAAAAAAAGAATTAAAATAAAAAATAGTTATATACTTACCTTCTGTTGGCTGTTGTGAATTAGACTTTTTGGCTCCCTCTTGTGGTTACTAGTGATATGACTCTGGGATTGTCTTTCCTCAGTTTGGCACCCACCTGGGTCGTTAGTCCAGGGGTGTTGCTATATAAACTTCCTGGATCCTTAGTCCAGTGCCTGGCATCGTTGTAATCAGATCCTTTCTGTTTGCTCCTGTCTGCTGGTCCTGGTTCGTGCAAAATTAAGCTAAGTCTTGCTTCTTTGTTTTTTGGTTATTTGCTTTGCCCTTATTTTTGTCCAGCTTGTACTAAATGTGATTCCTGACTTTGCTGGAAGCTCTAGGGGGCTGGTGTTCTCCCCCCGGGCCGTTAGACGGTTCGGGGGTTCTTGAATATCCAGCGTGGATATTTTGATAGGGTTTTTGCTGACCATATAAGTCATCTTACTATATTCTGCTATTAGCTAGTGGGCCTCTCTTTGCTAAATACCTAGCTCATTCTTACGTTTGTCTTTTCCTCTTACCTCACCGTTATTATTTGTTGGGGGCTTGTTTCCAACTTTTGGGGTCTTTTCTCTGGAGGCAAGAAAGGTCTTTCTTTTCCCTTCTAGGGTTAGTTAGTTCTCCGGCTGGCGCGAGACGTCTAGAACCAACGTAGGCACGTTCCCCGGCTGCTGCTATTTGTGGTGCTAGGATTAGATATATGGTCAGCTCAGTTACCACTGCCCTATGAGCTGGTTTTCTGTGTTTGCAGACTTAGTAATTATTTCTGAGACCCTCTGCCATTGGGGTCATAACAGTATGCCAGGCCAACATTGAATGTTTAATGCATTGCAGAAGTGGGATAATAAGAAAGGAAATTCTGAGTTGTTTTTTTTTTTTTTTTTTCCTCTCTTCCTCCCCTCTACCTCTGAGTGGCTTGTGCTTGCTGCAGACATGAATGTCCAGACCTTGATTACAAGTGTAGACCAGCTTGCTGCTCGTATGCAGAGCATACAAGATTTTGTTACCAGTAGTCCAATGTCTGAACCTAAAATACCTATTCCTGAACTGTTTTCTGGAGACCGATTTAAGTTTAGGAATTTCAGGAATAATTGTAAATTGTTTCTATCTCTGAGACCCCGTTCATCTGGAGATTCAGCTCAGCAAGTTAAAATTGTTATCTCTTTTTTACGGGGCGACCCTCAGGATTGGGCTTTCTCGCTAGCGCCAGGAGATCCGGCATTGGCAAATATTGATGCGTTTTTTCTTGCGCTCGGATTGCTTTACGAGGAACCCAATCTTGAAGTTCAGGCAGAAAAAGCCTTGCTGGCTATTTCTCAGGGCCAGGATGAAGCTGAAGTGTATTGCCAAAAATTTTGGAAATGGTCCGTGCTTACTCAGTGGAATGAGTGTGCTCTGGCCGCAAATTTCAGAAATGGCCTTTCTGAAGCCATTAAGAATGTGATGGTGGGTTTCTCCATTCCTACAAGTCTGAATGATTCCATGGCGCTGGCTATTCAAATTGACCGGCGTTTGCGGGAGCGCAAAACCGCTAATCCTCTGGTGGTGTTGTCTGAACAAACACCTGATTTAATGCAATGTGATAGAATTCAGACTAGAAATGAGCGGAAAAATCATAGACGTCAGAATGGGTTGTGTTTTTACTGTGGTGATTCTACACATGTTATATCAGCATGCTCTAAACGCCTAACAAGGTTTGTTAGTCCTGTCGCCATTGGTAATTTGCAACCTAAATTTATTTTGTCTGTGACTTTAATTTGCTCATTGTCTTCCTACCCTGTTATGGCGTTTGTGGATTCAGGTGCTGCCCTGAGTCTTATGGATCTGTCATTTGCCAAGCGCTGTGGTTTTGTTCTTGAACCGTTGGTAAATCCTATCCCTCTTAGAGGTATTGATGCTACGCCATTGGCGGAAAATAAACCGCAGTTTTGGACGCAGGTAACCATGTGCATGACTCCTGAACATCGGGAGGTGATTCGTTTTCTTGTTCTGCATAAAATGCATGATTTGGTCGTTTTGGGTCTGCCATGGTTACAGACCCACAATCCAGTCTTGGATTGGAAGGCAATGTCTGTGTCAAGTTGGGGCTGTCAGGGAATTCATGCTGATTCCCCGCCGGTGTCTATTGCTTCCTCTACTCCTTCGGAAGTTCCTGAGTATTTGTCTGATTATCAGGATGTATTCAGCGAGTCCGGGTCCAGTGCTCTGCCTCCTCATAGGGACTGTGACTGCGCCATAGATTTGATTCCAGGTAGTAAATTTCCTAAGGGAAGACTATTTAATCTGTCTGTACCTGAGCATGCCGCAATGCGTTCGTATATCAAGGAGTCTCTGGAGAAGGGGCATATCCGTCCATCCTCTTCCCCTCTTGGTGCGGGATTCTTTTTTGTGGCCAAGAAGGACGGATCTTTGAGACCTTGTATTGACTATCGGCTTCTGAATAAAATCACTGTTAAATTTCAGTATCCTTTGCCTCTGTTGTCGGACTTGTTTGCCCGGATTAAAGGTGCCAAGTGGTTCACCAAGATAGATCTTCGTGGTGCGTACAACCTTGTGCGCATTAAGCAAGGAGATGAATGGAAGACAGCATTTAATACGCCCGAAGGTCATTTTGAGTACTTGGTGATGCCTTTTGGGCTCTCTAATGCTCCCTCAGTGTTTCAGTCCTTTATGCATGATATTTTCCGGAAGTATCTGGATAGATTTATGATTGTTTATCTGGATGATATTCTGGTTTTCTCTGAAGATTGGGACTCACATGTGGAGCAGGTCAGGATGGTGTTTCAGGTTTTGCGTGAGAATGCTTTGTTTGTTAAGGGCTCAAAGTGTCTCTTTGGAGTACAGAAGGTTCCCTTTTTGGGGTTTATTTTTTCCCCTTCTGCTGTGGAGATGGACCCAGTCAAGGTCCGAGCTATTCATGATTGGACTCAACCCACGTCAGTTAAGAGTCTTCAGAAGTTCTTGGGTTTTGCTAACTTCTACCGTCGTTTTATCGCTAATTTTTCTAGCGTTGTTAAACCTTTGACGGATATGACCAAGAAAGGTTCTGATGTTGCTAACTGGGCTCCTGCAGCCGTGGAGGCGTTCCAAGAGTTGAAGCGCCGGTTTACTTCGGCGCCTGTTTTGTGCCAGCCTGATGTCTCACTTCCCTTTCAGGTCGAAGTGGATGCTTCTGAGATTGGGGCAGGGGCCGTTTTGTCTCAGAGAGGCCCTGGTTGCTCGGTAATGAGACCATGTGCTTTCTTCTCTAGGAAGTTTTCGCCTGCTGAGCGGAATTATGATGTTGGCAATCGGGAGTTGCTGGCCATGAAGTGGGCATTTGAGGAGTGGCGTCATTGGCTCGAGGGTGCTAAGCATCGTGTGGTGGTCTTGACTGATTACAAGAATCTGATGTATCTCGAGTCTGCTAAACGCCTGAATCCTAGACAGGCCCGCTGGTCATTGTTTTTCTCCCGTTTTGACTTTGTGGTCTCGTATTTACCAGGTTCAAAGAATGTGAAGGCTGATGCTCTTTCAAGGAGCTTTGTGCCTGACTCTCCTGGAGTCGCAGAACCAGTTGGTATTCTTAAAGAGGGAGTTATCTTGTCGGCCATTTCTCCTGATTTGCGACGTGTGTTGCAGAGATTTCAGGCTGGTAGACCTGACTCTTGTCCACCTGACAGACTGTTTGTTCCTGATAAGTGGACCAGCAGAGTCATTTCCGAGGTTCATTCCTCGGTGTTGGCAGGGCATCCGGGAATTTTTGGCACCAGAGATCTGGTGGCTAGGTCCTTTTGGTGGCCTTCCTTGTCACGGGATGTGCGGTCATTTGTGCAGTCCTGTGGGACTTGTGCTCGAGCTAAGCCTTGCTGTTCTCGTGCCAGCGGGTTGCTCTTGCCCTTGCCTGTCCCGAAGAGGCCTTGGACACACATTTCCATGGATTTCATTTCAGATCTCCCGGTGTCTCAGGGCATGTCTGTCATCTGGGTGGTATGTGATCGCTTTTCTAAAATGGTCCATTTGGTGCCTTTGCCTAAGCTGCCTTCCTCTTCCGATCTGGTTCCTGTGTTCTTTCAGAATGTGGTTCGTTTACACGGCATTCCTGAGAATATTGTGTCTGACAGAGGATCCCAGTTTGTTTCCAGGTTCTGGCGATCCTTTTGTGCTAGGATGGGCATTGATTTGTCGTTTTCGTCTGCCTTTCATCCTCAGACTAATGGACAAACGGAGCGAACTAATCAGACTCTGGAGGCTTATTTGAGGTGTTTTGTTTCGGCAGATCAGGATGATTGGGTGACCTTCTTGCCGTTGGCTGAGTTTACCCTTAATAATCGGGCTAGTTCCGCTACTTTGGTTTCGCCATTTTTCTGCAACTCTGGTTTCCATCCTCGTTTTTCCTCGGGACATGTGGAGCCTTCTGACTGTCCTGGGGTAGATTCTGTGGTGGATAGGTTGCAGCAGATCTGGAATCATGTGGTGGACAACTTAAAGTTGTCACAGGAGAAGGCTCAGCGTTTTGCCAACCGCCGCCGCGGTGTGGGTCCCCGACTTCGTGTTGGGGATTTGGTATGGCTGTCTTCTCGATTTGTTCCTATGAAGGTCTCCTCTCCTAAATTTAAGCCTCGCTTCATCGGTCCTTACAAGATATTGGAAATCCTTAATCCTGTGTCCTTTCGCTTGGATCTTCCGGTGTCATTTGCCATTCACAACATGTTCCATAGGTCTTTGTTGCGGCGGTACGTTGTACCTGTGGTTCCTTCTGTTGAGCCTCCTGCTCCGGTGTTGGTTGAGGGCGAGTTGGAGTACGTGGTGGAGAAGATCTTGGATTCTCGTCTCTCCAGACAGAGGCTTCAGTATCTGGTCAAGTGGAAGGGCTATGGTCAGGAGGATAATTCCTGGGTGGTTGCTTCTGATGTGCATGCGGCCGATTTAGTTCGTGCCTTTCACGCTGCTCATCCTGATCGCCCTGGTGGTCTTGGTGAGGGTTCGGTGACCCCTCCTTAAGGGGGGGTACTGTTGTGAATTAGACTTTTTGGCTCCCTCTTGTGGTTACTAGTGATATGACTCTGGGATTGTCTTTCCTCAGTTTGGCACCCACCTGGGTCGTTAGTCCAGGGGTGTTGCTATATAAACTTCCTGGATCCTTAGTCCAGTGCCTGGCATCGTTGTAATCAGATCCTTTCTGTTTGCTCCTGTCTGCTGGTCCTGGTTCGTGCAAAATTAAGCTAAGTCTTGCTTCTTTGTTTTTTGGTTATTTGCTTTGCCCTTATTTTTGTCCAGCTTGTACTAAATGTGATTCCTGACTTTGCTGGAAGCTCTAGGGGGCTGGTGTTCTCCCCCCGGGCCGTTAGACGGTTCGGGGGTTCTTGAATATCCAGCGTGGATATTTTGATAGGGTTTTTGCTGACCATATAAGTCATCTTACTATATTCTGCTATTAGCTAGTGGGCCTCTCTTTGCTAAATACCTAGCTCATTCTTACGTTTGTCTTTTCCTCTTACCTCACCGTTATTATTTGTTGGGGGCTTGTTTCCAACTTTTGGGGTCTTTTCTCTGGAGGCAAGAAAGGTCTTTCTTTTCCCTTCTAGGGTTAGTTAGTTCTCCGGCTGGCGCGAGACGTCTAGAACCAACGTAGGCACGTTCCCCGGCTGCTGCTATTTGTGGTGCTAGGATTAGATATATGGTCAGCTCAGTTACCACTGCCCTATGAGCTGGTTTTTTGTGTTTGCAGACTTAGTAATTATTTCTGAGACCCTCTGCCATTGGGGTCATAACAGTTGGCCCCCGGATCCAGGCGAGGCGTTTACCGATGCTCCTCGCAACGCTCCGGTCCCAAGAGTGCATTGTGGTCTCTCGAGATGATGACGTAGCGGTCTCGAGTCTTCATTATGTGATGACCTGTGCTCACTGGTAATTACTGAGATCTGAGCATAGTAGCCACAGTGACAAGATAGCTTTGCTCAGATTATAGTAATTATCCACTGAGCTGTGTATCTAATCCCATCATGTGTGATACCTAAACAGAGTATTGGATATTTTAAGAAATGTTTAATAGGTTACAGTAGAGTAGTGCGTTACACAAAGAGTCTACCTACCTTGTCATGGTGGCTGATTGAAAAATCTTTTGACCAAAACAAAAGCTGATGGCTATGTATGTGATCCGGTGATGGGAACTGTTAATGTGTGATTGGTGAGGGTGTGGTGCAGAAGTGGAGTTTTTCCAAGAGTAGGCAGTGGGACTGTGGAAGGTTCGAAGGGTGGAGTCAAAGCTGTGGTGGAGCCTGGGCAGCGTCTCAAGGGGGCCTGAAAACATTGCCAGTATAGGCCTGAAATTCCTAGTGACCATCAGCTTTTGTTTTGGTCAAAAGATTTTTTAATCCGCCAACATTACAAGGTAGACTCTTTTGGCCAGGTACTGCTGTACTCTAACCTATACTCTTTAGGTATATTTGTATTTTTCAATTTTTAAAATGACCAATAATATCACACACAAGGTACAAATAGTGTCATACCATGACCAGACCACATATTACCAGCACATAGTGCCTGAATAATACTACATACAAGGAACAAATACCATCACACCATTGCCGAACCACATATTATAACCACATAGTTACTGAATAATACCAAATCCATGGAACAAATACCATCGCACAATGGCCACATAAAATATTACCACCAAATAGTGACTGAATGATATCACACACAAGGGACAAATACCATCACACCATGACCAGATCACATATTACAACAATATAATGCCAAATAATACCACATGCAAGGAACAAATTATTATTATTATTATTATTATTATTATTATTATTATTTATATAGCACCACTGATTCCTTGGTGCTGTACATGAGAAGGGGTTACATACAAATTACAGATATCATTTACAGTAAGCAAACTAACAATTAAAGACTGATACAGAGGGGCAAGGACCCTGCCCTTGCGGGCTTACATTCTACAGGGTACCGCCACACCATGACCAGATCACTTATTACCACTATGAAGTGACTGAATAATACCACAAACAAGAAACAAATACCACCACACCATGGCTGGACCTCATATTACCATCACATAGTGGTAATTCTGGTCATTAATACAAAACCCCACAATACTAATGTTACCATAAATGCCACTATAACCAGGAGCTCTGTACATGGTAAACAGTATAAGTGTACAGGTAATACAGTGATCACCAGTGACATTATATACAGGAGCTCTGTATATAGTGTCAGTGTACAGGTAATACAGGGATCAGCAGTGACTTTATACACAGGAGCAGTGTATACAGTGTTAGTGCACAGGTTATATAGTGCCCTCATGTGTCTCCATTATGCCCCCATGTTATGTCCCATCCTGCTCCATATGATCTCCAATTCTGCCCCATTTGATTTCCCCATCCAACCTTATTGTCTCCATTCTGCTCCATGTGTCCCATGATCCTTCCCCATCTGTCCCATTATCCTGCCACACTTGTCCCACGATCCTGCTGTCTCCATGCTGCCCCATCTGTCCCATGATTCTTCCGCATGTATCCCATGATCCTGCCACATCTGTCCAATGATTTTGCCTCATTTGTCCCATGATCCAGCACCATGTGTCTCCATCCTGTTCCATGAGCCTGCCCATCTGTCTCCATCCAGCCCCATTAGGCTGCTTTCACACATCAGGTTTTTTGTTTCAGGCGAATTCCGGCTCTTCCACCAAAAAACGGAACTGAAAACCGGAGAAAAGGGATCCGGCTTTCCCCCCGTTGAAGTGTATTGGCGCCGGATGACGCCGGACGGCCCAGCGTTCCTTTCGGTGTGATGCCGGATCCGGCGTCGACTCGATTCCGGCGTCTGGAAAAAACGTCTACTGTAATGTTTTTTGTCTACCCGGCTTTTTGCAACAATGCATGTCTATGGACGCCGGAAAGCGCCGGATC
Source organism: Ranitomeya variabilis (assembly GCF_051348905.1). Taxonomy (NCBI): domain Eukaryota; kingdom Metazoa; phylum Chordata; class Amphibia; order Anura; family Dendrobatidae; genus Ranitomeya; species Ranitomeya variabilis. The sequence goes on along the minus strand of NC_135236.1, from coordinate 132,849,497 downwards.
CGGGAAAAGTTGGATCCGGCGGCCGTTTCCGTCTTTTTACACTGAGCATGCTCAAAAACCTAAGGTCAGCCCCCTGGACTATATATAAAGCAGGGCCATGAGGCCTTCATCCATTTCCAGCCGCAAAGCAGAAGAGCCAACATCCTGCCACACCCTGCCAAGACGGAAGGAGCCAGAAACCTGCCAGAGAGCCTGCCAGAGAGCCTGCCAGAGAGCCGGGAGCCTGCCAGAGAGCCTGAGGCCTGCCAGAGAGCCGGGAGCCTGCCAGAAAGCCTGAGGCCTGCCAGAGAGCCGAGAGCCTGCCAGAGAGCCGGGAGCCTGCCAGAAAGCCGGGAGCCTGCCAGAGAGCCTGAGGCCTGCCAGAGAGCCGAGAGCCTGCCAGAGAGCCGGGAGCCTGCCAGAAAGCCGGGAGCCTGCCAGAGAGCCTGAGGCCTGCCAGAGAGCCGAGAGCCTGCCAGAGAGCCGGGAGCCTGCCAGCGAGCCGGGAGCCTGCCAGAGAGCCGAGAGCCTGCCAGAGAGCCGGGAGCCTGCCAGAAAGCCGGGAGCCTGCCAGAGAGCCTGAGGCCTGCCAGAGAGCCGAGAGCCTGCCAGAGAGCCTGCCAGAGAGCCTGCCAGAGAGCCTGAGGCCTGCAGTCATGTCTTCGGGGAGCCCTCCTCCTCCTCCTCGTCAACGCACAGAGGTAAATATGAACATAAGTTCTCTTGCTCCATCGTTGGTGAGTGTGTGTGTGTGAGTGTGTGTGTGAGTGTGTGTGTGTGTGTGTGAGTGTGTGAGTGTGTGAGTGTGTGTGTGAATGTATCTATAATAGGTTTTTTTATCTTTCATCGTAGGAAGCTGATGAAGCTGACTCCTCAGTAGAAGAGGTGCTCCCCGAAGAAGAGGGAAGGGGTGGAGAAACACACGGAGAGGGCTCACAATTGGTATGTATCTGTCATGTATTGCTGAAACACACCCTACACTACACACAAAACATAACACGAGATACTTACAACAAAACACATAGAAACTGATACTTTCAAACCTCACACAAAACATACAAAACTTATTATAGATATCACATGGCAAACAACACATAGAATGGCTACCAACAAGCGCATAATTTTTTAAATTTCTCTTCTAGAGTTCAGAATCTGGTGCCCAAGCAAGAGGTCCTTCCAATGGCTCCCAGGGTCATCGGCGTGAATCTCGTGGCGGCCGTTGCCGTATAGGTTTTTTGTTTTATTTTTTGGGGGGAGGTTAGCGCAGTTTCAAATTTGGTGTTAATTTTTCTTTTTTTCCCCTCTTTTCAAACAGGTTTCACGGCGTGCTCAAGATTCTGACGGTGAGGAGGTCGGTCTTGATATTGACCTCCTCAAAGATCTTGTCCGAGACAGGGAGCCGCTGTGGAACATGGCTGACCGCCGCCATGCTGATCTGTCAGAGAACCGTCGACTCTGGGAGCAAATCTGCTGCGAACTGATACCGAGGTGGGAGGACCTTGATGTTCGGGCACAGATTCAAGAACGTAAGTATCCTCAGTTCAGTTTTGGTGATGCATTCTAAAATGCTGTTTCTAACCAAGTTGTCTTTCTCCTTTTCTAACAGGTGAGCAGATTGTGAAAAGGTGGCGGTCGATCAGGGATCGCTTTAAGAAGGAGTTCAACAAAGAGATGCGGGCCCCTAGTGGATCTGGAGGACGCAGGAGCACGTACAAATATACAAGGGCCCTGTCGTTCCTCAGGTCAACGATGGTCACCCGAAGGTAAATATTACCCACCACATGCACAAATGTTTTACATGTCTAAACCTCTTTTGCTCTTTCAGCCAGGGCCATGCAATGACAGTATATTAATTGTTTGTTTTTCTCTTTTTTTCCACAGTACCGTCGGGATCACTCGGGAGCCTGTTGTGAATTCCGTTCTCGGGCTCCCTCCTGTGGTCGTGAATGGTACTTTGGTGAGTTCTGTCCTTGGACACCCTCTGGTGGCCTTGAGTGGAACTGCTGATCTTTGAGGTTGGCTTTCTCAGCTGCCCTCGTTTATTGCTGCTGCTGGCTTCCCTATTTAACTCTGCCCAGGTCGTTAGTTCATGCCAGCTGTCAATGTCTCAGTACTGGTTCAGATCTCTCTTGGATTTCTCAGATGACCTGTCTACTCCAGCAGAAGCTAAGTCCTTGCTAGTCCATTTGCTGTTCATTGGTTTTTGAATATATTTCTCAGTACATGCTATGTTTCTAGTCCAGCTTTCTATTATGATATTTCCTTGCTAGCTGGAAGCTCTGGGGGTGCAGAGCTGCACCTCCACACCGTGAGTCAGTGTGAAGGTCTTTTTGCACACTCTGCGTGGTTTTTGTAGTTTTTAATACTGACCGCATAGTTCCCTTTCCTATCCTCTGTCTATCTAGAGAAGATTCGGCCTCCTTTGCTAAAATCTGTTTCATTCCTGTGTTTGTTACTTCCCTCTTAACTCACAGTCAATATTTGTGGGGGGCTACCTTTACTTGGGGAATTTCTCTGAGGCAAGGTAGGCTGCTATTTCTATCTTTAGGGGTAGTTAGCTCTTAGGCTGTGAAGAGGCGTCTAGGGAGAGTTAGGTACGCTCCACGGCTATTTCTAGTGTGTGTGATAGGATTAGGGATTGCGGTCAGTTGAGTTACCACTTCCTCAGAGCTTGTCCCAGGTTTTCCATTTTAACCATCAAGTCATTTCGGGTGCTCCTAACCACCAGGTCCATAACAGTACAGCTGGACCACAAAGTGTTAATGCATCTCAAAAGAGGGAAAAGAGAAGTTCTGAGTCAATTTTTTTTTCTTTGCAGCTTGTTTTGTCTTTCTTTTCCCCTTAACCTCTGGGTGGTTCAGGACTCAGGTGTAGATATGGATATTCAAGGTTTGTCCTCTTGTGTGGATCAACTCGCTGCTAGGGTACAGAGTATTCAAGATTATGTAGTTCAGAATCCAATGTTAGAGCCTAGAATTCCAATTCCTGATTTGTTTTCTGGGGATAGATCTAAATTTTTAAATTTCAAAAATAATTGCAGACTGTTTCTTGCTCTGAAACCCCGCTCCTCTGGTGACCCCATTCAGCAAGTAAAGATTGTTATTTCTTTGTTGCGTGGTGACCCGCAAGACTGGGCATTCTCCCTTGAGCCAGGAAATCCTGCATTGCTTAATGTGGATGCATTTTTTCTAGCGCTTGGATTGCTTTATGACGAACCTAATTCTGTGGATCAGGCAGAAAAGATCTTGCTGACTCTATGTCAGGGTCAGGATGAAGCAGAAGTATATTGCCAGAAGTTTAGAAAGTGGTCTGTGCTTACACAATGGAATGAGTGTGCCCTGTCAGCAATTTTCAGAAAGGGTCTTTCTGAAGCCCTTAAAGATGTTATGGTGGGGTTCCCCACGCCTGCTGGTCTGAATGAATCAATGTCTTTGGCCATTCAGATTGATCGGCGTTTGCGCGAGCGCAAAGTTGTGCACCATTTGGCGGTGTCCTCTGAACAGAGGCCTGAGCCTATGCAATGTGATAGGACTTTGACCAGAGCTGAACGGCAAGAACACAGACGTCAGAATGGCCTGTGTTTTTACTGTGGTGACTCCTCTCATGCTATCTCTGATTGTCGTAAGCGCACTAAGAGGTTCGCCAGGTCTGTCACCATTAGTACTGTGCAGCCTAAATTTCTCTTATCTGTTAGTCTGATTTGCTCATTGTCGTCCTACTCTGTTATGGCATTTGTGGATTCGGGCGCTGCTCTGAACTTGATGGACTTGGAGTTTGCCAGGCGCTGTGGTTTTTCCTTGGAGCCTTTGCAGAGTCCTATTCTCTTAAGGGGGATTGATGCTACGCCATTGGCCAAGAATAAACCTCAGTACTGGACTCAGCTGACCATGTGCATGGCTCCCGCACATCAGGAAGATATTCGCTTTTTGGTGTTGCATAATTTGCATGATGTGGTCGTGTTGGGTTTGCCATGGTTACAGGTTCATAATCCAGTACTGGATTGGAAATCAATGTATGTGTCTAGTTGGGGTTGTCAAGGGATACATAGTGATGTTCCTTTGATGTCAATTTCTTCTTCCACTCCTTCTGAAGTTCCTGAGTTTTTGTCGGATTACCAGGATGTATTTGATGAGCCCAAGTCCAGTGCCCTACCTCCTCATAGGGACTGTGATTGCGCTATTAATTTGATTCCTGGTAGTAAGTTCCCTAAGGGCCGACTGTTTAATTTATCTGTGCCAGAACATGCCGCTATGCGGAGTTATGTAAAGGAGTCCTTGGAGAAAGGGCATATTCGCCCGTCTTCGTCACCGTTGGGAGCAAGGTTCTTTTTTTGTGGCCAAGAAGGATGGCTCTCTGAGACCCTGTATAGATTACCGCCTTCTCAATAAAATCACGGTCAAATTTCAGTACCCTTTGCCTCTGTTGTCTGATTTGTTTGCTCGGATTAAGGGGGCTAGTTGGTTTACCAAGATTGACCTTCGAGGGGCGTATAATCTTGTGCGTATTAAACAGGGCGATGAATGGAAAACAGCATTTAATACGCCCGAGGGCCATTTTGAGTACCTGGTGATGCCATTCGGGCTTTCTAATGCTCCATCTGTGTTTCAGTCCTTTATGCACGACATCTTCCGGAAGTATCTGGATAGGTTCATGATTGTATAGTTGGATGATATTTTGGTCTTTTAATACGCCCGAGGGCCATTTTGAGTACCTGGGGGCTACCTTTACTTGGGGAATTTCTCTGAGGCAAGGTAGGCTGCTATTTCTATCTTTAGGGGTAGTTAGCTCTTAGGCTGTGAAGAGGCGTCTAGGGAGAGTTAGGTATGCTCCACGGCTATTTCTAGTGTGTGTGATAGGATTAGGGATTGCGGTCAGTAGAGTTACCACTTCCTCAGAGCTTGTCCCAGGTTTTCCATTTTAACCATCAGGTCATTTCGGGTGCTCCTAACCACCAGGTCCATAACAGGAGCCTGCAGCACAGTTGAACCCTTCTGGGGCGATCCCTCAGGAGGCCGCCACCGAGGGACACTTTGACAGTGAGGAACCCTCTGCACCTTCCCACTCTGCATCTTCCCACTCTGCACCTTCCCACTCTGCACCTTCCCACTCTGCACCTTCCCACACATCGGATCCCTCTGTCCCATCCACGAGCGCTGGAGCATCCTGGCCGGTTCCATTGCATGTATCTGCTGGTGAGGATATATCGTTTCCTGTACCCCACCCCTCTGCTGCAGCCACCTCTAGTACACCTGTAGCATCGGGGCGGTTTCGGCAGAGGGGTCAGGTACATAGTTATGCTCCCGAGTTCTTGCACCTGAACGCATCGTTCCAGAACTGTCTGAAAGTTTTGTCCGAGCAAATGGCTGCAGGTTTCAATTTCATAAATAAAAGTATGCTCGAGATGCATACACTTCTGGTAACGATGCGTTCAGAGGCAAGGCAGTCACCGAACAACACTTTTTTTCAGTCGGTGCTTGAGCAAATGGAGACGCTATCTACTTCTCAGCAGATGCAAGTAATGGAATCCTGCCAGTCTACTCTAGCGCTCATTGCCTCTAGAGCAGATAGTCTTTCCAACCATCCTCCAACTGCCCCCCCTTCCTCCACTGTCCATCACTACAGCCAGTACCATCCTCCTGAGCCGTACTGCCAAACTGACCGTGCCCAATCCCGCCCACCTCACCATCATCCACATCATGCCCCGTCCCAACAGCCACAATACTTACAGCGTTCCCGTGCCCCTTCCCACCAGCCACACTACCAGCCCCGTGCCCCTTCCAACCATCCACACTGCCATCCTCCCGCCCGTGCCCCTTCCCACCCATATGATGATCCCGACCCATACAACTTCCCATCTACTTCATCCTCGCCTCCTCTCCCTGCCCACTTCCAACAGTCTCTATCACCCTCTTCCCAAACATCTTCTCCATGCATCACTCCTTCTGCCTCACAAAACATTACCTACACCCCTCCATCCTACCAAATTCCTAACCCAAATCCCATTTTCTTGTCCACCCGCTCAATAGCTTTCGCCACTCCTTCACCCCTAACTATAGAACATTCCTCGCCACCACCACCACATTCCTCTCTCCACACTCCCACTGTCGAAGTGTCCCTATCCGACAGTCCCTCCGACAGTATCTCCACCCCGACGTATGAAAACCTTTAGTTGCCTGTATGTTTTTTTTGGTTGTTTAATAATGTTAATAAAATTTTTGGGTTGAAAACTCTCTTGTATTTATTCATTAGGGACAAATAACACTTTTGTTAAACAAGGTTTATTGGTAACAGCTAAAGTACTTTGGGTACAACCCAAACAGATGCACATCTTGGTAAAAAATTAAAATCAAACAGGTACCCAACAGTGCTAAAAGGAAAACCCAAACAGGTACACAACATGGGTAAAAGGTAAAAACCAAACAGGTACACAACATGGGTAAAAGGTAAAAACCTAACTGGTACACAACATGGGTAAAGGTAAAAACAACAGGTACACAACATGGGTAAAAGTTACAGTTATTACTAGGTACATACAAAGTGTTTAAACTCTCTAATCCTGCCAGTGTATTCTTCCTTGGGGTGAAATAAAATATTCTGCAAAGTGATCCCGTATTCTGGAAACTGTGGCAGAACTTCTGTATGTTTGGTTGCTATAATCCGTCAAGGTGGTTTCGGAAGAGTGGTCCTCAATGGAAAGCTGTTCCTTGGATATAACATAATTGTGTAGGACAACACACGCATTCACCACCTCATCCACAGTGTCTGTCTTCAAGTTAATGGATGTGAGTAGAACTCTCCATTTGGCGGTTAGGATCCCAAACGCACACTCCACCATTCTCCTTGCACGTGTGAGTCTGTAGTTGAAAATTCTTTTAGTATTGGTTAAACCACTGCTGGAGTAAGGTTTCAAAAGATGCTCGGAAAGCTGAAAAGCTTCATCCCCAACACATACAAATGGCATCGGTGGCTCAGAGGTTTGAGGCAGTGGTCTCGGGGGGGGGGGGGGGGGAATTGAAAGGTTTGTCCATATAAATGCCGCCCCATAGAGGACAGTTTGAAAACTTGCAAATCATTAGAACGGCCATACGCCCCAATGTCCACCGCTACAAATTTGTAATCCGCATCAGCAATGGCCATCAGCACTATGGAAAAGTACTTCTTGTAGTTGAAATACTGAGATCCAGAACCAGCCGGTTTCACGATACGGATGTGTTTCCCGTCCACCGCACCCAAGCAATTGGGAAACTGGCACACTTCCAGGAATCTGTCAGCTACTTCCAACCATGTCTGCATTGTGGGATGTGGAATGTATTCTTCATGCAGAGTCCCACAGTGCACGGCAAGTGTGCCTCACTATTCCTGATATGGTTGAAATGCCCAGTCTGAACTGAAAATGTAGCGAAGACAGGGATTCACCAGTTGCTAGGAATCTGTGGACAAAAGCAAGGCTGAAATTAATGTAAATTCAAAATATCAACGAAAGTGCCCTACAAGAGTTGATGCAAAAAGAATGCTTACCGAAGAGTGACCATCAGACGCTCGGCCGGGGTGATGGAGAATCGGCAATAGGTATCACTCCTTCTTATCAGATGTTCAACCCGCTCCACCAATACATCAAAGTTCTCAGCTTTCATCCACACATAGCTGAAAAACTTGTCAGGGTCACCTCGAAGCTCCATATACAAAGTGGAAAAGACTCCCCGGGTCATTCCCTGTGCCGTGATGGGGTGGATCCACAAACGGCGTCGTCGCAGACGCATGACACGCAGTCTCTCTCGCTCTTTCTCAATAACAATTGCTTTCAATCGATTCACCTCTACGATGAAATCCACGTTTTTCTGCAGAATCTTTGCAATAATGCCGTCCATCTTGCTCTGTATCTTGCTCCTCTCCAACCCGTCACAGATGTTAGGAACACTGTATATATAGTTTTAGCCGGCCAATCACAGTTTTTAGCCTTTAGGGGGCGTTTTTAAATGCCGGATCCGTAAAAAACCGGAAAGAAAACCGGACGAACCGGATGAGACGGATCCGGTTGTCGTCCGGTTTCCAGACAAAAAAACGGATCCGGTGATGCGGCGCGATGCCGGAACCGGCATCCGGCAAAAAACCTGATGTGTGAAAGCAGCCTAATCCTGCACCATGTGTCTCCATCCTGCCCCATGTTCCTGACCCATGATCCTGCACCATGTCTCTCCATCCTTTCCTATCTTTCCCCATCCTGCCCCCATGATCTTGCTCCATGTCTCCATCCTGCCCCATGTTCCTGCCCTATCTGTCTCCATCCTGCCCCATGTTTCTGCACCATCTGTTTCCATCCTGCCCCATGATCCTGCACCATGTGTCCCCATTCCCATTAGTGTTGAGCATTCCGATACTGCAAATATTGGGTATTGGCCTATATTCGCTGTATCGGAGCTCCGATACTGAGTTCCAATACTTTTACAATATCGAATACCGGAATCAGAAGTTCCCATAGTGCAATGATGCACTATAATGGAAGGTGGGCGGTGCGTGGGCGTAGACTGCGTGTCTGTGTGTGCGGGTGGGGTCTGTGCGTGACCGTGGGGGTCTGTGCGGGCTGCCGGGGGTCTGTGCGGGCCTTCCAGGGGTCTGTACGGGCCTGCTGGGGGTCTGCGCGGGCTGCCGGGGGTCTGTGCGGGCTCCCAGGGGTCTGTGCGGGCCTGCCGGGGGTCTGTACGGGCTGCCGGGGGTCTATACGGGCTGCCGGGGGTCTGTGCGGGCCTCTCGGGGTTTGTGTGTGTGTGCAGGCATCGTACGATGGGACTACAAGTCCCATCGGGCTAGGCCTGCTACAATGATAGTGATTGACACATTAGCCAATGATGGGACAGTAGTAGTCCCATCATCCGGCTAATGTGTTGAATGTAAAAAAAAACAAAACACAAACATACATACTACATACAACATACTACATACATACACCATACATACTACATACATAAATACAACATACTACATACTACATACAAACTATATACATACTACATACATACAACAAACATACTACATACTACATACATGCAACATACATACTACATACATACTGCATACATACATGCATACAACGTACATACATACAACATACATACAACACACTACATACATACTACATACATACTACATACATACATACATACAACATATTACATACATACATACAACATACATACTACATACATACTACATACATACAAAATACATACTACATACATACAACATACATACAACATACTACATACATACAACATACTACATACATGCTACATTCATACTACATGCATACTAAATACATGCATTCATACATTACATACAATACATACATATAGACAGACAGTACATATAACATAGAGTACATACTCAACATCACTTGTCACTTTGTTCCCCAAAGCCAGTGTCATCTGTAAAAAATATTAAAATAACAAACAAACAATATACTCCCTGATCCGCAGAAATCCACGAGTGTCCCACGACGATCTCCCATGGAGAACGGCAGCATCAGCTGATGCGACCGCTCTCTAGGGGCTCCAGGAATACAATGATGGGAGGAAGGTATCCTTTCGCACTATATTCCTCCGCCGCTGTAAAAAAATAGTCCCTAGTCTCACTTTTGGCATTGCTTTGTGAGAAAGTTCCCACACAGCTTTTTGCCATAAAGTGAGACCAGTGAACTATAGTAACCTCTCTGTGATGCGCTGCAGGAGCCATGTCTCCTGTCAGTGTGTCACTGAAGGTCCTATAGAGCAGTGACATCACCCGATGTCACTGTTCTATAGGGGAGATCGTCGTGGGACACTCGTTATTAATTGGACTATGGTGGACAGGTAGTATACGGTTTATTATTTTACATTTTTTGCAGGCGTTGAAGTATGGTAAGTATGGTTAAATGAAGAATATTAAAATACTTTTTTCTGGATGTGTCTTTAATTTTTTTGTAACTCTTTCACTACTGTAGGATTAATAATGGATAGGCATCTTATTGACGCCTCTCCATTATTAACCCGGCTTAATGTCACCTTACAATAGCAAGGTGACATTAACCCCTTATTACCCCATATCCCACCGCTACACGGGAGTGGGAAGAGAGAGGCTAAGTGCAGTTTTTGGTGCAGTTATGATGCAGTTTTTGATGCAGTTTTGGTGCAGTTTTAATGCAGTTTTTGGTGCGTTTTTTGCTCGGTTTTGATGCAGTTTTTGGAAATAAATAAAAAAATAAACAGAAAATGTGCATGATTTGAATGGAAACATGCATGAAAAAACGGATTCGGAGGCCGGATTCATCATTTCACATCTCAAGTTTCATACGTTTTTCGCCGGATCCATCGCTGTGCGCTTTTCGTCGGACAGAAAAAACGTTCCTCTGTATGTGTTTTCCGTTCGGCGGAAACAGCTTTTTCGACGGATCCGGCAAAAAACGGATGAAAGGTGTGGCCATCAGGCGCAATCCGGCGCTAATACAACTCTATGAGAAAAAACGGATCCAGCAGAAAAAAAAACGGATCATTTTTTTTCAAAACTCACCCGATTGTGCCTGATGGCAAAAACCTGATGTGTGAAATTAGCCAGATAGATATATGGATAGAAACATCTATGTATCTATAGATATATCTATAGATAGATATATCCATAGATAAGCTGATGTTGATAAATGAACATAAAGAAAAAAACGGGAAAAAAAATGACGTGGGCTCCCGCACCAGAGGGGGAAAGCCGACGGCTGGGGGCCAATATTTGTAGCCTGCGAAGAGGTAATACCCATGGCCCCTCCCAGGCTATGAATATCAGCCCGAAGCTGTCTGCGTAGCCTTTACTGGTTATTACAATAGGGGGACCCCCAGAAAAATGATGTGGGGTCCCCCTATATTTTATAGCCAGAAAGGCTATGCAGACAGCTGCGGGCTGATATTCATAGCCTAGAGAGGGGCCATGGATATTGGCCCCCCGGCTACAAATACCAGTCCGCAGCCGCCCCAGAAATGGCGCATCTGTAAGATGCGCCAATTCTGGCACTTAGCCTCTCTCTTCCCACTCCCATGTAGCGGTGGGATATGGGGTAATAAGGGGTTAATGTCACCTTGCTATTGTAAGGTGACATTAAGCCGGGTTAATAATGGAGAGGCATCAATAAGACGCCTGTCCTTTATTAATCCTACAGTAGTGAAAGAGTTAAAAAAAAATAAAGACACAGCCAGAAAAAATTATTTTAATATTCTTAATTTAACCATACTTACCATACTTCAGCGCCTGCAAAAAACGTAAAATAATAAACCGTATACTACCTGTCCGCCGTAGTCCAATTAATAACAAGTGTCCCACGACGATCTCCCCTATAGAACAGTGACATCGGGTGATGTCACTGCTCTATAGGACCCTCAGTGACACACTGACAGGAGACAATGGCTCCTGCAGTGCATCACAGAGAGGTTACTATAGTTCACTGGTCTCACTTTATGGCAAAAAGCTGCGTGGGAACTTTCTCACAAAGCAATGCCAAAAGTGAGACTAGGGACTATTTTTTTACAGTGGCGGAGGAATACAGTGCGGAAGGATACCTTCCTCCCATCATTGTATCCCTGGAGCCCCTAGAGAGCGGTCGCATCAGCTGATGCTGCCGTTCTCCATGGGAGATCGTCATGGGACACTCGTGGATTTCTGCGGATCTGGGAGTATATTGTTTGTTTGCTATTTTAATATTTTTTACAGATGACACTGGCTTCGGGGAACAAAGTGACAAGTGATGGTGAGTATGTACTCTATGTTATATGTACTGTATGTCTATATGTATGTATTGTATGTAATGTATGAATGTATTGTATGTAGTATGTATGTAGTATGTATGTAGTATGTTGCATGTATGTAGTATGTATGTAGTATGTATGTAGTATGTATGTATGTAGTATGCATGTAGTATGTTGTATGTATGTAGTATGTATGTATGTATGTTGTATGTATGTATGTAGTATGCATGTAGTATGTATGTAGTATGTATGTTGTATGTATGTAGTATGTATGTAGTATGTAGAATATAGTATGTATGTTGTATGTATGTTGTATGTGTGTGGTATGTTGTATGTATGTTGTATGTATGTAGTATGTTGTATGGATGTAGTATGTATGTAGTATGTTGTATGTATGTATGTAGTATGTATGTATGTAGTATGTATGTAGTAGATAGTATGTTGTATGTATGTATGTTGTATGTATGTAATATGTAGTATGTATGTTTGTGAGGTTTTTTTTACATTCAACACATTAACCGGATGATGGGACTACTACTGTCCCATCATTGGCTAATGTGTCAATCACTGTCATTGTAGCAGGCATAGCCCGATGGGACTTGAAGTCCCATTGGACAATGCCTGCACACAGAGACAAAGACCCCCGAGAGTCCCGCACAGACCCCCGAGAGGCCTGTACAGACCCCCAGCAGGCCCGCACAGACCCCTGAGAGGCCCGTACAGACCCCCGGCAGCCCGCACAGACCCCCGAGAGGCCCACACAGACCCCCGGGAGCCCGCACAGACCCCCGGCAGCCCGTACAGACCCCCGAGAGGCCCCTACAGACCCCCGGCAGCCCGCACAGACCCCCGGCAGGCCCGCACAGACTCCCGGCAGCCCGCACAGACCCCCTAGAGGCCCGTACAGACCCCCGAGAGGCCCGTACAGATCCCCGGAAGGCCCATACAGACCCCCCATGGTCCTGCACAGACCCCGCCCGCCCACACAGACACGCAGTCTCCGCCCACACACCGCCCACACTCTTCCCCCCTCTGGAACTGGATGTGAAAGGAAAGAAAGGGTTTATTTTCTTTCCGATATTTGGGTCCCATTGACTTGCATTGGTTTCCGGTATCAGAATCGGCGATACCCAATATTTTTTGGGTATCGGTCCGATCCAATCCGATCTGATATTTCCCGACATCGGAAGGTATCGCTCAACACTAGTCCCCATCCTTCCCCATGATCCTGCATCATGTTTCCATCCTGCCTCAAGTTCCTGCCCCATCTGTCTCCATCCTGCCCCATGTTCCTGACCCATGATCCTGCACCATGTCTCTCCATCCTTCCCCATCTTTCCCCATCCTGCCCCCATGATCTTGGACCATGTCTCCATCCTGCCCCATGTTCCTGCCCCATTTGTCTCCATCCTTCCCCATGTTTCTGCACCATCTGTCTCCATCCTGCCCCATGATCCTGCACCATGTGTCCCCATCCTTCCCCATGATCCTGTATCATGTTTCCATCCTGCCTCATGTTCCTGCCCCATCTGTCTCCATCCTGCCACATGATCCAGCACCATTTGTCTCCATCCTGCCCCATGTTCCTGCCCCATCTGTCTCCTTCCTTCCCCATGATCCTGCACCACCTGCCTCCATCTTGCTCCATGAGTCCCATGATGCTGCCCATCTGCGTACATATTACGGCTTGCCGCTTTCAATAAAAAAACAAACACTTTCTCCTTACCTGGCTGCGGTCCAGCATCGTTGTCTTCTCCATCCATTTGAAGAGCTGATTCGCCGGTGACTGACAGTGACGTCATATGCCAGCGATGCATGAGCTTACGTCAGCTCTTACCCTGTGATTGCATGGCGGTGTTTAACTACTGCCGTACGGGCCCGTGCGGCAATAGATTTTAACTGAACATGTGTCCGAGGAGCTCAGTTACTGCACTGGCAGGATCCTCCTGCCCCTGGGGCTGAGTGAGCAGAGGGGTGCCTGGTCTAGGTCCCCTCTGCTCACTGAGCCCCATATGATAGTAAGGGCTGTAATGCCTTGATGGTGGCCCTGTGTGTGTGCCATGTACGTGTATGTGTACATGTACACGTGCAGCATAAGTGGCTATCATGTACATGTATGTGCCATGTTCATATGTGTGTGCCATATGTGTGTATAAGTGTGTGCCATGTACATGTGTGTGTATAAGTATGTACCATCTACGTGTGTGTGTATAAGTGTGTGTTATGTACATGTATGTGCCATGTATGTGTGTGTGTATGTTTATATATTTTATTGCATTAATCTAACTTGTATATATGTTAATAGTATATGTAGATGGCCGGGTATAGACACACTGGAAGTATGTAACACACTGTGTGTGTGCCATTCACATTTATAAATACCGTCTGCACAGACGAGAGTTCATAGGTGTAAACATTTTGGCAATCATCCAACAAACAAGCAAAATTCTGCTTATTTATATCAGGTGATTTGTTTGTGGCAGAACACAAATCATTGTTCTCGGCAGCACATCGCCCAGTGTAAACTGCAGAAGTGCTGCTGGTAACATGATGCTGCATGGGGATAGAATGATCTGTTAGTGATCGTTCTGTGCCCAGCATTCTTATTTGGAGCAGAAAAGAATGGTGAGTGGAAACTCTCCAAATCCTCCACAAAACTCAAAACTCCTCAAAAACATGGAGATTCTGCTCAGTGTCTGCTCTGAAAATTCTTCAAAAAGACTCAATTTGCATATATCCTACAGTACCACCCCCAGTATCTGAATGCAAGAAAGAATCTGAACTTGTGCTAATTATGCAGTAACACTTTGCAATCTCTTCCTGTCTTCCATCACAGGATTAAAAATGCTCAAACTCCATATCTGGCTTTATGACTTGATCATAGATGCTGGATCCTGATTCCCAAGAAAATCCCACCAACCCAAGATTGTGAAAGAAATGCACAAGACACTTTTATTGGATGTTAAATCAATTAAATTTATTACAAATCACATTATTATTATTTAACTCAGTGTCTGAAATTAAGAATCCAGTTACTATGAAAAAGACACTGAAATGGCAAACCTCCGACTCACGAAGAATCATCCTTGAGCACTCAGGAGAGGAAAACCCCCCTGTGGTGGAAACCTCTAGGGAACCATGGCTGGAGGACTGCCCTTCCCTTGGGCTTAGAAGGTTAATGCCAACACAAATTGTACCAGAATTCGAACCTTGTATCATATTTACAGTGAGACATAATATACATCCACTATAGATATGAGAGCAGTGACATCACATAGTCACACAGGTTACACATTTCATCAGCAGAAAACAGACAGTAATGGTCAATGATGGTGCCCTGTGCGAGCGCCATATGGAGAAGCCTAAACCGACCTCTCCAGTCCATACACATAAATGTGAAGGCGGCTAGTACCGGACGTGAGAGAGATCTGGCTGCAACATCTGTTACCCCAGTGATCGCTAGGGTTAGTTTGATTTGGCTGGCTAAGCGGTATGGCTGATCTGGCTGGCTAGGCGGTATGGCTGATCTGGCTGGCTAGGCGGATGTCCCCTTCCTCCCATAGTGGAGTGATGAAGCTCCAGGTCTCCAGACACATCAAGTATGACTCCTTGTACGGCTGAATGATGTGTGATTCTGGAATCCTCTTTTAGATCATAGATGTATGTGTTTATGACATCAGCACAGTTGCCGTAGTTACCACAGGTGTTTAATGCTGATGCTTCACTGGCTAGAAAGTCCTTCTCAGTGTTTCAAAGAATTAACCCTTGAATGACTGGCATTATATCTTTCTCCAGAAGTCTGTAAAATAATTTGGCACTGGGCAGGACCATTTTCATTATTATATTTTAAAGTTGCCCTAACCAAAGTCTGATTTGTGAGTGCAAGAATAATTCCCTTAAGCCCGACTAAATGCATAAATGCACAATATTGATACAGAGCAGTCTCATTGAGAATGAATGAAATGGAGGTCAATGCAGTTAAAGAAGTAGAAAGCCAAGCCAGGGTGAGTATTTCAAATGACACAATACAGCGTACACTGGAGAAAAATGACATGCATGGATGTCGGCCACAAAGGGAGCCTCTCCCAAAGCCGAGGCACAACAAAAGTCCGCTTCCAAGATGTCAGGGGAAATGCAGAAAACTATGAAGACTACAGGGACTCTATACACTGGAGTGATGAGACCAACGTGAATGCTCTAGAAAATGGTGGCTTCAAAACTGTATGGTGTCACAGAGGGGAAGATGACAATAAAAAATGCACGGTGCCTACAGTGAGACATCATGGTGGCAGTGTCCTTATATTGGGTTGCAAGAGTGCTACTGGTTTTCAGGGAGCTACATTTCATCATGATGCACTGCTCTATATTGAAAGAGAAAATGCTACCATCACTCCATGCCCATCATAGACGTGCAGTTTCCCATATAACAATGATCCAAAATAGGCATCTAAGACCATTGTTGCATTTTTGAAGAACATGGTGAGAGTGATTCAGTCGCCAGACATGTCTCCGGATGTGAACCCAATCGAACACCTATGGGGAATTATGAAGAGATAAGTTGAGCTTCATTTTCCATCCATCATCCATGCCCTAAAAGAGGTCATTCTTGAAGAAAGGAAAAAAATACCGTAGATGTTGTAATACGTCACCAACTTGTTTATTCCAGGGCTAGAAGATTTGGTGCTGTCCTTAAAAATCATGGAGGTCATACAAAATACTATATGTATTCGCTTTTGATGTGGGATGTATTCATTTTTGCATCAACCAATTAGAGTAAATCTCATGATTTTGTAATGTAAGTTATGTAAGTTATATTATTAACTTACTTTGTCAGGAATTAAAAAAATCTCTGTGAAATTCAGTCTTGTCAAATATTGAGAAATTGTTTAGTGACAGATTGAATAAAATCTTACTTTTACACATTGAGCAGTGGTTGTAAGCACGCCCCAGCAATTTGATTGACAGCTCAGGGTGCAGCGTGTATCTGCAGAGCAATCTGTCAATCAAAGTGTGGGGATGTGTTTACATCAGTCGCTCACATTATTGTGAGTGGTGATTGTTTTGCCACATGAATGAAAGTCAGCTCCTGGGAAGAAACAAGTTAATTTTCTTCCTGTAGCTGCACTTTCAGTCAGGTGATAGGATAGCATTCTAATGCTAATGACCTGTAGATTAACCCTATTACCTCCAGTTAAATACTGCAGGTAAATGGCATTTTCTGAATTGACAGGTTCCCTTTAACTGGAAATATCTGAAATCTGAAATAGATTTTTCTAGCTCTTGTATCAGTGTGTAAGCATATGTTTTATGCCTCATACTTACAGATGTCTATTTTTCATGTTTGTGTCTTATCCATATTTTTCACGGATAGAACACATACCCAATATAAACTGTGTGGCAGTTCACATGTCCTATTTTTTTTGAAGACCGTGTGGTGTCCATTTTGTATCCTAGTCGTGGCACAAAATTCATGTGCTGTTTGGTTTACACACTTATCATATAATAAGCTTTTCAATTTATGCATTTATTTTGCATATGAGAAAAACTGATGAAACTTTGATTGTAGAAAACTGACAAAAATCTGACATTTTTTTCCATACACGAAAAGTCACTGACATCTGATTAAGGCCTCAGGCACCGTTCACATGTCAGCTTTTAATTAGTGTTTTATTTCTAATTTTCATCCGATTTTGGTTGGTGTGTCAGTTTTTCTCTTCAGTGTGGCATATTTTTCTCAAAAGCAAAGTAAAAAGCTAAATATTTCCTAGCCTTGCTTACCCTATGTCTAGACACTGGTAAACAGGCAGTACAAGCAACATGGTTGGTTTTGTCCATTTTTTTAACAGATTCATTGACTTCACTGAATAGATTGGCCTTTATCTACAAATCAGATGAAAATCGGATCTGTCTCAGTTCTGATTTGCAGATTGATCATCCACAAAAAATTGAGATGTAAACATGTCCATAGTCTGTAATGGAACACATTCTACCTGTTAGAAGGCAAAGAGAATGCATAGAATAATATTGTCCTTGTGAAAGGGACCCAAGGTTTGTTATAGGTAAAGATGAGAAAATTTGTTCAGATTCGGTTCCGAATACGATCGGCATTGAATATTGCTCTTGCAATATTCGTCGAACACAGCCGAACGTCATTAGAGTCAATGGGAGTAGAAATTTCTGAATATGTTCAGAATCGATCATCAAACATACATACATACAGTGTTCGAATATGGCACGAATATGTCAACATCAGATTTGGGGACAAAAAACGAACAAATTGTCTCCTCTCTAGTTATAGACTTCAACAATCCCCACTATTTTATCACTGCCACTAAGTGGACCTTCAGATTCATAGGGCCCTCCAATAAAAATGTTTAGCTGTCTAGGCTGGATGTGATCTATTTAAATTACTGACTTATTCACTGATATGTGAGTTTGGTGTGTAAATCGGACAAATCTTGATTCTGTGACTTTTTGCATACCGTCGGTCTACACAAAAAAACCTGTCAGCTGGACTTAGCACTATAAAGTAATGCCGTGGCCATAATGGTACTGTGATGCTGATTAATCCGATCCCTGCTGTGAAGGAATCCAATCAGTGGTCGTTGAATAATCATCCTCCAAAGTTTTCATCCAATGACGTCTTCTATGCATTGGGGCAGACCTAGGGCCTTCTTCTGCTCCTCCGCCGTACCACCACCTCCTCTTTTTCTTTTACGGGTCTATGGCCATATGGCTGGTTGTCAAGAAAATGGCCCCAGTGGCAGCACATGCACAGATCAAGATTTGAGCTCAATGACGTCTTCATTAAGCAGAAATCTCAATCTGCGATTGAGCCGCCTCTGGCGCCATATTATTGAAGGCCCAAAAGCCAGCTGTAGAATCACACTTCAATCATGGAAGTGGCGCAAAGTTTTAAAAAGGAGGCAGGTCAATGAATAATCAGGGACCAGTAAAAGAATTAGAGAAGGCTGGTGGATGAGCGGAGAAGCGGGAGAAAGCCCTACCCCCCTTGGCCCGCCATGATGCACGGAAGATGTAATTCCATGAAAATTTTAGAGGATGATTATTCAACATCCACAGATCGGATTCTTCATAGCAGGGATCAGTTTAATAAGCATTATAGTGCCAGGGCCCCATCAGGGCATTGGTAACCTTACTGGAATATGGGGCCTGGTGAGCATAAGCAAATGAGGGGGCTTTTGCTTCTGCTCACCGGGCCCCAGGAGCAGGGAAGAGTTGTGGCACACATCTCGTCAGTGAAGGGAGCTTTCCTGGAGCTCCACAGCCGTCAACAGAATGGCAAAACTCGCAGCTTGGAGCTCCCTCCTCTTCTGTGATGTGCTGGTGACGGCGCCTTGCGTGATGACTTCATCGCGCAAGCACCAGCACAAATGCACACTGGACAGTGGAGCTGGACGGGACTGTATGAGAAGTAAGTATGAAAAACATTTATTTTTCTTTAATAAAATGAATCAAATGGGTCTGGGGGTAGCAAATAATGTTGAATTAGGGGTGGGGCCAGGGGACAGCAAATGATGAATTGAGTGTGGGGGGAGAGTAAATGATAAATAGAGGGTGGGGGATAGTAGAGGATTTTGTATTGAAGGTGGAAGAGTAAATAATTATGAATTGAGACCGGGGATGGTGAGAGTAAATGATTATAAATTGAGAATGGGGGTGGGGAGAGAGAAAATAATGATGAATTGAGACTGAGGGATGAGGAACAGCAAATGATAATGAATTGAGAGTTGTGGAAAGCAAATGATGAATTGAGGGGGGTGTCCTATTACTGTGCAGGGCTACACTATGTTGCTTTTTTATTCATCTGACAAAGTGTAGAAGTTAGTGAAAAGTGAGGACTGTTATTTTCTGTAAAGACGAGTCCTGGCTGTGATGGTGGTCTGCTCTGTATGAAGAAGAAAAGCGAAGACGAAGGACTTCAACTAGAGACGTCACTGGTGATCCCTGTATTACCTGTACACTATACACAGATCTCCTGGGTATAATGTATTACCTAAACACTGAGACTATATACAGAGCTCCTGTGTTTAATGTCACTGGTGGTCACTGTATTACCTGTACACTATATACAGAGCTCCTGTGTATAATGTCGCCGGTGATCACTATATTATCTGCACACTGACACTACATACAGAGCTCCTGTGTATAATGTCACTGGTGATCCCTGTATTACCTGTACACTGACACTATATACAGAGCTCCTGTGTGCAATGTCACTGGTGATCGCTGTATTACCTGTACACTGACACTATATACAGAGCTTCTGTGTATGTCACTGGTGATCACTGTATTACCAGTACACTGACACTGTATACAGAGCTTGTGTATAATGTCACTGGTGGTCACTGTATTACCTATACACCGACACAATATACTGAGCTCCTGTGTATAATGTCACTGGTGGTCACAGTATTGCCTATACATCGACACTATATACTGATATCCGGTATTTAATGTCACTGGTGGTCACTGTATTACCTGTACACTGACACTGTATACAGAGCTTCTGTGTATAATATCACTGGTGATCGCTGTATTACCTGTACACTGACACTAGATACAGCGCTTCTGTGTATAATGTTACTGGTGAATACTGTATTACCTGTACACTGACACTATATAAAGAGCTCCTATGTATAAAGTCACTGTATTACCTGTACACTGACACTATACACAGAGCTCCTGCGTATAATGTCACTGGTGATTACTGTATTACCTGCACACTGACACTATATACAGAGCTCCTGTGTATAATGTTACCGGTGATCACTGTATTACCTGTACTCTATGTACAGAGCTCCTGTGTATAATGTTTCTGGTAATTACTGTATGACCTGTACACTGACACTATATACAGAGCTCCGGTGTATAATGTCACTGGTGATCACTGTATTACTTGTACACTGACACTCAGAGGCGTAGCTAGGGTTTTGGTTCAGGGGGGGCGAAGCTTCTGAGTGGGCCCCTAGCCAGGTAACCTTGATTACAACTGGGTGACGTGTTCTAATACTGGAGGAGACCTCAGCAGATGACCGCGCTGTTTCTGAAGATAATCTCTATATAAAGAACAATATGGATATTTCATATGGTCAATGGTAGATACCAGTCCTACAGAACATATAAGAGATCACAGCACAGTTACAGATAATAACTTACTGCTGAGTGACGTTCTTTCTGATGGAATCGTTCATTTTTCCCGTCCTTTCCATCTGGCACAGACCGACATGACAACTTCTTACAGCCAGGACTCGTCTGCAGAGAATACAACAAAGACACGTTTCACTTCTCATATTCCAGCCATTACCATCTATTCCCAACCTGCACAAACTCCTCATCCTGCTGATACCCCATTACTGAGCTGCTGCTGCCGTATGTGTCCCTATTACTGCACCTGCTGTGTGTTTTTCTGTGCCCTCTAAATTCTAAAGCAACCCTCTATAATATAGTAAAGCCGGGTGCAAGTGCCCTAGAAAACAGTGCCCATATTTTGCCCCCTAGAAAGATATAATGTCCTGCATGTGCCCCTTTGATAGTCACAGTAACCCGAGTTCCCCTATAACAATAAGTGGCCACTTTACATTTAATAATGTCCCGAGTCTCCCCCCTGTACAGCTCCCCTATACACAGTATGATGCTCTCTTATACACAGTATAATGTCCCTCACTGTATAGTACCACCCACACAGTATACTGACCCCTTAGCAGCCTCCAAACTGTTTGATGGAACCAACACTGTATGATGTCCCCTTCACTGTAATCCCCACACTGTATGATGGTCCCCTAGATATCCTCCATATAGTATAATGCACTCCCCATAGGCCTACTCTATATTGTATAATGCACCCCACACAGGCAGACTCTATATCACAAGGCAGCCCCCATAAGCAAACTCTATACTGTATACTGCATCCCCCATAGGCAGACTCTATAGCACAAGGCAGCACCCATAGGCAGACTCTGTAGTATCAGGCAGCACCCCATAGGCAGACCCTATAGAATAAGACAGCACCCCCATAGGCAGACCCTGTAATATAAGGCAGCACCCCATAGGCAGACCCTGTAGTATAAGACAGCACCCCCATAGGCAGACCCTGTAGTATAAGGCAGCACCCCTATAGGCAGACCCTGTAATATAAGGCAGCACCCCTATAGGCATACCCTGTAATATAAGGCAGCACCCCTATAGGCAGACCCTGTAATATAAGGCAGCACCCCTATAGGCAGACCCTGTAATATAAGGCAGCACCCCTATAGGCAGACCCTGCAATATAAGGCAGCACCCCCATAGGCAGACCCTGTAATATAAGGTAGCACCCCTATAGGCAGACCCTGTAATGTAAGGCAGCACCCCATAGGCAGATCCTGTAGTATAAGACAGTACCCCTATAGGCAGACCCTGTAGTATAAGACAGCACCCCTATAGGCAGACCCTGCAATATAAGGCAGCACCCCTATAGGCTGACCCTGTAATATAAGGTAGTACCCTTATAGGCAGACGCTGTAATATAAGGCAGCACCCCATGGGCAGATCCTGTAGTATAAGACAATACCCCTATATGCAGACCCTGTAGTATAAGACTGCATCTCTATAGGCAGACCCTGTAAGGCAGCACCCCCATAGGCAGATCCTGTAGTATAAGGCAGCACCCCATAGGCAGATCCTGTAGTATAAGGCAGCACCCCCATAGGCAGATCCTGTAGTATAAGGCAGCACCCCCATAGGCAGATCCAGTAGTATAAGGCAGCACCCCTATAGGCAGACCCTGTAATATAAGGCAGCACCCCTATAGGCAGACCTTGTAATATAAGGCAACACCCCTATAGGCAGACCCTTAAATATAAGGCAGCACCCCCATAGGCAGATCCTGTAGTATAAGGCAGCACCCGTAAAAAAAACAAAAACTCACCTCTCTTCCTCCTCAGCTCTGAGCACCCGCTCATCTCCTGACAGTGGGCACTGGCTAGTGACGTCATCACGCTCCCTGTCAGTGTCTGCGTCGACGATGTCAGACGATGAGAGAGTGATGATGGAAGAAGGAGCACTACGCGATCAGCTGTATCGGCTAAATACCGCTACAGCTGACCTTCCGATGATGGGCGGGGGGCCCACTGCTGGCACCGGGGCCCCCCGCCTGCTCATAGCGGCCGGGCGGCAGAGCAGAGAGATCAATTCTCCCTGCTCTGCCGCAGAATGTAACTGTATCGGCACGCCGATACAGCTACAGTAGTGTAGCTCCGGGTCGGCCCCCTCAGAGCGCGGGGCCCTGGGCAACTGCCCCCTCAGTAGCTATGCTACTGCTGACACTATATACAGAGCTCCGGTGTATAATGTCACTGGTGATCCCTGTATTACCTGTACACTATATACAGAGCTCCTGTGGAAAATGTTGCCAGTATGGGGCCTTGAAATTCCTGGTGGCAATCCTGTCCGTAAATGTGACGACACCTACCCCTGAGCTGAGGCGGACCACCACTGAAAGTGACCACACCACACTAGACCCATCAGAGGGCAACTGGCAGGGAAATGATGGTGGCGCTCTGTATTACCTACCATCCACAGGACACATGATGGCATTGTGCCCATATAATGCCGGTACTGTGGGGCCGTGTATAGAAATGATGGATGATGCCACTCAGGAATTTGCAGGGATAAGAGGGGTGAGACTGGAGCACCTCTGGGTCACCACCACAGGTGAGGTGTCTGTCAGTAGGGGACAGGCTGTAGCAGACGCTGTCCGCTGGGGGCGCTGTATTGTGCGCACACGTCCGTCAGTGGCCGCCGCGGCTGCAGGAGCTCACAGCTCAGCCTGCTGTCAGTGCCCGACTGTGGCCGGAGCCGCCGCTCCTCCCCCGCCCGTGCCCCACCCGTGACGTCACCGGCCGGCAGCTCCTGCGCACTGACTCGCACATCTCCCCCGGAGGGTGCAGGCTGCCCGGGGAAGGGCTGGCGGGGACACCCGGCGGGATGAGGCTCAGCTGAGGCGGCTCTGGAATGGAGAGTGCACTGCTCTGCGATGATGACATCTGTAAGTGGCGGGCATGGTGCAGGGTGGGTGGTATCCCGGCATCACTGTGCGCATCACTGCCACTCTTCCCCGAGTTGTCCGCAGCCTCAGCCTGGTGTGTACCAACTATCCCCAGCTGCCAGGACGGAGGCATGCTGCAGAACGATGCCGGTGCTTGCACTGCCCGCCGGGGATATTGCGCCCTGAATGTCGCGATATGTTGTGTGAATTGCGGCACATCTATAAGAGCTGGAGCATGAGAAGAGTATTCGTAACAACCAATCAGGACGCAGCTGTCATGTGCCAGAGGACTGCACAGTAATGAGAGCCGGAATCTGATTGGTTGTTGTCAGCTTCCTTTCTCTTCCATTAGTTTTATACCTGTCCCCCAATAACTATGGGGCGCAGCGCTATTCCGAGGGGTCATTCCTATACCTACAGTCCCATAGATAATGAATGGAGCGAGGTAGAGGGGGCACATCTGCATTTAGGATGGTGGACCTGTGTCCCAGCTTCCAGAGCTCCATTTGCATGATTATTGGGTCCCCGCGGTCTGGACCCCCAATGATTAGTGTCCTATTGATAGAGGATCACGCATCGCCTTGGGAACAACCTTCCATCCCACTCATACATGTGTTTATTCTGGGGGATATTGCCTGCTATCAGTGCACACCGCCCACGTGTATACCCCTGTGCATTTTTATGGACACTCTGGATGTATATGATGTGATCAGCCTAAGGACGTTACCTTTACAGATCGCAGGAATAATCCGCTTCTACGAGTTGTGGAAGAGATAAGAACATGCTTTTCTCACCTTGCATTAAATCTTCGGTTTTCAGTCTGCCACCGTGGATGCATCTAGATTTCATACACTGGCATGCAGAAGCCAGGCAGCGCCGTACCTACCAATAAACTCCTGGCCCCTATCTTTTCATGTCCATACTAAAAGCGTCAGTGTAGTAACTGGCTGGTAGGACCTGCAGTATTTTATCTTTCCCGCCTCAGTCCGGGCACAGGCTTTCATAAATGGCAGCGATATTTTGTCTCCAGTGTTTGCAGGATAATGGCAGGGATTTCGACTTCCTTCAGCTTTTGATAATTCTTCATTTGTTACAGTGCTAAATCCTGTATATGGTGTTTCCCTCAGTTGTGTGTCACATAGGAACGTGGTGGTCAGTCATCGCACCTGGAAAATTAAGCAGTATGCAGGTTCCCAATTGTGCTGGGGTTGGGGGGTGCATGTCTGTGAATCCCCTCACACGCTCTGCTCCCTCTGTTCTTTTGCTGGTGGTCCTGTGATAATATGCACCAAATTTTCGGTCAGTTTGAGGGATTTATGTGCACAGAATAGAGTACCTGGCATGTCAAATTTACTATACCTTTTTTTTTTTTTTAAACTATATTGATATACGCTTTGAAGAACATTTAGACAGGTGTAGTTTGCAAAATTAAAGAGGTGGTGTCGTGAAAACAAGTTATCATCTATCCGTAAGAAAGGTAATAACTTATTTATCGTGGTGGTCCGACCACTAGCACTGCACTGATTAACAGAATGGGGAATTTTCATCCCTGGTAGAATAGAGCGGTAATGTGGATGCTCAACCGCCCCTTTATTCTCAATGGGACTGCTGGAGAAATCCCCATGAGGAATGATCAAGCATGCACACCGACACACTATAATAACAGGGGTATAAGTTCCCTGTTCTGCCCACCAGTACAGGTCCCAGCGGTTGAAATCCCACTAATCAGTAGGTAACAACTTGTTCCTCCGTTACTGAGAAATCAGCATTTGAATTGATATGCAAATGAGTCTGAAGAACTATCTGAAGCCTCTGTCACTCCAGCTCTATTCCTCACTTAGCGCCACCTGCTCCTGCTTGACTGACAGCCTCTATGCTGTGTGACTTCAGGTAAACGAGACATTACTCAAGCAGGAGGAGGCGGCGCTGGGCAGGGAATAGAGCTGGACTGACAGAGGCTTCAGATCTACTATAGCACTTCACCCTTATTTGCATATTCAAACACTGATTTCTCAGTAGTGTAGGAACGGACTGATTATAGGTATTGTTGGACTTGTCTTTGAAAGAGCTACATGCTTGTAAAAATATATTTTTTTTGGGGGGGGAAGGGATAAATCCTGCTGACAGATTAAAGACCTTTACAGGTCCTTCTCAAAAAATTAGCATATAGTGTTAAATTTCATTATTTACCATAATGTAATGATTACAATTAAACTTTCATATATTATAGATTCATTATCCACCAACTGAAATTTGTCAGGTCTTTTATTGTTTTAATACTGATGATTTTGGCCTACAACTCCTGATAACCCAAAAAACCTGTCTCAATAAATTAGCATATCAAGAAAAGGTTCTCTAAACGACCTATTACCCTAATCTTCTGAATCAACTAATTAACTCTAAACACATGCAAAAGATACCTGAGGCTTTTAAAAACTCCCTGCCTGGTTCATTACTCAAAACCCCCATCATGGGTAAGACTAGCGACCTGACAGATGTCAAGAAGGCCATCATTGACACCCTCAAGCAAGAGGGTAAGACCCAGAAAGAAATTTCTCAACAAATAGGCTGTTCCCAGAGTGCTGTATCAAGGCACCTCAATGGTAAGTCTGTTGGAAGGAAACAATGTGGCAGAAAACGCTGTACAACGAGAAGAGGTGACCGGACCCTGAGGAAGATTGTGGAGAAGGACCGATTCCAGACCTTGGGGAACCTGAGGAAGCAGTGGACTGAGTCTGGTGTGGAAACATCCAGAGCCACCGTGCACAGGCGTGTGCAGGAAATGGGCTACAGGTGCCGCATTCCCCAGGTAAAGCCACTTTTGAACCATAAACAGCGGCAGAAGCGCCTGACCTGGGCTACAGAGAAGCAGCACTGGACTGTTGCTAAGTGGTCCCAAGTACTTTTTTCTGATGAAAGCAAATTTTGCATGTCATTCGGAAATCAAGGTGCCAGAGTCTGGAGGAAGACTGGGGAGAAGGAAATGCCAAAATGCCTGAAGTCCAGTGTCAAGTACCCAGTCAGTGATGGTGTGGGGTGCCATGTCAGCTGCTGGTGTTGGTCCACTGTGTTTCATCAAGGGCAGGGTCAATGCAGCTAGCTATCAGGAGATTTTGGAGCACTTCATGCTTCCTGGCACCTGCTCACAGTGCCAAAACCACTGGTAAATGGTTTACTGACCATGGTATTACTGTGCTCAATTGGCCTGCCAACTCTCCTGACCTGAACCCCATAGAGAATCTGTGGGATATTGTGAAGAGAAAGTTGAGAGACGCAAGACCCAACACTCTGGATGAGCTTAAGGCCGCTATTGAAGCATCCTGGGCCTCCATAACATCTCAGCAGTGTCACAGGCTGATTGCCTCCATGCCACGCCGCATTGAAGCAGTCATTTCTGCCAAAGGATTCCCGACCAAATATTGAGTGCATAACTGAACATTATTATTTGATGTTTTTTTTGTTTGTTATTAAAAAACACTTTTATTTGATTGGACGGTTGAAATATGCTAATTTATTGAGACAGGTTTTTTGGGTTATCAGGAGTTGTAGGCCAAAATCATCAGTATTAAAACAATAAAAGACCTGACAAATTTCAGTTGGTGGATAATGAATCTATAATATATGAAAGTTTAATTGTAATCATTACATTATGGTAAATAATGAAATTTAACACTATATGCTAATTTTTTGAGAAGGACCTGTATATACATAAACTTGCCGCTAACAGTGGTGCAATATGACAGCCTTGAGTAAGAGAAAGAAAAGTGTTTAATATGCCAAATTTAGTGCAATTTGCAGCATTTCCAAACAGAGCGTATGTATCCCGATATATATTCCTTAAAGGGAACCTGTCACCCCCCCCAGGTGTTTGTAACTAAAAGAGCCATCTTGTGCAGCACTAATGCTGCATTCTGACAAGGTGGCTCTTTTAGTTCTTGTTCCTGCCCCTGCTGAAATAATCGTTTTTGAAATTTGTCCCTCATACCTTGAAATCACCATGGGGGCAGGTCTTTCCCCCTAACAGAGACGCACCACAGCCGTCACTCATGGCCTCTGCGCGCCACCTCCTCTTCCTTCATTAGTGTCCCTGGCGCCTGCGCTGTTATTTTTTTTTCGGGCATGTGCAGTTGCGCTACCCTTCGACCTTACAGCGCAGGCGCCGGGGACGCTAATGAAGGAATAGGAGCCGGCGCGCAGAGGCCATGAGTGATGGCTGTGGTGCGTCTCTGTTAGGGGGGAAAGACCTGCCCCCATGGTGATTTCAAGGTATGAGGGACAAATTTCAAAAACGATTATTTCAGCAGTGCCAGGAACAAGAACTAAAAGAGCCACCTTGTCAGAATGCAGCATTCCTGCTGCACAAGTGGCTCTTTTAGTTACAAACGCCTGGGGGGGGGGGGGGGGGGGGTGACAGGTTCCCTTTAATGTCTTTTACACAGTAAGTTGAAGCAATGGATTCTACTAAAAGCAAATGTCCCAAATATGTGATCTGGCGACCTCTGCAGTCCTGGGATTATTTTCAGTTTTCTGTCTCTTTATCCTACATTCGCTGCTTTAAGTCTGGCTTTTCATTAGCATAATGCTGTACTTAACGCAATGTTGGAAATATTACAGTCATGTTTCTCTTCACTATGGTAACTGTCAGCTTGTTGGGTCTAGAGAAATCTAACAATCATTAGTGGAACAATCAATGGTGTCATGTGTACTTGGCGGCTGAGGTGAGATGTTTGTAGCTGCCAGGCTGCTCTGATGAAGGTAAAAGCTCCTGTTACATTTCCTTCTTCTTTGTGGATATTTTCCTCTTTGTTTCAGTCATATACAGAGTGTCCCTAAAATCTGGACAATATTTATAATCCAATTGAATAAAATGTTAATACATTTCATTTCTTAAAAATATGCATTTTTTTGCCTATGTGTCCGGACTTTAGGGACATCCTGTTAGGGGTCGAGTTCCCGTCTCTGCACAGGGGGAATCTCGGGCCATCTCCACTGCGGTCTCCCATTCTTCTTCTGCCGCAGTGGAGCCTACTGAGCGGAGACGTCGGTCCCAGCGTCTCGCTCAGCCTGACTCTGTACAAAGAGTTACTGCTGCTTTTCCTGCTTCTGCCATGGAAGTCAGTGCTGGGCAGCAGCGAGCAGACGCTTCTGGGACTAAGGGTACCGTCTCACATAACGATTTACCAACGATCACGACCAGCGATACGACTTGGCCGTGATCGTTGGTAAGTGGTTGTGTGGTCGCTGGAGAGCTGTCACACAGACCGCTCTCCAGCGACCAACGATGCCGAAGTCCCCGGGTAACCAGGGTAAACATCGGGTTACTAAGCGCAGGGCCGCGCTTAGTAACCCGATGTTTACCGTGGTTACCAGCGTAAAAGTAAAAAAAAACCAAACAGTACATACTTACTTACATTCCGGTGTCTGTCCCCCGGCGTTCTGCTTCTCTCCACTGTGTCTGCGCCAGCCGGAAAGCACAGCGGTGACGTCACCGCTGTGCTCGCTTTCCGTCCGGCCGGCGCTCTAGTCCTGCTTTTCTAGTTCTGAGCATGCCCAGAGTAAGATCTCTCAGTGGAGATCGAGGGTCACATGATCAGATACTGCAGCTAAGGCCATTGGTCCTTCAGGAAGGTCCTGTAGGTGCTCACGCTCTGTGGCAGCCTCTCATTGGTCCTTCTAGGAAGGTCCTGTACGTGCTGCAACTATTTAAGGCTAGCATGGCCACACGGCCATGCACTAGTATTGTTCTATGTTATGTGCTTTGCGCCAGTGTGGTCATGTGAGTTTGTGTTCAGGGACCCGGCTGAAATAAGCCCCTAGAATGCTGGCACCTCCGGCGAGGAGATTTTGTGTGAATGTATTCAGGGACCTGGCTGAAATAAGACCCTAGAATGCTGGCACCTCCGGCGAGGAGTTTGTGTGCATGCATGACCACTGACTGCTCTCAGTTGAGTAGTTAGCCTGTGCCACTGTGAAGTCTAACAGGGCGCAGTGCTTTGAGTTTCGGCTACTCTGTGAAGTAACAGGGTTAGCTCGTACCACCATATAGTTCCGCCGTTTGCTAGCAGCAGGTTCTCCGGCACGGTGGACCCCGGGCTGCGAACGCATCTATTATAATAAAACCTCTATATTTTCTCGGTGCGTTCCACTAGCCCTAACATAATACTAGCGCCAGGGTCTGGCTAGTAAATGGCGAACATTCAGCCATATCCTTGCGGTATATCCAGCAGCTGGAGGGTAGGTTGGTGGCTCTCGAGAGCTCAACCTCAGCTGTGGATGTTACCGCAGTAGCTGTACAGGCTGCTAGCGTGGCTGCAGCAACCTTGTCCACTGCCACCCCTGTCCCGACATTATCTCGCCTCCCGCTGCCAGAAAAATTTTCTGGAGATAGCAAATCTTGTAGGGGATTCGTGAGTCAGTGCTCTATTTACCTCGAGCTCCTGGCTGCACGTTTTCCCACAGAGCGGGCTAAGGTGGGATTTATTGTGTCTTTCTTGTCGGACAGGGGGCGTTGGAATGGGCTACACCGCTGTGGGAGCGTGGCGATCATGTGGTGCAGAGTGCTCCGCTGTTCCTGAGCACTCTGAAACAGGTCTTTTTAGGACCTTGAGTCACCCATGACACGGCGCTCCAACTGCTGGCATTAACTCAGGGTGTGTCCTTGGTCAGCCATTTTGCCGTCCACTTCCGTACTTTAGCTTCTGAGCTGGAGTGGTCGGATAAAGCCCTTATCCCCATATTTTGGAGGGGGCTGGCTGATCACGTTAAGGACGCTCTGGCCTCTAGGTAGATTCCTGCCACACTGGAGGAGTTAATAACTGTCTCTACTCGTATTGACCTCCGTTTTAACGAGCTGAGGTTAGAGCGAGCCCAGTGTAGGCAGAGGTTTCGGCTGGCTCCCACCTTCGCCAAACCTCTGGAATCTCCAGTCCTGGTTCCTGAGTCACATGAGGCCATGGAAGTGTCACGAGCGGGATCTAAGTCCCGGACCTCTTGGGCACTAAAGGTCTGTCATGTTTGCCAGCAGTCAGGACATCTTGCCACCAGATGTCCCCAGCGGTCGAGGAAATGTCAGCGTCTAGTGGTAGTAGGTGGAGGTACACTAGACACGGCGACGTTTGCCTCTAAATTGTCCTTTAAGGGGACAATTATTATAGGCTCATCCTCCCATTCGGTTGAGCTCTGCGTGGATTCAGGGGCGGAGGGCAATTTTATGTCTTCTGCCTTCGCCCAACGTCACGCAATACCCCTGGTTATGCTAGCTCAACTAGTAACGGTACGAGTGGTGAATGGGTCGACACTGCCCTCACAGATAACACACCAGACCATCCCTCTTACTCTGTCCATGTCGCCATCCCATCAGGAGATTATATCTCTGCTCGTCATTCCTGAGGGAATTGATGAGGTCCTGTTGGGGATACCTTGGCTACGGTACCACTCTCCTCATATCGAGTGGTCCTCAGGCAGAATTTTGGGATGGGGTGAATCTTGTGGGGGTAGGTGTCAGAGGGAGTGCATTCAGGTTGCTACTACAGAGGTACCCGCAGATCTATCCTCTCTCCCCAAGCAATATTGGTCTTATGCGGACGTGTTCTCCAAAAAAGGCGGCGGAGACCCTTCCGCCCCATCGCCCCTATGACTGTCCTACTGACCTCTTGCCTGGTGCTGAGCCTGCCCGGGGTCGAGTCTATCCGTTATCTCTCCCGGAGACGGAGGCAATGTCTCAGTACATTCAAGAGAATCTGGCAAGAGGGTTCATCAGGAAGTCAGTGTCACCTGCTGGGGCTGGGTTCTTTTTCGTGCAGAAGAAGAATGGGGAACTGCATCCATGCATAGATTACAGGGGTCTTAACGCCGTCACCGTTAAGAATAAGTATCCTTTGCCCTTGATATCTGAGCTCTTCGATAGGCTTCGGGGAGCAAGGGTATTTACAAAATTAGATCTGCGGGGTGCTTACAACCTGATTCGCATCCGTGAGGGGGACGAATGGAAGACGGCTTTTAACACCAGGGATGGGCACTATGAATATCTGGTGATGCCCTTTGGGGTCTGTAATGCCCCAGCCGTTTTCCAAGACTTTGTGAACGACATCTTCCGGGATATGCTCTCCACCTCGGTCGTAGTCTATCTGGATGATATTCTCATCTACTCTCCAGATATTGACTCCCACCGGAGAGATGTTTGCAAAGTCTTTGACCTCCTACGGGCTAACTCCCTCTATGCCAAGTTGGAGAAGTGTATGTTCGAGCAGGAGTCCTTATCTTTCCTAGGCTATATCATCTCCGCCCAGGGATTGGCTATGGATCCTGCCAAACTACAGGCTGTGATGGACTGGCAGGAACCCCAGTCTCTTAAAGCGGTGCAGCGCTTTATGGGGTTCATTAATTATTATCGCCAGTTCATTCCGCACTTCTCAACTTTGGTAGCTCCCTTGGTTGCCCTCACCAAGAAGGGAGCAAATCCCAAATTGTGGTCTGAGGAGGTCTCCAAGGCCTTTAACTCCATAAAGTCACACTTCGCTAGCGCTCCCATCCTACATCGCCCTGATGTAGATAAGCCTTTTATCATGGAGGTGGATGCCTCATCTGTTGGTGCTGGAGCAGTCCTCTTCCAAAAGGATGCTCAAGGTCGGAAGCATCCTTACTTCTTCTTTTCTAAGACCTTCTCACCAGCAGAGAGGAATTATTCCATCGGGGACATGAAGTTAGCTTTCTCGGAGTGGAGACATCTCTTGGAGGGAGCTCGTTTTCCATAAAAATTTGGTGTACCTGCAGACAGCCCAGCGGTTAAATTCTCGCCAGGCCAGATGGTCCTTGTTCTTCTCCCGGTTTCATTTCACCCTCCATTTTCTTTCTGGGGAGAAGAACATTCGTGCCGACGCTCTCTCTCGCTCCGTTGTGTTATCTATGGAGGAGGAAGAGGAGCCTCGGCTTATTGTCCCCACTGAGAGCCTGAGGACTGTGGCCCCGGTTTCGCTAGAGTCTGCCTCCGGGCAAGACTTGTACCATCCAGTTTGCGACCGGAGGTTCTCTCTTGGGCACACTCGTCCAGGGTGGGTGGACATTTTGGTTCCAAAAGGACATCTGAGTTACTGGCGAGGACATACTGGTGGCCGCGTATGGCTCGTGATGTCGCAGACTATGTTCGGGCGTGTGTCTCTTGCGCCAAGAACAAGTCCCCTCGGCAACGGCCAGCTGGGTTGCTTTACCCTCTGCCGGTGGCGGACAGGCCCTGGGAGATGTTTGGGATGGACTTTGTGGTGGGCTTACCCAAGTCTCGTAACTGCACCATTATCTGGGTGATCACCGACCATTTTTCCAAAATGGTTCATTTGGTGCCTCTTCCACGGCTACCTTCTGCAGTTTGCGTCTCGATTCTGGAGGGAGCTTTGTCGTCTACTCAGTATTGAGTTAAATCTCTCCTCGGCTTATCATCCCGAGACGAATGGGTTGGTTGAGAGGGCCAATCAGACTCTGGTCACTTATTTACGACATTTTGTAACAACGCTGTAGCCGACTCCACCGGTCAGACTCCTTTCCTCCTTAATTACTGCCAACATCTGCGGGTTCCTGTGCCTATTCCTGTGTCCTCTGCTGATTGCAGGGTGGCAGACTGGGCAGTGGAGGCACGGGACATTTGGGACCGCACTCAGGATGCCATCCGGGCCTCCAAGGAGAGAATGAGGTCCTCCGCCGATGCACATCGGCGCCCTGCCCCGACCTTTGCTCCTGGCGACTTAGTGTGGCTCTCCGCTCGTAACATCTGGCTGCGTGTTGAGTCCACTAAGTTTGCACCTCGCTACTTGGGTCCCTTCAAGGTCCTCGAACAGGGTAATCCTGTGGTCTACCGTCTAGCCCTTCCTCCACGCCTAGGTATCACCGACACCTTTCATGTGTCCCTCCTTAAGCCCGTATACATGTCCCGGTTTTCTGAGTCGTCTGCCGGGACATCGGGTTCGTCTACGGACGATTACGAGGTGAACGCTATTTTGGGGTGCAGGGTGGTTCGTGGCAAAAATTTTTATTTGGTGGACTGAAAGGGTTACGGTCCTGAGGATAGGTCCTGGGAGCCTGCTGAGCACATTCGGGCTCCGCAGCTCATTGCTGCCTTCGAACGTAGCGAGTCCCAAGGAGGGGGGGGCCCTAGGAGGGGGGTAATGTTAGGGGTCGAGTTCCTGCCTCTGCACAGGGGGAATCTCGGGCCATCTCCGCTGTGGTCTCCCATTCTTCTTCTGCCGCAGTGGAGCCTGCTCAGCGTCTCGCTCAGTCTGACTCTGTACAAAGAGTTACTGCTGCTTTTCCTGCTTCTGCCATGGAAGTCAGTCCTGGGCAGCGGCAAGCAGACGCTTCTGGGACTAAGTCCTGCTTTTCTCGTTCTGAGCATGCCCAGAATATTCTCTGGGCATGCTCATAGTATTGTTCTATGTTATGTGCTTTGCCCCAGTGTGGTCATGTGAGTTTGTATTCAGGGACCTGGCTGAAATAAGCCCCTAGAATGCTGGCACCTCCGGCAAGGAGTTTGTGTGCATGCATGACCACTGACTGCTCTCAGTTGAGTAGTTAGCCTGTGCCACTGTGAAGTCTAACAGGTCGCAGTGCTTTGAGTTTCGGCTACTCTGTGAAGTAACAGGGTTAGCTCGTACCGCCATATAGTTCTGCCGTTTGCTAGCAGCAGGTTCTCCTGCACGGTGGACCCCGGGCTGCGAACGCATCTATTATAATAAAACCTCTATATTTTCTCGGTGCGTTCCGCTAGCCCTAACACATCCTGTATAAAGTAGAGCAAAAAAACAAAAAATCTAGGGACCGTGGTGCAGCAGTCACATTGGTAATCCATGGTCGCCGCACCAGAGCCCTGCGAACCTCCTCCTACCCGCTGGTCTCACCAATACTTCTTCTGATTAGTTGATCTTAATAATCTATGATACTATTCACATGTCTGTTTTTAATCGGTGTCACGGATGAAAATAGTCAGAGTCCGTGAAAATCACTGACAGCACGTGGTGGGATCTGTGTGTAGTCCGTGAATAACGTTGCAGAAGAGAGGAGAAGCTTTGTCATCCAAACATGAAAATCATTGATGAATCACTAACGGTAAAAAATGACACTGACCAAACACTGATGGAGGTCGGATCAAGCACGGATGAATGTTGGACCGCTTTTTGCGCACGTGAAAAATCATGGATATCTGAGTGAGGCCTAAGGCTATGTTTTTTGAGCTGTTCAAAAACTGCTAGTATTTCAAGTGTAAACCGCTTCAGTTTTTCTTTTTTACCAAGTAAGTGATACACACTTTTAATTATTCCATGCATTTTACAAACTTGAAGCAGGGAAGGAAAGCTGTCTGAAAACTCTATATATGAACAACACCAAGAAATAGTATTAAAATGAATGGGAAGAGTCTTTCAAGCTGTTTTTTTTTTTTAAACTAAATCCGATCCCAAAAAAACTTTGCACATTCCTAAAAACACCACTCCACTGTTATTTTTTACAGCACCGCTGGAGTGGTGCTTTAAATGTAATTCCCCTGCCCGCCTTCGTTTTCCAGCGTCGCTCCCGTCGGTGACCTTTCTGCAGCTCCAGTGGTTCATGGAGCAGCTCAGACGCGGAGGTCACTTTTCAATACAAGTCTATTGACTCATATCTCAGCACTTAACCACAGCGTTTTTTTGCTGCAAAGAAATAAAAAATGCAGTAAAACTCACTGTGCATGAAATTACCCTTAGAAGTGAAAAAAAAAAACTAATTATAAGACTACGGAGCTAATATGTAGATGTTACAGATGCATTCACATCTTACAATTATGTGTGCACTAATTTGACCGTAATGTTCTTTATTAGGAAAAGTAAGATAATAACGATATCAATGATTTTAATATAGGACAGATCTATTTTATTCTAGCATCATTTATTGCTGATGGTTCTATGTTTGAACACCAGGCAATTACCATTACAATCGCGGTGAAACGTACTAATTGCACCAATAATTGATACCTGTAAATCCACCATAAGCAAAGAAATGGTCAAAGAAAATCTTCAGGGGGCTTTTGACCCATCTGACATTGTGCTTATACTTCTGCATCTCTAACAGCAGCCGAGCAGCTCTAGTAGTAGAGAATTCAACCCATTTTTTCCCTCTATTTATAATTGTATGAATCACATCTATTTAAAAAAGGACATTGTGCTGCTGAGAGAGATGATTTTTAGACAAGCCTAAAAATAATTTCCCCCTGACAAGAAAGTGTTTTACTTTATTCTTTGGTTATTTTTCTTCAAATATTCGTGCAGAAGGCTCTTAAATAAATCACACCTTACCGCTTCTTGTATCTCTGAACACTACCCCAGCCCTCACCAATCTCCCAGCTTTCTCTCTCGGGGAGAGAGAGCGTAAGGTGTCGGGCGGCTTTTTGACTGCTGCAGCCAGTTGATGACCACAGCCTCCAGTCATTTCTGTAGCTAGTGATTGGCAGCAGCTCACGTCTGTACGGTCAGGACAGGATGCAGAGTGACTGGCTCTGCACTTCCTGTTCTGTTGGCACAGGAATGGAATTTCCCTTGTAACAATTCCCCTAAAAATAAAGTGCAAACTAGATAAGGAAATGTGGCCATTCAGGGATGTTGTCTTTTGCACAGATCTCGTGTTTATTCTTCCCTAATCTAAGAACTCATGTAGCATACGGAACCTGTGTGGTTCTTGTAGAACTATAGACGCATACAGGCTCTATCAAACTCTGTGTTTGGGTTCTCAGCCAGAAGAATACCTCCGTGTATATGGAGTCTGATTGCGCAAGCGGAACAGTCGTTCAATAGCCAGTTTAAACAGGCTGACCACACTTCCACGCACATGGAATGACCATTAAGGGGGTTTTCCCACAAGCAAAATATTTTTGGATTATTAGATCTTGGAATAAAAATATATTCCACAATTGGATGTGTTATAAAAAAATAATCCTGTGCTGAGATACTCTTATAAATGTGCCCCTGTTGTGTACTGTGTAATGGCTGTGTCTGACCTTACAGGAACATGGTCTGATCATACCACAGCTCCTGGGCAGGGGAGGAAGCAAAACGGTATACAGACAGGACAACCAGGGATCACCGTTCCTTGGCATGGGAGGAAGCAAAAGAGTATACAGACATTACAGCAGGAGAGATCAGAGCTCCTTGGCAAAGGAATGAAGCAAGAGTATTCAGACATTACAGCAGGGAATCAAAGCTCCTTGGCAGGGGAAGAAGCAAAAGAATATACAGACATTACAGCAGGGGATCATAGCTCCTTGGCAGGGGAAGAAGCAAAAGAGTATACAGACATTACAGCAGGAGAGATCAGAGCTCCTTGGCAAAGGCATGAAGCAAAAGAGTATACAGTCATTATAGCAGGGGATCATAGCTCCTTGGCAGGGGAAGAAGCAAAAGAGTATACAGACATTATAGCAGGGGATCACAGCTCCTTAGCAAGGGAGGAAGGAAAAGCGTATACAGACATTACAGCAAAGGATTCCTTTTGTGAGGCAAAACATTTCCCTACCTGTTTTTAGGCAATGTTTTACCTAAAAGAATAATTTGTGATATCGTGCTGTCAAGTCTGCATCCCATTTTTAGTTTTAGTTTTTGGTTGCCTCCCTTGCCCAGGATCCGTGATATATATCCGACCATGTTCCTTCACAGTCAGACACTGAGACTTAAAAATGTTGATTAAAATTAGCTTTGTGGGAAAACCCCTTGAATGATTGTTCTGTGTGCAAATAATATATCTAGCAGAAGCCAATATGCATTAAGAAAATTGAAAACCCCTTTAACAACTCATGCATTCTTGGTTGAGATGAGCATGTGTATGATGAATAAGGTGGAAAAATGTCTGTTTGCCATACAAGTGTTGTCTAAGGTGTATGCTTTGTCTTTCCAAGAACAAAACTGGGCAATTGGAGTAGAACACGTCTGCTCCTCGATGACCCAGACAACAATGTTAGGGCATGTTAGGTTAGGCTATGGGTTGAACTAGATGGACTTAAAGTCTTCCTTCAACCTTAATAACTATGTACTATGTACTATGTATCCTCTATCGGGGAGAGTCAGGAGAACCCCATACACATAAGGTACTCTGCTAGCCTAGTGTGTATGTCCAGCTTAACAGTGGAAAAGGCACCCTCCTTCCTTATGATGTCCTTATGCCCTAATAGAATGACTGAATCAGGATAATGGGTTTTAATAGTATGTAAATGTTATCAGTGCGCTATTTCGTGTGTGTCTGGTGCCCCCTGATGATTCTGTTGTGGAGGGGCGAGGTGTGCACTGACTGAGGAGGGCTGTTTCTTTTTCCTATTTTTCGTTCCTGAATGCCCTCGAGCCCTCACATACAATGGCCGCCCGTCAGCTCTAATTGATATCACTGGCCACTGTGACACTAGAGAACTGTAGAGAGGAAGAGCGTCTCCGAGCCCAGCAGTGGCGTGGTATAACGGCCTGATGGAAACCAACATGTTACATTGAGGCACATTTTATTCTTTCTTACCAGTGCTGAAATGACCGGCAGTATACAATGACTCTGTGTATAAAGGGTGAAGAGACTAGATAGATAAAATCCTTCAATAGTATCGCCTTATTGATCCGGCATTTTCTGGGTCTTTGCTTTTACAATCACAATTTATAGGTAGTTGAGGTTGTAAAATGCCAGGAGTGAATGAATCCAATATTTCACTGTAGGTTTATAGGCATAGAAATCATCACTATGGGGCTTGTAACGATCGTTCTTAATGGGCTTCAATCTTGGCCATTAGCAAAATACACGTTCGACAATGGAAATGGAAGATATTTACAATGAGAAATAGGGCTTGTTTTGTGAAGCATATACACTACATGGAAAAAAGTAATAGGAGAACTACACGTTATACCAGGACGGACACCGACAGGAGAGGGCCCCTGTATGAGAACAATATATGCACAATTTGAGGTGGAATTGGGCCCTCTTCTTGGCCCCTTCTGTGGCTGTACATGTTCCACAAATGGTATGTCCGCTCCTGCATTATACCTACGGGGGCTTTTATGTCATTCCATTCTAAATCCATAGTCATTAATATGGGGTTGGTTCCCCCTTTGTCGCTAAAACAGCTTCTGCATCAAATACTGCCTATGTCTGGCAATAAAACAAGAAGATGTAAGCAAGCCAGACCCTATGATACATTATTGGGGTTCTGTTCGGTGTCTTTTTATATAATGAGTGTAGCATCATTTTTCTTTTTTTTTTTCCTCCTTTGATTAAATTGAACGCCTGGAATATGCAGATATGAAGCAAACCTAAAATTGTGGCATTGACCTCTTGGCAAATGCTTTGTTTCAGTGCTTCGCTCCGAGCAAGAATTTCACATTGCAGCGAAGTCCAACAACACTGAGAAGATGCTCCAGCTGATGAAGAAAGGGGTGGATGTCCGAGCCAAGAACAGTGTAGGTACCATGTCCCTTCCACACTATTTTCAGAATATTGATTTTACTTTTGTTTGCTATGAATGCATCGGCTATGTGAGTAAAAAGTGGATCAGTTACCCATAGTAGCTCGTTAAGTTACTGCTTTCATTGTTGAAAGGGGCTCTGGAAGGTGAAAGCTGGAATCTGATTGGTTGAGTCTCATTTCACTTGCACTATTTTTAATACATATTCCACAATCTCAAGGGGTGTGAGAACTTTTTAAACAACGTTTCATACCTAAACCACAACCGTCAATTGCTGATTTTATAGCATGTGGAAAATTGTCAAAGTTCACGAAAGCCTAGTGTAAGGAATTGTACATCACCGCCCCGTGCGTGTGCAGGAGCATGCACCTCTCAGCCAACCGTTCATTCATAACTGTGAAGTGTGTTATTCCATACTTCATAGCTGAAAGAAGTTGTAATAACCGAGAAATCCAGTGTCCTTGTTGGAAGGGTGGAGCAGGACCACAAAAGATTTCTGCAGGCACCAAGTCAGGATTGTCAATTTCTTCACTTGGTCTTTGTAATCTTCTGTCTCTAGGCCTCACAGACATTTTATCATAGTCTCTCTGTGTCTTCTTACCTTATGTTTCAGGTAGACAGGACAGCCCTACACTGGGCAGCAGGTGCAGGACATGAGCAAGCGGTCAAGCTGCTTTTGGAGCATGATGTTCCTGTGGATGAGGAAGACTGTGTATGTATCTGCTCTGTCTGGAAAAGTGGAAATTTGTCTGAGTGATAGATCTGGGGGAATTTATTTCACCTGCCCCCCCAAAAATGTCTCAAAATTAGGCACTAGTGGTATTTTGCAAAAAAAAAGTTTACAACTTTTTGACATTTTGCACCACTCTAGATTATTTTTTTTTTTTGCAAAAATATGCGAGGTTTAGCAAAAAAAAATAAAAAAAAATTGGTGCACCTTAGGCTGGTTTCACACTTGCGTTTTGATCTGCAGCGTTTTAGCGCTAAAAAACGCATGC
The DNA here is from genome assembly GCF_051348905.1 of Ranitomeya variabilis. Classification (NCBI taxonomy): domain Eukaryota; kingdom Metazoa; phylum Chordata; class Amphibia; order Anura; family Dendrobatidae; genus Ranitomeya; species Ranitomeya variabilis. Next base: position 132,809,270 of record NC_135236.1, on the reverse strand, counting down.
GTTTTTTCCCTATACTTAACATTAAAAAACGCATGCGTTTTTTAGCGTGCGTTTTGACGAGTTTTCGGCAACGCATGCGTTTTTTGACGCGTGCGTTCATTTGCAGAAATGCAACGTAGTAATTTCTAGTGGCGTTTTTTTGCCGCAAAAAAACGCATGCGTTTATTCGCGGCAAAAAAATGCATTGCTGTCTATGTAAACGCATGCGTTTTTAAGCACATGCGTTTGCTTGCGTTAAAAACGCATGCGTTTTTACCGAAAAACACAAGAAAACACAAGAAAAATCAAGAAAACCCTAACCCTAAACACAAGAAAAAACAAGAAAACCCTAACCCTAACCCTAAACACAAGAAAAAACAAGAAAACCCTAACCCTAACCCTAGGGTTACTAGGGATCCTAACACTAAACCTAACCCTAACCCTAAACCTAACCCTAACCCTTAGGGTTAGGGTTAGGATCCCTAGGGTTAGGGTTAGGATCCCAAGGGTTAGGGGTAGGGTTAGGGGTAGGGTTAGGGGTAGGGTTAGGGGTAGGGTTAGGGTTTGGATCCCTAGGGTTAGGGGTAGGGTTAGGGTTAGGGTTTGGATCCCTAGGGTTAGGGGTAGGGTTAGGGTTAGGGTTTGGATCCTTAGGGTTAGGGGTAGGGTTATGGTTAGGGTTAGGGTTTGGATCCCTTTATCACCTTGATGGTGGGGGGTGGCTTATCAGTGACCTGGTGACCAGGACATTCTAATAAAAAGCTAACCCTAACCCTAGGGATCCTAACCCTAGCTAATTCTATTAATAGTGTGTTTTCTAGTTGATTTTGATGATTGGCAGCTGTCACACACTTCTCAGCATGCGTTTCAAAAACGCAAACGTGGGAAAAAACGCATGTAAACGCGGGAAAACGCCGCGTTTCCCCCCGTTTTTTTGGCGCAAAAACGCATGCGTCTAATTAACGCAGCGTTTGCATGCGTTTACATGCGTTTTTTCACCACATGCGTTTTTTTTAAAAACGCTGCAGATCAAAACGCAAGTGTGAAACCAGCCTTACAATCAAAGTGTGGTGATCATAAAAATAATAAATGAGCTCACTTACTACATTTCCATGTGTAAATCAGTTGAAAGCTGTTTCCCATTTTTCTCCAATTAGAGCTGGGATATTGCTCTTTTCCAAACCCATGCCAAACTTATTTACTATAGTAAAACTGGGCAACATCTATGTATGTCGGATGATTTCTAATTTTTCTTTTCTGTGTTAAGTTTGGAATGAATGCTTTACTACTGGGAGCATGGTTCGGACATCTTAAGATTCTTCATATCCTTGTCAATGCTGGAGCCAAAATCACCTGTCAAAACAAGGTGAGTTTCAGTAAATTCGATAAGTGTCATGTGTTCATCACACGACAAGAAAATTGAAAGGGCTTGAAAAAGTACCTCTCGTTTCTCTGAGTCGTGAAGTGTTCATACATCTTCCTTTTGTATTATGGAGCCTTATTTCCAACTACAATTTTACACCCTACAATTAAACTAGTAGTTATTGGCTATAAGATACCCATGTGGACACTGGCTGTAAAAGACACTAGTATAGCCGCCGGCTGCGAAGGACGCCAGTACGGCCACCGGCTGCAAAGGACGCCAGTACGGCCACCGGCTGCAAAAGACGCCAGTACGGCCACTGTCTGCGAAGAACGACAGTACGGCCACCATCTGCGAAGAACGCTAGTACGGCCACCGTCTGCGAAGGACGCCAGTACGGCCACCGGCTGCAAAAGACGCCAGTACGGCCACCGTCTGCGAAGAACGACAGTACGGCCACCGTCTGCGAAGAACGACAGTACGGCCACCGTCTGCGAAGGACGCCAGTACGGCCACCGTCTGCGAAGGACGCCAGTACGGCCACCGTCTGCGAAGGACGCCAGTATGGCCACCGGCTGCAAAAGACGCCAGTACGGCCACTGTCTGCGAAGAACGACAGTACGGCCACCATCTGCGAAGAACGCTAGTACGGCCACCGTCTGCGAAGGACGCCAGTACGGCCACCGGCTGCAAAAGACGCCAGTACGGCCACCGTCTGCGAAGAACGACAGTACGGCCACCGTCTGCGAAGAACGACAGTACGGCCACCGTCTGCGAAGGACGCCAGTACGGCCACCGTCTGCGAAGGACGCCAGTACGGCCACCGTCTGCGAAGGACGCCAGTACGGCCACCGTCTGCGAAGGACGCCAGTACGGCCACCGTCTGCGAAGGACGCCAGTACGGCCACCGTCTGCGAAGGACGCCAGTACGGCCACCGTCTGCGAAGGACGCCAGTACGGCCACCGTCTGCGAAGGACGCCAGTACGGCCACCGCCTAGCTAGAGTAAAAAAGATTTGTATAGTACTTTGTTTAAAAGAATAAAGGTGAGAAATATGACCTTTACCATGGTTTCAATATAGATACTGTATAAGACAAAGAAAGGAGGAAGCAACATTGTGAAAAATCCCTTCTCGGGTGGGCGCAGAACTTCTATTGTTTGACTCAGATCCCGAAATAACCAAGCATAAAAAAGAGAAAGGGTTGTGATTTATTTAGCCAAGCCTAGCTGAGATAGGTATGCTACTTTTCAGCTCCTCCATGGAGCCATTATCAAGTGTATGCTTGCTATATAATACCTGCTGTGTTTCATATTTTTTCTGGCTAGTAAAATTTGAATTTCCTTGTAAATTACTAAAACTTTTTGACAGTGGAATGAATCTATTATTTTAAAGAGAAAATCTCATCAGAAATTGGCCTATTGTTTAAATCAGATTTTTGGTGTTTAAATGCATTTTTTTATATTACTACCTATATTAACAAAACTTGGTGCTTTTCCAGACACATACACCCTGATCTTTACAGAAGATTTTTCAGAAGTCTTATTATCCAAGGCAGTATTACAATTGCAGGTTACACCTCTATATGCAGCTGAAGTTTCTATTTTTCCATTTTTTTTGTGTTTTTTTTTTCTTTTTAATACAGATTGTGATATGAAAAATATCTGAATGCCATAGATTTTATATGTAAAAACAAACAACAACGTACTGTAAGTTGTTTTAGGATGGTCATGTACAGGAGATCAAAATACGAGTTTTCTAACCGTTTTTTAGGCGATGATGCAAGGCCATAAAGAGACAAAGATGTTTTGTACCTTTAAACACCATGATATTGTTTCCTACGCTCCAGATTACAGCCGAATTGTTTGGCTGACAATCGTCAGATGTCATGGCTATGGCCAGCATTAAACTTGCATTGTCCTACATAACATGTTCTCATTGTCATATACTGTACTAATCATTGTATGTGTTGAATTTCCAGAATGGCCTAAACTTGCTCCAATGCGCAGCCCAAAGAGGTCACATCAAAATCATGGAGTTTATTATGGAGGATCTGGAGGACATCAAGCTAGATAAGACTGATAAGGTAAGTAGGATAGCCTGGCTTGTTAGTTAATATTACGACTATTACATCAACCATGAATGAAGTGTCGATGGTCTGTCTGGAGACATCTAGAGACATGGTAGAGACATAGTATTCTCTATGAGAAAGCTGGCAACTGACACGAAGGCCGGCAGCTTATCTTGGGAGGAAACCATGTGATTGGCAGTTTGAAATCAGACATGTGTGATTGACATCTATCCTGATTATTAGTCGGCCAGTGCCCCCATACATATCAACCGTTGGCTGAACCCATCGTTGTCAGCGGGTTCAGCTGGCATCAGTTTAATGTGTTTGGGGGTCACTGATGGCTCAATGTCCCAAACTGCTGAATGATTATAGTATTCTTGGCCAAGAGTTGTTGTTATAGTGGCTGTCCGTGTAGGTCGCTAACGTCTTTATCAGTTTAGAATCCGGACCGACCAGTTGTGAAAGTTTGAAGGGCCATTACGCCGGTGTTTTTTTCACCTACAAGTAATTTATTGGGAATGTGATTGTTTTCAAAGCACAAATTGTATTATGAGAAGAATCATCAGCCGGTACTGACGGGCGAGCTGCGGTATAACACACCCCGGCCTCTGAGCAGAGAGATTCATTTACAAAGCTCTTGCACAGGACACATCACCTCACATTACATCTCACAGTACACTAGTCATTATTCAACAGAAAGAAACTCAAATGGCTAAAGAGGTTGTTCACGAACTACTAGGCAATGCATGCTTTATCATTTCAGGGCCCCATGCAAAGTAAAAAAAAAATCTATGCTTCCACGGCAGCATTGTTCCTGCAATGTCGGCTCTGCTATTCCCGACGGGTCACATGACCTTGTTATGTTACTTGACTGCTGCAGCTGATCAGAAGAATGGGTTGTTTTTATTTTAAATGGGGGTTTGAAGTGATTAAGCCGGGGTTGTCCAGTAGTAGAAAATGTATAAGGAAGTTAACACTTATCTGTTGGATATCTGATAATTGTTCGTTGAAGGTTTCAGACCACAGGGATCCCCACCAATCACCAGAACTGTATACTTCACAGTCTATGGTGCTGAAAATACAGGTGCTCATTGCAGTGTGCCCATCAAAAAGCATTTTTTAAGCATGAGTCAGTGTGCCTTCCTATATTTTATCTCTTTTTAGCTGGCCCCATTTCACTTGTCTATTCTCTGAGTGGGATAATAGATCCAACCTTCAGAGAATCATAGAGGCACATGTTCTATGCAGCACAGAGCATTTCAGGAGATGCCTTCGTTAAAGGGCCACTGTCACCCCCTCCAGCCGTTATAAACTAAAAGAGCCACCTTGTGCAGCAGTAATGCTGTATTCTAACAAGGTGGCTCTTTTAGTTTTAGGTTCAAGTATACCCAAAATAAAGCGATTTGATACTTAGCCACAATTCCTGTCTCTAGCCAGGGAGGCGGGTCCTCACTCCCCAGCTCGAAACGCTACTCTGCCGTCACTCCAATCTTCATGGTCTTTCGGCGCCGCCCCCTCAGCGCTGTTTACGTTTTAAAACCGGCGCCTGCGCTGTGTAGTACTGTGCTGCGCAGGCACAGTAAGCTCTGGCCGTCTGACGTCCCAGCCAGGCTTGCAGACTGCGCCTGCACAGCACAGTAGTACACAGCGCAGGCGCCGGTTTTGAAGCGTAAACAGCGCTGAGGGGGCGGCGCCGAAAGACCATGAAGATTGGAGTGACGGCAGAGGAGCGTTTCGAGCTGGGGAGTGAAGACCCGCCTCCCTGGCTAGAGACAGGAATTGTGGCTAAGTATCAAATCGCTTTATTTTGGGTATACTTGAACCTAAAACTAAAAGAGCCACCTTGTTAGAATGCAGCATTACTGCTGCACAAGGTGGCTCTTTTAGTTTATAACGGCTGGAGGGGGGTGACTGGCCCTTTAAGCAATGTAAAGGAAGGATTGTGTGTGAAGAGGGCAGCATAGTAGTAGAATCAGCAAGCCATGAACAGTAAAGTCATGTTCCAGTTATGGCCTCCACACTTTTAATTAAAGCTAAACAAACCCACCAATATCGATCGGATTAGCCCACAGAATTAAGCCCTTGCCCATGTCTTCCTATTGGAAACACATGAAGCTCTGTAAAGCCGAACGGTCATTTATATGGGGGCGGTAGGTGGGGTAGAGATAGGATGACGTTTGTCAGCCAGCCATCCAAGGTGCATGGACACTTTTAGGCCTCGTTCAGGTATTCATGAGTCGCATACATTACATTTATTTATCTTATAGCTCCATTAATTCCATAGCGCTTTACAGACATCATCACTGTTCCCATTGGAGCTCACAATCTACATTCCCTATCAGTATGTCTTTGGAGTGTGGGAGGAAACCGGAGAACCCAGAGGAAACCCACGCAAACACGGGGAGAACATACAAACTCCTTGCAGATGTGGTACTTGGTGTGATATGATCCCAGGACCCCGGTGGTGCAAGAACTCAGTGTTAACCACTGAGCCACTATGCTACCCATAAATGCATGTTATATTTGTCTTTTTCACGGACAGAGCACATACCAATTACTGTCTATTACTGTTCACATGTTTAGAGGTTTTTTTTTTGTGGACCATTTGCCAAAAAAGTCAGAGACGTGTACGTTTTTGATCTGCGTCTCTGTTGAAAATTAGCCATACAAGTCTATGGGTTTGTGAAAATTGCATACAGCACATGGATGATATCAGTGTCAGTGTGCAGTCCATATGCTGTCCGTGATTAACAATGTAGTGATTAGGATAAGCTTTCACATTTATTTATTTTTTTTCCAACAGTGAAAATCACTGATGGTCAAAACTTACACTGATGAAACTCTGAGCCAAATTACTGACGAACGACGGTCTGTGTTTTAAAGTACGAGAAAAATCACTTTCAGAAATGAATAATTTATTTAATATGCACAAAATCAATCAGATAACATATGTACACTGGAAAAATAATATGCGACACAGATTACTGACGTTTCGACCCCTCCCTCGTCTTACTCATAGGTTGCTGAATCCAGGTGTAGTATGGGAGCAGAACTCAAGAAAAGGGAAGGGATGTCCCTGTAGTATCCAGGGGCTAATAATCCCAGAAATTCAGTTGTGATGGTATATGGTGCCTATTGTGGCTGTGGACATTATGTGCAGCGTGATTCAGCGGCGCACAGCAAGGCGTGGGAGAGGTGCAAGGGTGTTAGCAGGGAGGCCACAGAAAAGGATGTTGCAGTAGTCGAGGTGGGAGATGATGAGGGCATGCACAAGCATTTTAGTAGATTGACGGTTGAGGAAAGGACGGATTCTGGAGATATTTTTGAGCTGGAGGCGACAGTAGGTGAAAAGAGCTTGAATGTGCAGTTTGAAGGACAGGGCAGAGTCGAGGGTTACTCCGAGGCAGTGGACTTCCGGTACGGGGGAAAGCGTGATGTCGTTAATTGTGATAGATCAGGTAAGGAAGGTCTATGAGATGGAGGAAAGATGATGAGTTCAGATTTGTCCACATTGAGTTTAAGGAAGCGAGAGGAGAAGAAGGAGGATATGGCTGATAAACACTCCGTGATTTTGGACAGCAGAGAGGTGACGTCTGGGCCAGAGAGGTAGATCTGAGTGTCATCAGCATAAAGTTGGTACTGGAATCCATGGGACTTTGAGTTGTCCCATGCCAAGTGTATAGATTGAGAAGAGTAAGGGTCCTAGAACAGAGTCTTAGGGGACTCCAACAGAGAGAGGGAGGGATGAGGAGGTAGTGTGGGAATGAGAGAAACTGAATGTGCGTTTGGAAAGGTATGAGGAGATCCAGGATAGGGCAAGGTCTTTTGATGCCAAAGGAGGAACTGATGGGGCGGAAACCAGATTGTAGATTGTCAAAGAGCAAGTTGGATGAGAGGTGGAAGGAAAGTTCAGCGTGGACGTGCTGCTCTAGGAATTTGGAAGTGAATGGGAGCAGCGATATTGGGCGATAGCTGGACATAGCAGTTGGATCGAGGGTTGGCTTTTTAAGGATAGGCGTGATTGTGGCCTGTTTGAAAGCAGAAGGGAAGGTGCCAGAAGTTAGTGATAGGTTATAGGTTGAAGAGGTGGGCTAGGGATGGGATAAGAGTGGCGGTGAGGTTGGGGAGGAGGTATGATGGGGTCAAGCGTACAGGTGGTAAGGTGCGATTTGGAGAGGAGACAATTAAGCTCCCCTTCAGTGATGTTGGATAGGGAGGTTATGGGGTTTGGGCATTGGTCTGGTATACAAAGGGGCTGTGGTGGTCGAACAATGAATATTTGCCTTGTTTGGTCGATCTTATTTTTAAAGTGTGTGGCAAAGTCCTCAGCAGAGATGAGGGAGGTTGGAGGGGGCAGTGGGGGGCGGAGGAGGGAGTTAAAGGTTTTAAATAATGGTTTGGGGTTGTAGGATAGGGAAGATACGAGGGTTGTGAAGTAGGCCTGTATGCATAGGTGAGAGCAGATTTGAAATCGAGTGTTACCTGTTTGAATGCAGTGAAGTCGTCTTGCGAACGTGTTTTCTTCCAACGCTGCTCTGCAACCCTGGACACTTTCCGGAGCTTTTTAGTGGTGTTATTGTGCCAGGGTTGTCTATTGATACGTCGCACTCTGCCATGAACGAGTGGGGCAACCGTGTCAATAGCTGATGCAAGAGTGGCATTGTAGAAAGCAGTGGCACTGTCTGTGTCGTGGAGTGAGGACATGGATGCCAGAAGTAGGATAGAGTCAGAGTGTGTGGGTGTCTAGGTGTGCAAGGTTTCTGCGGGGGTGCGCATGTTGCTGGACATGGGTGACCGATGAGGAGAACAGGGATGAGAAAGTGATCAGATGGTGGTCGGATAGAGGGAGAGGGGAGGTGGTGAAGTTAGATAGAGAGCAGAGACTGGTGAAGACCAGGTCTAATGTATGTCCGTCTGTGTGGGTGGCTGCGGAGGACCACTGAGTAAGTCCAAAAGATGAAGTAAGGGACAGAAGTTTGGAGGCTGTTGACTAAAGGGTATCAGTGGGGATGTTGAAGTCACCCATGATGATGGTGGGAATGTCAGCAGAGAGAAAGTGAAGAAGCCCGGTGGAGAATTGGTCAATAAAGGCAGTGGTCGGTATATGATGGCCATTTGGAGGTTGTAGGGAGAATACATGCGGACAGAGTGGACCTCAAAAGAGAGGAGGATAAGGGAGGGTAGAGTTGGGATTGGGATAAAGGTGCAGTTAGAAGAAAGAAGACCCACTCCTCTACCATGTCTGTTGCCGAGGCGAGGGGTGTAGGTGAAGTGGAGGCCACATTAGCACAGCGCAGCAGGGGAGGCAGTGTCAGAGGGTGCTAGCCGTTTCTGTGAGGCCGAGGAAGGCAAGCTTGTGAGAGAGAAAAAGGTCATGAATCACATGAAGCTTAGTTAGTTTTTTATGTTACTTTTTTATCTTGCAGTTAGTGCTCAGGTAGTTATATAATAACCGTAGATAGATGTTTTCACCCAGACCACTGTCTGAAATATGATTGGAGAGATATGAGTTTGCCTCTCTCACTTCTATAAATGCTGTGTGACTTTTCAAACTTTTGCATGAAATGTTTGCAATGTTTCCTTATAAATTCTGAAATTCAGTGCACCAAAATTGCACTGTTCAAGGAAGGAGTAAATGACCGTGAAATCTAAATGGACAAAAGTGTGACAGTTAATAGCTCTGCGTATGCTTCTGTGATGGTAAACTACACAAACCTCGCTGTGGAATGTGGAGTCAGTAATGATTGATGTATGTATGCCGTTTATATGGTTAATGCTACGTAGACACTGAGAGGTACTCGAAACTAAGAACACTTGTTCATGATAATTGTTCGAGGTTCCAGTCACACTGCCTGATGCACAGCGTTAAATGACTGCTGTCCAGGAACGTTCTGTCAAGCTCTGGTCCGGAGAGCCAATGGTCAGTCTGAGCACTGCTTTGCGATCCTTGTCGTAGTTATATGACCATCTGACTTTTCCCTTATATTCGCCTCCTGTGCTGGTACCGTTCCAATGTGGTCGGTGTCTGCTCTTTTGGGAATCGTGATTCCTGTGGCCAGTGAGCAGCCGCTTCGCTCTCCCCGCCTTATATAATTGTAATTATTTTACTGGGAGCAAACGTGTGGATTGAGAAAAGGTTGTCCACGTAATGGATCCTGCTTGTCTGATTTCGGACTGGCACTCCTTTTGTTGTCCCTGAGATAAGCCACTGCCAAAGATGTCTAGCAGCGGCTCTCTCCTAGAGAACACAGGATATCTCAGCATAGTGATGGCTATTGTGTATGGGAGAGCTGGGTAGATTGCTGCCAAACAAACCACTGTTCTGATAGGCTTTCCTGCACAATGTCTGCTACATTTCTCCCTTGTTTTCGTCATTTGAAATAACAGTGCTGTCACGGTTTTACTGCGACAGAGAGGAGCCAGAAGATCGCAGCATCTCATTTCTCCTACTCCTGCACTGATTAGAAGCACTTCACCTTCATATTGCATAATGCTGGTTTCTTTTAGCAGTGCAGGGGTTAATCTGCTCAGTTATGAGCTCCTAGAAGCCTTCCTGCATTAAGGCTCTCAGCTGTTCACTGTTATCCACTCCCATCTCCTATGTAATCTGGGCCTTGGCAAGCACTCATTGTCAGAGCTAGCTTTTGCTGCATGGCTTGAGGTTGTTAATTGGTGGTTGTTAATTGAGAAAGCGTTTGGTGGATTTTTCTGTGACTGCTGCTAGGTTTTGGGTGTGTGCTAATTCCCCTTCTTCTCCTACTTCGATTTTATCCCATCCTCCACTCCCCAGTGTATACCTCTGTTGTTTGTGTGAGTATATTTGTATTATTGGTATTTTCCTTCATCCCTTGTTAGTCTGGTTGGTGTATTACAGTACACTACTACTCCCCGCTTCTTTGGGTGCGGGAAGGGTACAGACTGAGGGTGTATTTAGCAGCTAAGGCAAGGTACATACCCTTGGTGTCTTCATCATCAGAAGTAATCCGTGGAACAGTGTTAGAAACAGGGAAGGAGCCACTGGACCATGCGTCACCCGACAACAGAGTCGTGACAAGTGCCTCATGCACTAGAATTGCAAAATAGAGACGACTATACCATGTATCTGTAGGATTTGAAAATTAGCAATCTGTCAGGATATATAGAGAACTTTTCTGTTATGAAAATGTGTCCATGTAGTTATCTATAATCAACTGTTGAAGGTAAAATCATCCAATATTGTTACAGATGTAATGGTAAAATGGGAACAGTGGGACCAAGACATCTCGTGAGAGGGAATGTGTCACCCTCATATTGATGATTGAAGCATGGATTCATCATAATTGTAAAGGGAAAAATAGCCACCACTCTAAACACTCCACATGACCCTTGTTGAGTTACGACCCTCTGCTGTGAACAGATGATTGAAGTGGGTTATCCGATGGAGAGCAGACACAAAGTCTGTACAAGACTGTCTGGGAGGTGACACTTATTTTTCCTGGGTAGAAAAGGCATCGTATCTTCAAAAGAACTACAAGTAGACTCTTTTGAGCTGCATTTTAGTTATGAATATTAGTTACAAGAGACATATTTTCAGCAACTTGGCCCCAAGACGAACAAAATGCATGTATTGGCATTGCAGTGTAGCTTGCTGATCAGCCCCAAGGTAATATATGCTATGTTTCCTATTTATTGAACGCTAAAATCAAAATGAGAAATATAGCATCAATATCCTGCCTGGGACCCCCAGTGGGGCAGTATCCTGAAGGTTGAAGATCTGTTCATTTTTGGGGGCCTGAGCTGCATCTCATTGACCAACCCCATCTGAGTTCAGGTCTAGTACTTTTCTTTTGGTGTCCCCTTTTATTGTATATATTGTACCGAGTCCACAATCAGAGCAACAAAAGCAATACTGCTGCAGCACCTGTGTTGGAGCACCTGACCGTGTCAGTAACGCTTTCTGCATCCGTGCCCAGGCTCTCGAGTGCCAATCCAAATGAAAAAACTAGTCAAATAGTCCGTGCAAAGAAGGAAAAAGGGTGGCACTCGCCATCCCATAAAATTCACTTTATTGAAGTACCTTGAAACATTCGGGGCAGGGGAGTCCCATGTGGAATACAATGGACGACGGCCGTTTCGCTCATCTGCGCTTCTATGGGTCCCGTAGAAGCGCAGATGCACGAAACGGCCATCATCCATTGTATTCCACATGGGACTCCCCTGCCCTGGATGTTTCAAGCTATTTCAATAAAGTGAATTTTATGGGCTGGTGAGTGCCACTCTTTTTCCTTCTTTGCACGGTATATATTGTACGGTTTTGTCCACTTTTGTAATCATTTTTGCATATTTTTACAAACACTACCTACTTTTCCGATTAAATCTATACAATTTAATAGCTTAGTTCCTCTTGCTCTATAAACCACATACCTGAAGCCTCATGAGGCCGTATGTTGCGAGAATCTGGTGTCCAGTCGGCCTGTCTGAACTTCTGTGTAGCACTTGGGGGTTCAAAGTGCTTATCACGCATCTATATAAGTTCCTTGAGGGGTCTAGGTTCTAAAATGGTGTCACTTGTGGGGAGGTTCCACTGTTTAGTACATCAGGGGCTCTTCAAATGCGACACTGTGTCCTCTCAATTCCAGCCAATTTTGCGTTCAAAAAGTCAAACGGCGCTCCTTCCCTTCCGAGCTCTACCGTGTGCCCAAACAGTGATTTTCTCCCACGTATGGGGTATCGGCATGCTCAGGAGAAATTGAGGGTCCCATTCTCTCCTGTTACCCTTTTGAAAATAAAAAAATTGGGGCTAAAAGATAATTTTTGTGACTAAAAAGTTAAATGTTAATTTTTTTCCTTCCACATTGCTTCAGTTCCTGTGAAGCATGTGAAGGGCTAATAGGTCTTTTGAATGTGGTTTTGAGCACCTTGAGGGACACCTTCTGGGGTATTTTCTGTCATTTCGATCCCTCAAAGTGACTTCAAATATGATGTGGTCCCTAAAAATTTTTTTAGTTTTGTAAATTTTATTGTAAAAATCAGAAATTGCCGGTCAACTTTTAACCCTTATAACTTCATTAAAAAAAATTATGTTTACAAAATTGTGCTGACGTAAAGTAGACATGTGGGGAATGTTTATTAACTGTTTTATGTTACATAATTCTGATTTAAGAGCATGAAAATTCAAAGTTTAAAATTTTCCCCAGATTTCTGATTTATTTCACAAATGAATGCAAGTCATATGGAAGAAATGTTACCACTATGATGAAGTGCAATATGTCTCGAGAAAACAATCTCAGAATCATTAGGATCTGTTGAAGCGTTCCAGAGTTATAACCACATAAAGTGACAGTGGTTAGAATGGTAAAAATTGGCCTGTCAGGAAGACGAAAACCGTCTTCGGGGTAAAGGGGTTCAAAGGCGTTTTCCCACAAACAAAAGTTAATTTGAATCAATTGATTTTGGAATAATTTCCACAATTGGACATGTATAAATAAAATGTTCCTGTGCTGAGATAATCTTATAAATGTGTCCCTGCTGTGTACTGTGTAATGGATGTGCCTGACCGTGCAGGAACATGGTCTGATCATACCACAGCTCCTGGGCAGGGGAGGAAGCCAAATAGTATACAGACAGCACAGTATAGGATTACAGCTGATTCTTTTTGTGAGGTAAAACATTTTCCTGCCTGTGTTTAAACAATGTTTTACGTCAAAGAAAGAATATTTTCTGCCAATGGACAACGGCATTAATGCTGGCAAATGGCAGGCTGCTAGAACTGTTGACAAACCTTGTACTCATGTGTAGAATAGTAGAACATGTGGGCTCTGGGAAATGTAGGTCACACGTAACAAGGACATTTAGTTGTTCGTATTCTTCCTTTTACTTTTCTTAAAGTGGATCACCAAATTTCACAATACAAAGTGAATACATTGTTAAAGCGATTTCTTGAATCTAATACCCATTGGTGTATTTGCTTTGAAAGTTCATTCCAAACTGGAACAATGTTTTTGAAGCCGGTTAAAAATCATGGTCCCCAGTGAATGTGTGTCTAGCTTGTTCATCAGGGTGGTTGCCCGCCAGTTTAAAGAATCTGATAGGTGGGAACAAATGTTACTAGGAACACGTCTGACCTAATTATCTCCCAATTGTTTAAATCCAGTGTTAGTTGCAGGCCTGGAGGTCACAAAGTATTTACTCCATGAAACCATTGTAGGCTAGAAGCAGAAATGTCTTAAGGCAAAAGCATTGTCTTCTAAGAGCTCATTCAGATGTCAGTATTTTCCATGTATGAGAAAAAGTGACCGATTTATTTGGATCAGAGTGTGGTCTGAGTGTTATCAGTTTTTTCTGTAAGTGGGAAAAAAAGGTGTCTCCTCCTTCTCCTTTCTGACAGTCCGTGAAATTTGGACCCCATTCTGTCATCCAAGTGCAGTTTTTTTTTTTTTTCCAGACCCATAGGGTTGCATTGTATTGCAGATTTTTCATCCGACAATAAGATCAAAATCGGACATGTCACAATCGAACTTTTGTTATCACGGACAGCAATTGTACGAGAAAAGCTGACATGAGAACAAGCCCGATTAGAGAGTGTAGGCAAGATTACACTCCGTGTGGGAGGAATGTCCTCATAAGTCCAGTTCTCTGCCATGATGTCTCACACAGAGAGCCAACAGGTCCATATTACATGAGGCACTCCACGTGCCAGGGTATGGCGCCTCTGTAGGCCACGAAGCAGTAAATGAAGGCTTTTAGATGGGCGGTAACAGCTCTCTGGGCTCAATTTCACACACTTGTTTGCCTACATTTTTTGTAATTTTCTATATATATTTTCTTAACATTTGTAAGGTTTTTGAAGAAAAAATTGCCATACTTGGAACATGCTGCTTTTTAATATGAATGCCATTGCCCCCCAAAATTCCATAAATCAAAACAATCTGTATCTTATCTTTACAATGTATTACTACAGACACTTCTTCCTTCTCTTCTAGCTGGGAAGGACGGCATTTCACCTGGCTGCTGAGCATGGGAAGATGGAGGTGGTGGAATTCCTCATAGGGTCTGGCTGTCAGCATAGCCTAAAGGACAAGGTATCCAAACAATGAATCAGACAGGTTTATCGCAATTCTAAGACAACGGATTATTCTTTTTATTATGATATGAAGATAGTATTTGCATTAATCATAATGCAGCAAAAAAAGATCTTCAGTAGAAATGATTTGCTGCAAAGCAGAATAAAGGGATTGCAGTATGAAGTGAGAAAAAACACTACAAAAAATGGTGGCACACCTAATAAATAGATATCGATTTTATTACATGTACATGTGACAAAGCAAACTCCCACATACAGGTAACAAAACCAAAACCACACAAAATCCACTCACATATAAGTGATGTGAGCTGGAACTGTGGTCTCAGCCCCCTAGACCTGGCGTAACCCACAATGTACAGAAAATGGCCGCAGTCTCTAAGTATGTGACAATCTCCTAAAGCCGGCATATGGAGGGAGTCTGGTTAGTGGATAAATCGGGGGAGCCATGGTCGTCTATGTTACTAGGGGGGCTTTGAGACCGTCATTTCAGCTCACATCACCTATATGTGGTGGATATTTTGACGTCTTAAAGGGAATCTGTCACAAGGTCTTTGTCACATAATCTAGGAGCTGCATGATGTAGGGGAAGATACCTAGATTCCAGTAATGCGTCACTTACTGAGGTGGTGGTTGTAGTTTTGATTATCTAGAAAAAAAAGCTGTGATTTTATCACTAGAAGACTAGTAAACCCACTACTATGTAGTCCTCCATATCCATGAGCTCTGTGTAACCCTGCCGCCACTACTGATTGGCAGCTTTCTCTCTATGCACAGTGTACACAGAAAGCTGCCAATCAGTAGTGTGGGTGGGGTTATACAGAGATCAGCATTCAGAGAACTGCTGGATTTGCAGCAGATAAAATAGTGATTTTTATCGAAACTACAGCAAGCAGCCCAGTAAGTGATACGTCACTGGAGTCAGGGTCTCTGTCTCTACATCATGCTGCTCTCAGATGGGGTGACAACTGGCAACCAACTTGTGACAGATTCCATTTCATATTCCTGTTATCTAATAAAATCTATATAATTTTATTTATCAGGTGAGCACACCATTTTTGTACTGCCTTTTTTCCTCAATACCAGTTTTGTACTTTTCTCTACACAATCTGTTGTTTCTTACAAGGAAGTTTGGACGCATTTATGTGTGTAACTAGATATTGCACGTTGTTTCTTACAAGGAAGTCTGGACTCACTTATGCGTGTAACTAGGTATTTCTTTTTACGGGTAGAAATCTGGGAAGAAAGCATGAACTTAAGAGGAAACGGAGTCTTGCTTCTGCACGGATGGAGTGCTGCGGAAGTGTCAGACCTTTACCTCTACCTCATTAATGGCCATGATGTACCACACTGATGCATCTCTTAGTCCCCCCTATTTTGCTTCCACAACATAGGCACTTTGAATGTATGGAATTTAAAATATACACTACTAGCAAAAATGTAAAAATGTATTTTTTTTTCCTTTTGATATTAGTAGATTGTTCTAATGTTATAAGCAACGTGCAACCTGCAACTTTTTCCAGTGTGTTCTGTTATGTGCACAGGGGTCTAAGGGGTTATTGTTATTATATAGAGTGCCAAGTTGACATAAGAAGTCTTATAGGCCATGCAATGTGACCCTGGGAATTTTAAGTTTGAAAATCACCTCTTCAGTGAGAACAGGAACTCTAGTGCCACCTGTTTTAAGTAGCCCAACCAGAAAGTGCATTTGCAGACATGGGTTTTGGAGTTTTTGCCCCTCATCAATGCAAAGCAGGAATGTTGGTTTGATGGGTGAGAGCCCTCTGATCGGTGGTCTAAGGGGTAATGTTTCTCTCACGGCAAAACCAGTTGTCCTGCGTTGCACAGTGTCTGCAACTGGAGTTTCTGGTCTGACTGCTGTAGAAGAAATGAAGGGTGGCACTGACCATGTTCTATAGTAAAAGTCCTTTTACACAGCAAATTTTGGGGTCCATTTTTTCCTGTTACCCTTTGGCAATAAAAAAAATCTGGGGCTGAAGCAAAATTTTTGTGAAAAAAAGTAAAATGTTCATTTTTTTTTAATTCCTCGTTGTATTGATTCTTGTGAAGCACCTGTAGGGTTAATAAATGTCTTCATTGTGGTTTTGAGCACATTGAGGGGTGCAGTTTTTAGGATGGTACCCGAAAGTCACTTCAAATGCAAGGTGGTCCCTAAAAAATGGTTTTCTAAATTATATTGGAAAAATGATAAATTGGTGATCAACTTTTAACCCTTCTAAGTTCCTAACAAAAGAAATATCTTTCAAAAGTGATGCAGATGTAAAGTATACATATGGAAAATATTATTTATTAACTATTTTGTGTGACATATCTCTCTGGTTTAAGGGCACAAGGATTAAAAGTTTGAAAATGCTAAATTTTTGCCAAATTTCAGATATTTTCACAAATAAACACAAGTCATATCGAATAAATTTTACCAATATCATGAAGTACAATATGTCACGAAAATGTATTCTCAGAATCAGTGGGATCTGTTGAAGCGTTCCAGAGTTATAACCTCATAAAGGGATAGTGGTCAGAATTGTAAAATTTGGCCTGGTTATCAAGGTGAAAAGTGGCTTGGGGGGGGGGGTGAAGGGGTTAAAGGGAGCCTATCAGAAACTGTTTCACATCCCCCTTTTCCCAAACCATTAATATGATTATGGAGCTCTAAAAAAGTTCACACAGTCGATCCCAAAGCTTTGTTCTAGCAGTGAGAAATGGTGTTTTGAAGTCCAGTCTGGAAGTGCATTGGGGAATGACAATGCACTTACAGCGCCTTAGCCTTCTCTGGATTACTAAACTAGCAGCACCTCTCCTGGCTGATTGACAGGTCGTTTGCTCTGGTACACTGGCCACTGACCTGTCAAATAGCTATGGTAGGGTGGTGCCAGCTGGGAATATAGCAACCGCTAGGAGCTGTAAGTGCATCGTCACACCCCATTACACTTCCAGACTGAAGTTCAAAAGGCAACTGGAAAGCGCACAAATGGATCGATGGTCTTATCTTTTAAAGGTCTACACAATCATAGTAATGGTTTGGAAGGCGGTTAAAGTTTCTGACTGGTTCCCTTTAAAAGGTCGATATTGGATTGCTACTTCCAGTAGGTGGCACAAGAGTTAATGTCCTCTTTCCTTTTGCAGAGGCGATTTGCATCTTATGTGCACAGACACAGTACTGTACTTAGCCTTACATGTGAGACTGATGTCTGCGCAGCCCTAACACTACTCCAGCTTCCACTGTCACTACGATAATAACGCCTCGGTGACTGATGGATTCTGATGCCTCCATAGCTATAACATATTGCAGGCTTATTTAGTGACGTCCACATTAATGTGGCAGACCAGCATAACTGGACTGTAATGGTTCCCAGCTTGGATCACCATAGGACTCTATGTCAAGTGTGAATAAAATAACTGCAGGTTTGGGAACTGTGGCCGTAATATGGATGTGGCCTTTGTTATATTTTCACATTGTTAGATCACCCTCAGTAACATTTCTGTATTGCAGGAGGACAACACAGCTCTGCACTTGGCAGCAAAGAATGGCCATGTGGAAGTTTTACAGAAAATTGTTGAAATCGGAGTGGAGCTCAATGAGAAAAACCAGGTGGGTGGAGAGCGCTCTACAGAAGTAGAGTTTTATAGGCTGAAGAAGCATGTTGCATATCTCTATACAATCTCTATAGAAAGTCTTAGGGCACCCTCACATTTTCCAGGAATTTCTGCAACTAAAAATCTTTTTTGTTCATGTGAATGGTGCTGTATCTGCATGCATTTTCACAAACCCTATTCAGATGAATGGAACAGTTACAGAAACGTTGGGCAAGGGGGACTATGTCCTTAATGGCTGTCATGCAGACTAGCCCATGTGAAGTATACACACACACAGTAAACATGCAAGTCAGAAGTGTAAGGGTGCTTTTACTCTGCGGTCTTTGCCATGTTCAGTGGTCCCGTCAGGGCATATGTCAGAACCCCCCACAAAAAGGGGTTCGGACTTATGCGCCGATGGGGCCATTGACTGTAATGGTACAGATGGAGTCACCATTTGCTCTGTCATTCATCATTTTTGGGCATATACGCCTATTAAGGCGTTCATCCAGACATAGACTGCTTCTGGGTGTCCACCTGCATTAGACGTATACTCCTGAAAATGATGCACGTCAGAGCACATGGTGACTCCTTCTGCATGCATCATTATAGTCAATAGCCCCATCGGTTCATACACCCTAATCCCGTTTTGTGGGGGGTTCTGACGTAATCCCTGATGTGGGGAAGAACGCAGTGTGAACGTGCCCTTACATTATCTCCTCAGGAATAATGTTACCTAGTCTGATACAGAAATGCATTAGTGTATGGATGCAGAGATACACGATAAGTCTGATTGCACAGTTCCAGTAGTGACTTCCTGCTGTAGGGTTGCTATCCTTTAGATGCGTTGCATGCCTTATTCAAGCGTTCCTATGAGTTGTGATGGGCCAACCCAAGCTTCATAATTTGATGTTTTGTATTGATGAACAGGAAGGACTGACCGCCTTACATCTTGCTACAGAAGGGGGGAACTTTGACTGTGTCCGGATTCTCTTGGAAGCTGGATGTGACGTCAATATGCAAACAGAGGTACAGCTTTCCTTCAGTGAAATAATGCATAACAAAGCTTTTACAAATACATCTATTGTTTTCTTTTTGTTTAATAAAATAGGGTTTTAATAAAATAGAAGTCTGTTCATTACTAATAAGTAGTGATGAGCGCTCGTTACTCGAGTTTGCCTAGGGTGCTCGGGTATGCAACGAGTATCGCAGAGGCTCGGGTGACATGTTCATGTTCCTGCAGCTGTATGTTTTGCGGCTGTTAGACAGCCTGACATACATGGGCAATCCCCGCTTGTTTTGTGGCGGTCTTACAGCCGTGAAACATAGAGCGTGAACACGTCACTTGAGCCCCCGCGATACTAAGTGCAAACCCGAACACCCCAGGCAAACTCCAGTACCAGGCAGTTGCGCTCATCACTACTAATAAGGCCTTGTTCAATGCATTTTCAGTCCGCATGTAAAAACATCACAGCACTCACTAGACTAAATCCTTTTGCCCAACTCTAATAATGAATAATTGCTATAGACTGCACTTACAGTCTGCAACTACTACTTCCGTGAAGTGGCCAAAAACCACAGCACTACTTTAAAATGATCTCTGCAGCCGGAAATTTCTCACGGTACTCTCACTGTGTTTCCGGCTGGCGTGGTGAGCGGTCACGTTACTGATGTCACTGCTCACCACACATCCGGATGTAGCAAAGTTGGGGATCATCGTGGCACCTCTCCATTATGGAATTACGGCAGATTGATTACTAGAACTTTGATTTCTATGGGAACAAAAGGTTAAAAGGTGGTCAGAGAGTGTTTTTTTTTTTTTTCTTTTTTAAATTAAAGGACTTTTCTCTGTTTTTGTCTTTATTATTTTTTGACTACAGGGTCAGTAATGGTGGTGTCTTACTAACCCCTGGGCTTGATGTCAGCAGACATAAAACAGGTGACATCAACCCCAAAACTATTACCCCACTTGCCAACGCATTAGGGCAAGTGAAAAAAGCCGAGTCCAGGCACCAAAATCTAATGGATGCAACATTTCTGGGGTGGCTGTGGGCTCTTGTTGTTAGCCTGGGACTGTGCAAGTGTGCAGGACATGTTGTGGATTGTGGTGCTGGCAAATAACGGACATGTCTGCGTGCTTTGCACATGGACACAGACATGTGTGCAGACCCATAGATTTGAATGGGTTTCTCTGTTTTTTTTTTTTTTTTTTTTAATTTTATATGTTTAAAACAAATATTTTTTTTAAATGTTAGGCTCAGGAGTTGAAAATTGACAAATACAATTAAATTACAGATATTTCTATCAGAAGCATGCCCTAACTGTGGGTGGCTTTTCAATATAAAATGCCACTGTAATTGTGTATATTAATGCATTGCAAGCAAATTTTCCTGTATATTTTTCACCATTAAAAGTGTTGATTTAGTATGGATTGTATGAAAGAATCACCGCTAGACCTTGCAGATCTATGAATTCATGTTTTACTGACTACCAGGAATGGTCAATTACCGGAGTTATATTCTGTCCACTCTGCTCTTATCATATAGACTAATCTATCCCTTGTTTCTTGTTCTGATGACCTCCTGTATAATCGCCATCCCTCTTATTCTCCATCTTTTGAGTTGCCTATTATAAATTAGATTACCGTAATACAATCCTTCCTTATTGGTTCACAGAAGGGAATGAACGCTCTTCATTATGCTGCTTTCCACGGACTTGAAGACATAGCCAGGATCCTGATTGACGCAGGAGCTAACATTAATGCAGTGAACAATGTAAGATGCCGTGTTCCTCAGATGTCATGTTGTCGTTGCAAATTAATCTCTTATCACTTTGGCAACTCGATATTATAAAAAGACGATTTTAAGGGGATTGTCTCAACATTAACAACACAACATAGCTATTACCATTATATGGACCACAATGTCATATATCAGAATGCAAAGGTTAGATCACTTTTCACCATTTTATCCACTAATAGCTGATATTCTTTTTCTAGCAAAAGTCAACCGCGCTTCATGTATCCGTCCTACAGAACTTTCTCTCCATGGTAAAGCTTTTCATTGACTGCGAGTGCGACCTGGATATTGCAGATCATGTAAGCGACACAGAAGTTATTTATGCTGTGAATGACTACGACATCTAGGAGGGGCCGCATTGTTATAGTGCTTCTATTATATTTAATGAAATTACATTCACTCTTACAAAATAAGGGGAAACAAATCAAGTTGTGCCCCTATACCCAAGTAGGCACCTGGCACATTGTGAAATGCCAGCCTGCACATAACACTCATGGGCACCTACATGTGTCTTTTCTTCAAAATGTAATGCTTTGTGAAATGCATAAAATTGTGGCTAAAGGTTCAGACAAAGGATAGCGCCAGACTTACAACACGTCAAAAACGGGCACTAAGAGTTCATAAATGCTATTTATGCATATGTCTACCTGCAGACATACTACCCTATGTATACCCTGTATACTACAATTCTCCATGATACAAATGCTGGTAAATGTTCAACTCAAAGAGTGGTCTGTGTATAGGCCGGAGGTCATTATGTATGTCACTGATCTGCCCACGCCTTTAAAGGTGCTGTCCACTACTAGGACAACACCTTCTTAAATCTCCGAGTACCCAGAGTAAAATAAATGGAGGAAACATGAGAAGTTCAGTTTTGAAGAGATTCAGTTTCTGATGGAGGGAGGACATGGCATTAGAGACAGCGGTCAGACCATCCCAAGTATTTTGTATTCAGGTGGGAGTGATTATGTCACATGAACACTGCGAGATCTAGCGTCGACCTCACTTGAACAGTGTTGGTGGGGGGAGGTGAGTATAATATTTTTTTACCACTATTTGGCTGAACTTGCCTCTGGTGGGCACTGGATGTGAGCAAATTGAGCGTAGCTACTAAGGACCGCTCTATTCAGTGTGTAGCGGCCGCTGCCAGCTACTGCAGAACAACTTCTATTGTTGTTGAGCTGTTTTCCGCTGATCGGTGAGTATATCTGACCCCAACCAACCTCATATTGATCACCGATCCAACAGATGGGTCATCAGTGACTTCTCTATAGACTGGGCAACCCCTTTGAACTTTTTGCAAACCCTTATATACCTTGTCCATGTGTGCCACACCCAAACTAATACTGCATAGGAATTAGTCTGAAATTTTTCCGTGTCCACATTATTTCTGGTGGATAGGACAATTGGAAGATTGTCTTTATAACTGTCTTTATTATATTATTGTTGTCTAGAAAATGTTTTCTGTCTCTCCAGAGGCTGCAAACTCCTCTCCACATAGCAGCAGAACATGGGCGTCAGGAGATGGCAGAGATGATCCTCATTGCAGGAGTGAATCTGAAGTTACAAGACAAGGTACAATGCTGATCCTTAGTTTTACGTGAAGATGGACTATAAATAGATGCCACCATATAACAATTGTTCTTTACTTTCCAGCAAGGAAAGACCTCCCTTGATGTAGCTGCACGAGGGAATCACATCAACTTGGCAGACATGATTATCAAGGCAGATCGATTTTACAAATGGGAGAAGGTACCACTAGAATGTGTCCCATGTCCCTGTCATAGTGCCAGAGCAGTCTACATTCCCTTATCTCTTGTAGGCGCAGCTTGATTTCTCTGCTTGTGTTCTCTCTAACAGGACAATTTGAATAGTGATTCAGATTCCTGGGTGGCCAGACACTTGACCTTCAGGCAGGACCACCGTCTTGAGACTCAGCATATCCGCTCTGTTATCTGGAGACTTGCAACGAAATACCTAAAACCAAATGAGTGGAAAAAGCTGGCCCAGTACTGGAAATTCACAGATGCTCACATCCGGGCAATAGACCAGCAGTGGACAGGTACAATCCCTGCTACTTAGAAAATGCCAATATACACACTACTATGTAAGGTATCCTTAAAATAAGATTAAAAGAAATGAGATTCATATTGATGTCCTATCCTCATAAGTCATCCGTACATGATCTGCGCTGGTACAAATACCCAGCACCTCCACAGATGAGCAGTTCTTGGCTCTGTTGACAGCCAGATGTAGACATTAAAAGGCGTTGCACTCCATTCATTGTGTAGTGGCTGCTGCCGGCTAGATCAGCTCCTCGTAGTCAGAGTCACTAAAAGCCACACATGCACAATGTAGTTCCTGTATACATGAATTGTCATGTGTAAGGCTGGTTTCACACTTTCGTTTTGATCTGCAGCGTTTTTAAAAAAAACGCATGTGGTGAAAAAACGCATGTAAATGCGGTAAAACGCTGCGTTTTTTTGACGCATGCGTTTTTGCATTGGGTAAAAAAAAACCGCGGCGTTTTGACATGCTGAGAAGTGTGTGACAGCTGCCAATCATCAAAATCAACTAGAAAACCCACTATAAATAGAAATAGCTAGGGTTAGGGTTAGGTATAGGGTTAGGATCCCTAGGGTTAGGGTTAGGGGTAGGGTTTGGATCCCTAGGGTTAGGGTTAGGGGTAGCTTTTTATTAGAAGAATGTCCTGGTCACCAGGTCACTGATAAGCCACCCCCCACCATCAAGGTGATAAAGGGATCCAAACCCAAACCCTAACCCTAACCCTGACAAGCCACCCCCCACCATCAAGGTGATAAAGGGATCCAAACCCTACCCCTAACCCTGACAAGCCACCCCCCACCATCAAGGTGATAAAGGGATCCAAACCCTAACCCTACCCCTAACCCTGACAAGCCACCCCCCACCATCAAGGTGATAAAGGGATCCAAACCCTAACCCTGACAAGCCACCCCCCACCATCAAGGTGATAAAGGGATCCAAACCCTAACCCTACCCCTAACCCTGACAAGCCACCCCCCACCATCAAGGTGATAAAGGGATCCAAACCCTAACCCTGACAAGCCACCCCCCACCATCAAGGTGATAAAGGGATCCAAACCCTAACCCTAACCCTGACAAGCCACCCCCCACCATCAAGGTGATAAAGGGATCCAAACCCTAACACTATAACAGTCAATACTCTACGAGTTTATATTTTTAGTACTCTATAGCAATACCGTATATCTTAGGGTGTCCACATTGAACAAAGCTTTTTATTAGAAGAATGTCCTGGTCACCAGGTCAACATAATAGCCAATTCCTATGGATCCCTAGGGTTAGGGGTAGGGGTAGGGTTAGGGTTTGGATCCCTTTATCACCTTGATGGTGGGGGGTGGCTTGTTAGGGTTAGGGTTAGGGTTTGGATCCCTTTATCACCTTGATGGTGGGGGGTGGCTTGTTAGGGTTAGGGTTTGGATCCCTTTATCACCTTGATGGTGGGGGGTGGCTTTTCAGGGTTAGGGTTAGGGTTAGGGTTTGGATCCCTTTATCACCTTGATGGTGGGGGGTGGCTTGTTAGGGTTAGGGTTTGGATCCCTTTATCACCTTGATGGTGGGGGGTGGCTTGTTAGGGTTAGGGTTTGGATCCCTTTATCACCTTGATGGTGGGGGGTGGCTTGTTAGGGTTAGGGTTTGGATCCCTTTATCACCTTGATGGTGGGGGGTGGCTTTTCAGGGTTAGGGTTAGGGTTAGGGTTTGGATCCCTTTATCACCTTGATGGTGGGGGGTGGCTTGTTAGGGTTAGGGTTTGGATCCCTTTATCACCTTGATGGTGGGGGGTGGCTTGTTAGGGTTAGGGTTTGGATCCCTTTATCACCTTGATGGTGGGGGGTGGCTTGTTATTGTGTATTCTTGTTTTTTTCTTTCTATAAAAACGCATGCGTTTTTAATGCAAGCAAACGCATGTGCTTAAAAACGCATGCGTTTACATGGACAGCAATACGTTTTTTTGCGGCAAAAAAACGCCTCTAGAAATTACTACATGTTGCATTTCTGCAAACGGACGCATGCAGCAAAAAAACGCATGCGTTTTTAATGTTAAACATAGGGGAAAAAAACGCATGCGTTTTTTTTTAAAAAAATGCTGCAGGTCAAAACGCAAGTGTGAAACCAGCCTTACAATAGACATCAATTATTGTGTGACACCGATTGTACCTGATCTTTCTGTCCTAGGGACCAAAAGCTACAGGGACCATGGACATCGGATGCTGCTGATCTGGTTACATGGAGTAGTTATGGCTGGCGATAACCCAGTGAAAGGATTGTTTGAAGGGCTGGTTGGCATTGGGAGGAGAGATCTAGCAGGTTAATATTATCGTTTTTACATGTGATGCTTAGTGATCCTTTCTTTTCTACATGGGACCAAGGCACATCTTTTATTTCATCCAGTAAACCAAATTCCAGATCCCTATGCCGGGTTTACACCGTAAAATCTTAAACTGTAAGCCGATTGGTGAACGTTTCTTGACCCATTTAGCCTGCGGACCACCATACTACATGCACAGAGCAATCATTAATGCAATCATTCTGTGCACTTAGAATATTATGTCAGTAGAAGGAGATGGACGACTTTCCTGCGCTGCTGTCACTATCCCACAGAGAATGTGAGAATCGATGAAATAAAAACATTTGTTTATTCTGTGGTGTGGATCTACGTGTTTTGAGGTACTCCAATCTCGTCCTCAGGAAATAACCACATTGATTCTATGTTTTGCCAGTGTTTTTGCTTGAAAAAAACGCAAGCCATTTCTTTATTATTGAATGGAGTTAAAGAAAAAAAGTTTGAAAACGACGGTAAAAAAAAAAAAAAAAGCCACAGAATTACCAGTGAATTGCTTATAAAGTACCGCCAAAGGTCAAAAACTTTGAAAAATTGCACAGAAATTGCTTAAAAAAAGATGCTACAAAAACAAAAAAAACTTGCGTTTCTTGCGGCGCCTTCCTCTTGAAAAAGCTCAGCAGTTTCGCCTGCCTGAAGCGGACGTCGCATGCACATACCGTAATGTGACAGATTAACACTGAACGCTGGGGGCAATTTGTAACAAGTAGGGGATTATCCATCTCTGATGATCATTTTCTTTCTTCATCCATAGATGAGGAGGCCACATTGTGTCCATCCATTACTGAATTTGATTTTGGTTTTACCTTGTATAAGATAACACAAGGATATGACTACAGCAGTCACGATAATAGGAATAAATCAGACCTGCTATTGAAATATCGAACATGTTCTTGTTACCCATGACAGCACTCTTATATCGTTGGTGCTGTCATGGGTTCCTTAAAAACACATTACCGATAAGTTATATACGTGTTTTCCTGTCACCCATGACAGCGGCAGCGATATAAGGGTGCTGTCATGGGTTCCGTAAAAACATATTACCGGTAAGTAATATACGTTTTTCCCATAAAGACTCATCTGATCCATTTATTCATTATCCACAGAGAGTATCAGAAAAAAGGCGAATGCTGAGGATTCTTCCCCAAAGACTTGTGCCGCCATGTAACCATCGTTCAGGAATGACCCCACTACCTGCATACAGACTACAGCGTGGTCTACAGCACTATTACACCAAGGGCTGATTCTCCATCCAAATACAACCCCTGCCGTGCCATTCAGAAAGCCAACCTGAGCATAGGAGACATCCCACAGGAGGAGGACACCTACTGTGCTCCGCATGGGACGCCGTCCTAAATTGTGACACCGCTGCAGGTCGTCTTCTTCATATACATATGCATAGCACATCGCCGGTGCAATACTGGGGCTACAATGTGGACGCCCTTTGCCAAGATCAGATTTTGTAATTCCATTTTGTATGCCCAGGGTGAATGACGTTTTTTACCTACAGCACACTTGTGTGAGCGAGGCGTTGGGTGATTTTCTATTCCTGAGTGTTTTCTATGTGCTTGAACTGCAGGCGTGAAGTGACAGGCAGGGTGACTGATTCCTACACGTGCCACAACATTTGTGTACATTTGTGATAAATTTAAAGGTCTTTGTAATAATTGTTCTTTTTAACCTTTCTTAAAGAAACTTAAATCATTTTATATAAGTCATTAAAGCATTTTATTAAGATGAATGGATCAACCCTCTTTACGATACAGAAGGTGGATATCTTATATTGATGAGTTATTACTTGTAATGAAGATATAGCATTTATCAGGTTAGTGTATACAACCTCCTGCCACTATCCTCTCTTACTCTATACTATATGCTTCACTGTCAGCCAGAATTACGTTAAAGTGAATCTTCGCCTGTTATCATCACTGTGATTTTTAGATCCAGGATAATGCACTGATCATTTTCTTCTTATATCTCTATTGCTGCCGGAGGGTTATTTTCTGGTACAGCGCTCCAAATCTCCTGCATAGGTGTAGAGCTAAATAATAAATTGCTGGTTTCCTATAGCGCCACCTAGACAATGATGGGGGATTTCATGCATAACTGCGCCACTTAGCTCCCTCTAGTGGTGGGTGCAGTTTGCTAACATGTTAAATATGAAAATGTAAAAATAAAAAATCAGCAGCACGTGCTGTACAACCAAATCTTTTCCTTCACCAATCTAGTGAAGATTTTCTGTCGATCTGTGTTTGAAAACCATTCAGCATATGACCACTGCAGCCAAACGCTGGCCGCAGCCTTCATGTGTCTTACTGTAATGACCGCAAAGCTCGACCCATAGTCATGGTGCCATTATTAACCACTTGGGTCTCTCTTATCTTCCATGTATACTTGAGAGCTGGACTTGGCTGAGCTTTTATGTGTTTGCAATGGGGAGAGAGGAGAAAGCTGCTGCCAATCTTCTCTTATCTGCCCTGAAAACAAAAGGATTGGCTGTTGACTTACAACTACCCAATCTTCTGTTCACCAACGTCATCTGTTGGAGAATCAAGAGGTCTCCATGATCATCAGATGGTCGCTCCGGCCTGCTGAAATCTGCTGGTTCAGATGACTTTTTATCTAACGAGTCCTTTAGTTTCTGCCCTTTCTGGTGAATTAAGAAACTTCTAATGATAAAACGCAGCTGCAATCTTTATAACGAGAAATTAAGAAACATAAATTTGGACCTGTTTGGATGAAAAATACAATGATGTTTAGGAGCGGACATTCACTTTAATGTATTCAATAGATAAAGAGATTCCCACGTCCAGAGTCCAGATTGTAATGTTGTTGCGGGGACCTGGCATTCGCGAGAGGCGCCCAGGATGCCGGCATTCTTCGAGTACCAGACTAGGACGTTGGCACTGTACTGGTCCAGCTGACACTGATTACGGAAGTTGACGCTGGAATATGGTAGTACAAATCTTTTTGCTCTTCTCCAATATTGAATCTAAATTTTAGGTTTCAGACAGACACAATATGATATGACCAGGTCTGGGCTGTTATACAGATGTTAGAGGAGCATTAAGGTTCCTTTCCAATCTGTGACAGTAGTACCAAAGTTTGAAAAGAGCCCAAGTCCGATTTTAAATGACAAAATTGTAAAGTTAGACCACATTTGACTTGGGGTTGATGTTTGCTTCCTGGCTCAGTTGGGGGTAATAAAAACACAGCACTCTACTTATCCTCTCGGGACTGATTGGTTGCAGCCATGACATCGACAGGTGCAGCACTGAGCTCATGCCTTTTACATTGGTAAAGCCGCTGAGCTCAGTGATTGGCTGCAGCGCTGTGTTTTTTGTGATTATGCGTAGACTGCTGGACCCAGGGAGAATAAGTAAAGCATAGTTGTGGTTTTTGCCTGCAGCAAAAAAGGGGTAGGCAAGTTGTCATATAGAGGGAAATGTGTGGAAAATAAGTGATATATTGAAATTACACAAAGAGAAGTTCCTCAGTTTTATTCCGTATTTATATAATACTCTATAGGATTAGTGATATTCTGCCCTATTATCCATAATTACTTGCTCCAGCATTAAGTGCAGAATATTACTCGGTATCCTATGTATCTGTCATGTATTTGTGACTCAATGCTATTTGATATAAAAATATCTAATTTCTAATGTATTTTTAACTGCAGACAGCAGGAGTCCAGACTGCCTTGAATAACACTTAGCCATAGTGCCAGACGTTGCAAAAATCACTTGGTGCTTTCACGGAGCCTCCTGACTCTGTGCTGACACTATGCAAATACTTCCTAAGCAGAGCTCAGTGGATCGTGGCAGACCATTGACTCCAGAACATGCATGGACAATACCGTCTGTCATCAGTGAAACCCATATATACAATTCTAGATGTAAAATCATTACATTACGCAATGCAATATGTAACAGATGTGTATAGCTTCCCATTGTATGAAGTTTTACTTGTCATTAATTTATTCAGTTGTCAATGCTTTAATGTAAATCTGCCAAAGACAGACCTTAGCCTGGACCCCAGGTTTGATTACAGGGGTTGTCCATCTCATGACAACTTTTCTTTTTACTTAAGTGCATGTCTTCTGCGTTAAAAATCAGTTTTGCAATTTGGTTTAATTTAAACAATCTTGCACTGTTTGGCTTTTACAAGCTCTTTGTTTCTTTGCATGTTCAACTTTGATGTGGTCTGTGGTCATAAATCAGCAAGGAGGAGCTCAGAAAGTGATGAGTCCAAAACTTTCCCCTTAGACTTTCAGAACCATTCACTGACGGATGGTTACAGCATTTTGCAGCCAGCGATGGGTCGTGTAACACAGGCTACAGAAGGCAAATGGGGCAAAATGTTTAATTTCCCACATTCCCTATTAAAGTATACCTTCCTTTCCCCCTATTTACCCTTAACCTTTTCCCATCCTTCTTTTATCCCTTTAAATAGTAATTGTTATATTATTAAAAAAAATCAATACAAAACATTTAAAATAACATCTTTAATGAAATCCAATTACAAAAAAAAAAATTAAGATTTTTAGCCAAAAATGCATGCATTTAATAAATTGTCACTATAAATTGAAAACCCTTCAAATTATAAAATCAAGCAACAAAACAATGAAGAACAGAGCTGTGTGCATGTAAACTGTACAACACCATCCACGACCCTATAGCGTTATGGGATTTCTGTGTTAGACATCTTCTTCCCATGCTGTATTCCAGTGGAGACATAATACAGACGTTAGCAGGAGGCTTTGGGCTATGTTCACACATGCAGTGTAACATCTGGAAAGATCTCTGACATTGGCTGATCATGAGATCTGTTGGGGCATCATCATGGTTTCTGCAGCAAAGAAGAAAAATGCAGATAGCACTCACCGGTCCTTAAAACTTCATCCTTTATTCAAACTTTAAAATGTCATGGCCAGAGGAACAGGTTGCTGGGATGTGCGAGCTGGTGTAAGACGACGGCCGTTTCGCGCCACTTAGCGCTTCAACAGGTATAGATAGACCCGTTGAAGCGCTAAGTGGCGCAAAACGTCCGTCGTCTTACACCAGCTCGCACATCCCAGCAACCTGTTCCTCTGGCCATGACATTTTAAAGTTTGAATACAGGATGAAGTTTTAAGGACCGATGAGTGCTATCTGCATTTTTCTTCTTTGCTGCATACACCCTGTTTTTGCATGAGCACCCGGAGTCCATAGAGGCGGTCTCTATCCGGAAAGCACTCCATTCACCATATGGTTGTCTGGCCCCACAGCAGTGCCGTTATATTTTTCTTTTTTGCATATCATCATGGTTTCCTTCATTTTGACAAGCAGTAAGGTTCTGCATCCTGCTCTATTCTACCTATCAAATCAGATGGTTCCTAAGCATATGTGAGCAGGCGTTTGTTGTGGCTTTTTACTCCAATGGTGAAGTACACTTGAAGGTATTCTCCCTCGCTGCTGGTGAAGGGATCAGTAGTGGTCCAGTCCTCACCGGGGTTGGGTCTATAGTGTTAGGAGTGCTTCATCTATACCCTTGCTGTTCATCACTGCTACATGACTGTTTTCTTTAAAATTCTAGAACACTAATATGGAAGAAATATCAATTATTTTTATATGTTGTGATGTCACCTTGCACCAGTATACAAACTCGCCGAAGTACAATGGTTCTGTCAGCTCCACCAAGATCTCTACTAATGA
Organism: Ranitomeya variabilis; assembly: GCF_051348905.1. Classification (NCBI taxonomy): domain Eukaryota; kingdom Metazoa; phylum Chordata; class Amphibia; order Anura; family Dendrobatidae; genus Ranitomeya; species Ranitomeya variabilis. The sequence continues at coordinate 132,778,312 of NC_135236.1, read as the reverse complement.
GATAGATATTCTATCATTCCACAGACCTCGGTGCTGCTCACTAAGAGGGGTCCTGCTTCCATCACTTTAGCTGCACCACTGGCGTGTCCTGCTGAAGGGGCGCAGTGTCAGGTGTATGCAAAAAAAATGCTACACCATGAAACATCATTATGTGACGGAGACCTGTACATTTTATTGGCGGGATGATGGTTAATCAATGTAAAGCTAAATTGCCAAGGCGTATAGATAAACTTTCTTTCTGTACAAAGTGTCATTCTGTTAAATAAACCATACCCTGACAAACGCTTGTGTCCTATATTCACACATCCTGCTATGTACTATATGAATCTTGATTTTTCTCATTATGGCGATTTGCAGGTTGTGTAAGCTGGGAATACCAAGTAGTCATAGGACGTGCAGCCAGCTGGGATTACATGGGATTTTCAAACCTCAACACCTCATTAAAAAGAATGGTTTAGGGTTAGAGTTGAGCCCAAAGATTTGCAGAACTCTAGTCCAGTGGCCATGTCTTCAGTCCATTGCTGCTAGATCAGAGCACTATGAATCTCCTACTTGTGTCATCCCAGCGCCTCTTCTGATTTACAGGCCTACTAGTCAGAAGAGGCGATGAAAATTCCTCAGGTATTAGGTGGTACACAGTGCTTTACTCTAGAGGCCATGGACTACTGATGTGGCTGCTGGACCAGCATCTACTATTGTTTTTGATCAACTGTATCTAGGGGGTTATTTAGAAAACACAATACTTTTGTCCTTATGACTTTACTCTGATGGTTTATGAAAATGAAGCCATACTATTAGAATTTTTTTGGGAGTACGATAGTTATGCTGACATTGACCTGTAAGAAGTATTCCCATCACTGCGTTTTCGTAGTAGTAGTTCTGTAATAATACTCCAGTCTTTGTAAAAATGGCTCTTCTCAAATAGTTTGCAGCTCGTTGCCAACATTACTAGCCACCTTTACAGTCTCTGAGAGGTAGCAAGACTCCTAAGCAAAGAGCAAGCCTTTTGCTATGGAGCTTGTAGGCGCTGCTTTGAGGCTTGCCAGATCCTCCGCTCCTGCAATGCTACAGAAGCAAAGCCTTCTGCTAGCAGCGTCTGAGTGTGTACCGTTAAGTCCAGTGGCAAAGCCAGGCCCCTGGCCAAACCTTCAACCATCACGAATTCCCTGCTCCCAGCAAGCAAGGAGGCATCAGAATTACTTAAGGGGGTTGTCTCATTTGGTTTTCAGGAGCACAGAGTAAACGAATGCCAGGGAGAAACAAGAGCTAAAGTGGAGTCCTATACTATTCTTATGTAAAACTCTATAAAGATCACTACAATATTTTATTACATCAAACATTTGTTAGTTTTTTGTTTTTTTAAAGACTTACTCTCAATCTGTTCTCACTCCAGTAAAACTGATTTTGTAGCCTAGAGATGGCTGTCAGCCATCTCTCCTGACTTCAAGGAGAGAAGACAGCACTATCCATCAAACGCTGTCCCTCCCTGTACTTCTAGCAGCGGTTTATCTCTCAGACACACAAGACGAAGGTGGTGCATGTGGTTCATGGACCCACTGTGCCACAGGACCAGGCTTATCTAAGAGGGACGTAGCTTAGCAGCTACCTGGTGTTCACAGGAGCTCCTGATGGTGGAGTCAGGCTTGAGCAGCAGGTAGCCGCCAGGTACCACTCCTGGGCAGGCTCTGGGACTGCAGCCGCTGAGCCTAGGGGTCGGTCTCACTGACACAGATGGTTCTCAGAGTAACTGGCAGGAGAGGGTTCAGACTACACAGGTTTTGGATCCTCGGACAGAACGGACACTGACATGGAGTCAGAGACGTCTGGATTTGAATACTGAAACAGGTTCTGACCGTACGGACTCTGGAACACTAACCAGGAATGACACAGGTGCAAGTTCTAGTAGAGAGTTACAAAATTCATGTATCGTCAATGTGGCTTTAGGGTTCAGGCCCTGGCCACACAACGACCACTGGGAAGCCTGTGCAGCAGGAAGGTGACCAGGAGCCCTGGAGGTTACGACGTGGCTGGGGTGATGAGTATGTTGGCATCCCTGCATGGAGGGGGAACCATGGAGGGCACTGCCTTTAGTGTTACACAAGGGAATGTCACACTGCATTAATTAGTGTCGGTGCATGTACATTTTCTCAGATCTTGGTATCTAATATCAAATATTTAAAGGTGTTTTTCCCATGAATAAAGTTAATTTTAAAGTTGATTTTAATCAATAGATCTTGGAATAATAATAACTTCCACAACTGGATGTTAAATAAAATGTACCTTTGCTGAGATAATCTTATAAATGTGCCCCTGCTGTGTACTGTGTAATGGCCGTGCCTGACCTTACAGCAGGGGTGGGGAAACTCAGGCCCCAAGGCCATTTACAGCCCTCGATGACCTTTTATCAGGCACCCGAGCAGATTCTCAGGGACCGCATACTTGGGCAGGGAGGTGTATTTTGATTACAAACAGCTCATTAATTTCTTCTTGCTTTGTTAGCACACACACACACAGTGTTCACTACTGAACACTGAAGGGCATGCAATGAAAGATTACATCCTGACACCAGTGCCAGAGTCAGGATGCACTTTGTGGGCAGAGTTTGTACGGCCCCTGAAGGATGGTATAAATATCCAAATGGCCCTTGGCAGAAAAAATAATCCCCACCCCTGCTGTACAGGGACATGGTCTGATCATACCACATCTCCTGGGCAGGCCAGGATGCAAAGAAGTATACAGACAGGACTGCACAGCATCACAGCTGATTCTTTCTGTGAGGTAAAATATTTCCCTGCCTGTTTTTAAACTATATTTACCTCAAAGACTCAGTTGTGATCCCCTACTGCAATGTCTGCATACTAACTACCACCTGCCCAGGAGCTGTGATATGATCAGACCATGTTTCTGCACGGTCCGACACAGCCATTACACAATTTGGCGATACCAAATGTATGTACAGTGTTGTGCAAAAGTTTTAGGAAGAGGGGGGAGGCTGCAAAGTAAGAATGGTTTCAAAATTAGAAAGGTTAATGCTCAGACACTTATACACTAGCAAATAAAATGGCAGCCCCAAGTGCCTACAGAAATATACTTTTTCTATGTTCAAACCTTACCCTATCCTACTAGGCTTTAACAGGCGGCCTATTAAGACACCGAGATGTGATAGGCTGCAGTGAATGGCAAACAGACCTCCGCGTAGTAAACCAGCTGCATCCCATGATCGCGGTGCCAATGGGCTAAATGAGGGAGTGTCAGAGTCACCGAGAACAGCATATGTGGGGTTAAACTGCTGGTGCAAGTGAGGACACCGATTCTAGGAGATACAGTATGAGCCCAGTTGTGTATTTGTGTATGACAGATATCTGCCATATTGTCCTAAGGTATTCATGGGAATAGGCTGAGCCAAGCGGAAAGAGGTCACAAGTCGAGTCATGGCGCACAGGCAGCAATCCACACCACAAAAGCAGATGAGGAGTTGTAATGGAACAACTACTTACCGCAGTACCTCATATCTGGTGTACAGATCTACCAAATTTGAGTAGCGTGAAGAGCAGTCTTCACAGGGTGCACGCTCTGCCTACTAGCTGCCACAGTGAAAGGAGCACTCGGTGATTATAATGATGCTACAGCCAGAGAGCGGAATACAGGAACGGCTATGGGCAAATCAGGACTGCGGTCTGTAGCCGTTGTAAAAGGCACACATGGGAGAAGAGGGAGGAAATTCACACTGTGCACTCTGCCTTCCTTATAGCAGCCAATGTGAGGAGAACAGCAGTGTTGTCTACACAGCACCCTTTACTGTGATTGTACGGCCAGAGCCGCTCCTGACCAGCACCCTCACCACGATTGTATGGCCACAGCCGCTCCTGACCAGCACCCTCACCGCGATTGTACGGCCAGAGCTGCTTCTGACCAGCACCCTCACGATTGTACGGCCACAGCTGCTCCTGACCAGCGCCCTCACCGCGATTGTATGGCCAGAGCCACTCCTGCCCAGCGCCCACACCGCGATTGTACGGCCACAGCCGCTCCTGACCAGCGCCCTCACCGCGATTGTACGGCCAGAGCCGCTCCTGACCAGCACCCTCACCGCGATTGTACGGCCAGAGCCGCTCCTGACCAACGCCCTCACCGCGATTGTACGGCCAGAGCCGCTCCTGCCCAACGCCCACACCGCGATTGTACGGCCAGAGCCGCTCCTGCCCAACGCCCACACCGCGATTGTACGGCCAGAGCCGCTCCTGCCCAGCGCCCTCACCGCGATTGTACGGCCAGAGCCGCTCCTGCCCAGCGCCCGCACCGCGATTGTACAGCCACAGCCGCTCCTGACCAGCGCCCGCACCGCGACTGTACGGCCAGAGCCGCTCCTGACCAGCGCCCTCACCGCGATTGTACGGCCACAGCCGCTCCTGACCAGCGCCCTCACAGCGACTGTACGGCCAGAGCAGCTCCTGACCAGCGCCCTCACCGCGATTGTACTGCCACAGCCGCTCCTGACCAGCGCCCTCACCACGATTGTACTGCCACAGCCGCTCATGACCAGCGCCCTCACCACGATTGTACTGCCACAGCTGCTCCTGACCAGTGCCCTCACCGCAATGGTACTGCCACAGCCGCTCCTGACCAGCGCCCTCACCGCGATTGTACGGCCAGAGCCGCTCCTGACCAGCGCCCTCACCGCGATTGTACGGCGAGAGCCGCTCCTGACCGCGATTGTACGGCCACAGCCGCTCCTGACCAGCGCCCTCACCATGATTGTACTGCCACAGCTGCTCCTGACCAGCACCCTCACCGCGATTGTACGGCCACAGCCGCTCCTGACCAGCGCCCTCACCGTGATTGTATGGCCAGAGCTGCTCCTGACCAGTGCCCTCACAGAGAATGGATGCCCATAGCTGCTCCTGCACATCGCTCAGAAGCCTAGAGCCACTCCTGCCCAGCGCTCTCATAGTGATTGTACACCCATAGCTGCTCCTGCCCAGCACTTTTTTTTTCAGCATCATAATTACAGTAAGTGTTGTGCAGACTCTGCTCTTGCTCTCCGCTAACTGTGACTGCTAGGTGTCAGCACATAGACTTTGCTCCCCACCTCCTCAAAGTTGGTAGAAAATAAGTAAAAAAAATTAAGGCATATTGGGCACCCATGAATTGGCCAATTTAGGTGCTAAGTACCGTAACTTCATTTTTTGACTTATTTTCTAAAACAGTAATGCAGCTTTAAATTCATATATACAATGTTTACATACTGTAGCTTTCCAGAGTGCAGTTTTAATTTGTTAGTTATACAGCTCTGGCAAAAATTAAGAGACCACCACATCAAAACCCTGTCATGGGCAGCCCAATGTCCAGACCTGAACCCCATTGAAAACCTTTGGAATGTAATCAAGAGGATGATGGATAGTCATAAGCCATCAAACAAAGAACTGTTTCCATTTTGGTGCCAGAAGCAGTGTGAAAGACTGGTGGAAAGCATGCCAAGACGCATGAAAGCTGTGATTAAAAATCATGGTTATTCCACAAAATATTGATTTCTGAACTATTCCTGAGTTAATACATTAGTATTGTTGTTTCTAAATTATTATGGACTTGTTTTCTTTGCGTTATTTGAGGTCTGAAAGCACTGTTTTGTTTTTTTTGTAATTTTGACCATTTCTCCTTTTCAGAAAAAAATTACAACATTTATTGCTTGGAAATCTGGAGACATGTTGTCAGAAGTTTATAGACTAAAAGAACAATTTACATTTAACTCAAAAATATACCTATAAAGAGAAAAATCAGACAAACTGCACATTTTGCAGTGGTCTCTTAATTTTTGCCAGAGCTGTATGTAGAGTGGCTATTAGATTGCACCTGTTCACATTTGTCTTCCTGTTTGGAAGTAACTGTCAGGTTTTTTTGATATTCACAGTTGGTAGTCATACACCATATCTTGTGTACAGAACAAAGCACATGTCCTCTGCAGGAAGGTAGCAATACAATGATAATTATCCTATTACAATAATTTTGCAAATAACATTTGCCGCTTTAAAATTCAAGACGAGAAAAAAAAAAAAATAGATCGTCTACGTCCAATTAGACTGATCTACTGTCTGCAGTCCCTGCTAGTTGGGGGAAGCTT